>NC_051194.1:47338919-47654338 GCF_015220075.1 Falco rusticolus
CTGTTTAGTAGCCCATCTTGCCCTGAGAATTTGCAGGAGGTCTCAGTCCATGAGTAGAGCAGGAGACTAAGGCTGTAGTTGGTTCTTCAAACGTAGAATTGTTTCAGGTCTAAATTTTACTCTGGGAACCCTGACACTTCTGAACCCAGCTCTTAGCACATAACTCTTTGGAAATGTCTTCCTTGCTGGTGTTGGAAAAGGAGCTGCTGTTTATTCAGACTGCAGTATTTAGTACAAAGCGCAAATCGTGGTATTAAGCATAAATCCTGTTGGTTCTTTTAACTGTTTGGACTTTTTTTAGTTTGCCATGAAGACGTAGTTAAAATTGTGGAATTAGCCTGCAAACACAATCTCTGCATAATACCATTTGGTGGTAAGTGTTAAGAAATCTCAAATCTGTTTAACATTACTAGTGAAAATGTATTCTACTTGAATTCAATTTAAATATGTGATCTTAGTAATTTATTGTGCTCATAATTCAATAGTTAGTCTTTTTATAGTAGTGTTTTAAGTGTGGTCTTAATTTTTTTATGATCTTGCAGTATTAAAAGCTGCTATATTCAATTTAGTGGAAGTCATTAAAAGTATGTCAACACCTTGAATATTGAATGTGCAAGAGGACTGATTATATGAAGCTGAAATCTACCTCTGCCATGGAAGTTTTCTAGGAAATAAGTCAAGAGATTCAAATGTCTGTTAGAGGTATCATGTTTTTGGATGCATTACTTGTGCTCTTTTCCCACAAACATGTATGAATTGGGGTTTTTTCTTATTGTACTATTGAAGCTCATGGGTCCAGAGAGGATTATGGTCAGACACCATGTTGCAAAATCATTAACTGTAATTCAGGTTTCCTTTTAGACGTTGTTTGGTTTGAAAGTTAAACTTCTGTGGCAAGGGCTTTTCAGGAGACTAAGGCTGTAGTTGGTACAGAGTACAAGTAAAGGCGTGTGTAAGAGGACTCCAGGTTTTTTAATCATGGATGCTTTTTCCTTTAAGCCTGCTGAAGTAGATGGTGAGCTATCTTGCTTTGACTTAGAGCTCAGGGAGCACGGGAAGCTTACTTTCATAAGCTTATTCAGTGAGAAGCTCTTTGCCAAGAGCTCTTAATTCTGTGAGAAATCCGTGCATTTTACTTGGTACTTGCTTATGCTGTAGGAGTATAGCCCCTGTAGGAAGGACACTTAACCATTTGAAAAGACAAGAATGTCACTTGAAGACAATACCAAACTGATGGAGCTGGTTTCTCCCTAAAACTCACCCTTGCCAGGTACATCTGAAGAGCTGTAAGACTGCTACAAGTCACCTTTGGTACTAGTAAATTGGTATAGCTGAAAACAGCTATATTGACTATATCTTGTCCACTGACCAGGGTACAGAAAGATCTTCAGATTGCTTTCCAAGTCTGTTTATGCTAAAGTACAGTCAATGTCTGGAGTTACTACTGTAGGCATTGGTATTCAAGGAAAATGCTCCCTTTCCTTTTACTGGAAACAAAGGTGATGGGCTCTACTGCTCTTGGAGTGTTTTATTAGTTGTCCCTGTATCTGTACTTGCCATTGGTTGTTCTTCGGTAGCTTACTATGGATTTCTTTAGCATCTTAGTCTCTCTTTTCCTATGGCTTTTGTAGTCTTTGAGAAGCCAAAGGCTCCTTGGAGGCTGTTCTGTGACATCCTATAAAATACATTAGAAGCCTGTAGAGAAGTTTGACATTAGGCTGCCCAAGAAAATGGAGTCGCTATCCCTAGAGGTATTAAGGCAGACAGATGTAGCATTTAAGGATATCGTTTAGTGATGAACTTGGCAGTGTTAGGTTAACGGTTGTACTTGATGATCTTAAAGGTCTTTTCCAACACAAATGATTCTATGATCTGGTTTTATTCAGTTTTTTTAGTTACATACTTGCTTTCAGATAGGTACTGCATTCTTGCATTAAGTAGACTTCTTAAGCCAGTTTTATGGGTAGAAGTGTAGTGACTTCCATAGTGACCACAAAAGAACACATAGAAATCATAGCACTCCATCTTGGACGCTTTGTTATTTCTTACTTTTCTAGTTTTGAAAATCTATTCTGAATTTAACAGAAGCAGCTGAGATGGTCACAAAATTTCATGATTTATCAAGGGCTGTTAAAGCATTGACAGCTCCACTGCTGCCTTGATTTTTTGAAACCCAGTTTAGGAGAAGGGACAGCCTTAAAAGGCTAATCACTAGCCTCAAACAGTTAACTTCAGTGATCTTAATTTAAGTTCAATATCAGAAAGGAGGGAGTGAGTAATGTTATGTGAAGAAAAACTACCTGAGAATTTTTTGATGACAATTTCCCTCCCATATTTGCAGGAGGGACGAGTGTCTCTAGTGCCCTTGAATGTCCTGAAGAAGAAAAAAGAACAATTGTCTCACTGGATACATCACAAATGGTATGTCACTCAGCTGTTGGTTTTTTTAAATCTACTTTTAAAATTATCCTGTGATTACTTTGGTGATCATTAAGGAATGACATTTTTTCTTCGCAAGAATTAATTAGGGGTGGAAGTATTTATCCCTACTAAGTGTGATTAAACTGGTACTCCTTCAGTTTAAGTGAAATTTGCTCATGTTAGTTACACCTGTACCACTCCATATGACCGGTATGTATTTAACAATGGAAAAAAAATCACTGTTAAGCCTTGTTATAGCAGCTTTAAGTGAAAATTGGAGGAAGCTACTATGCTTCTATATTGGAACTTGTATTTGAGGTTAAATGAAAGGCTAGGAGGAAGCTATTTGTTACTGCAAATTTCACTAGTTTTTGCAGGCTAAGAAATACTTCAAGCAAAGGTTAGTAAGTGACCTAATATCTATAAAAAACCTGAAGGATCAACTTGAAAGAAAAAAAACCCTAGATTTTTGGGTATATAGCACCTTGAGTATGTCAAGTTCATAGCTTTATGGCAGTCTAGAAATGCAGTTCTGTAAAACTTAGTGCTAGTTTTCGTCTTTCTGTTATGAAGGAGCTTTATACTTCTAAAACAGGGGTCCTCAAACTTATTAAACAGGGGGCTGGCGTGCGGATGAAGTGGCAGGCAGTCATCTGAGGCTGCTTGGTTCCCCCCCAACCCCCGGCGGGGGCAGGGGGGAGCTGTGTGTGTCTGTAAATACCAGAGGCCGGATTGAGGACCTTGGGGGGCCATATCCGGCCCACAGTTTGAGGACCCCTGTTCTAAAATAAGTTTTATGACTACATGGTAATGAGAAGCTTCAGAAACAGCTCTGTCTTTGATGTAAAGTTCTACTGCCTCTGAGCACCTACTGAGCTCTGTAGCCTTGAAGGTACAACCTGGGGTTTGGCTCCATTTTCTCTACTCAGTCAGTGGTGCTTCAGTTAAACTTCATGTTTCTCAGTTGTGTCTGGCTACAAAGTGATCTTTTCTGCAAAGGTGGTAGTTGTGTATTGAAGGAAGCTCTTCGGGTGTCTATGGAGTGAAATCCAAAGAGTGTAGTGCTGACTGAAGCCTTCATTTGAACTCACTGATTCATAACCCACAGCTCTGACTTCTGTCTCGTTTGAGAGTGGGAAGGGATTGTGGTTAACTCATGCTTTTGTATTATCTAGTATACACCAAGTCAGAAAATAGACCGCTTTCATGTCTTGAATGAGTGTTAGCTAATTGTAATCATTGAGGAGGGTAATGAAGGAAATTAAGGTGAAAAGAAGCACTGCCAGAGTTAAAACCTGGGTGTCTCAGAGCAATTAAGATGATTGGCTAAGCTTTGCTATTTTATTAGACACTTAATGGGTATTTTCATCTGTGTAGGGTCTATATTGTATAAAAACTAATTACATAAGCATCTTAGATCAGTTAAGCAGTTTATGCTGAAACTGAAAGTGTCTGAAAGGAGCTGAAATAGCTGGTTTTGAATAATTAGTTAGCCCAGATGTTGTGAGGGGAGACAACTGCCTTAAATCATAGTTTAAGTTGGACTATGAGATGTTGACATTTCTGTCATTTGAAAAAAAATCAACGTAAAGGGAAGTTAAGAGCTGTTCTCCGAATATTAATGCACAAAATTACAGTACACCAGAAGCATACTTCAGAATGAAGAGTAGAAGCTGAAGCTTCTGCGGTGTCCTTAATATAAGTGAAGTTAAACCTGTATTTGTTTCTCCAAGTGGATTGTCCTTGTCATCAATTGCTTAGTGCACCATGTAGTTTGTAGTGTTTACTACATTTTCCTGTTTAGTAGAATGTACTGATGGAAAGTGACTGTCTCATCAGATAAAACAATAGAATCCTTCGAAGTATCTTAAATTGCAAAAGTATATATATACTCTGACATCCTATAGTATAATTTGCTTCTAGTTTACAGTGTCAAAATCCAAGAGCTGAACTAGAATAACTGAAAGCAATCTATTTAACCCATGGAGTATCTTCAAGAATACTTGTTGTATACTTAGTGTCCAGATAGTCAGATTCAGGCACCTTCATTCATGTTACTTGTGAAAATCACTGTATTTCTTAATTTCTGTGAGGGTTTTGACTTAACAATGCAGAAGAGTCAGAAAGACTCTTTAAACATTTCTAGTATGAATTGTCTAGTAAGTATACTACCCTCTTACAGTAATGACTTCATAAGTTGTAACCTGTTTGAGGGAGTGAGGGGGTTCAGCTTCCAACTGCTGAATAACTGGAGTTGAATTAATAGTAAACTATATAACCAAGCATGTTGATCCGAAGCATTAGAGAAGGAAATGAACAAAAATCTTTAATGCTGTTTCTTAGTTTTGATTGGCTTTTCAACAGAATCGGATTCTCTGGATAGATGAGAAGAACTTAACAGCTTGTGTGGAAGCTGGCATTGTTGGACAAGATCTGGAAAAACAGGTATTTTTAACTTGTCAGACCTCTAGTATTTCTCCATGCTTTCCTTAGCTGTTCCTGTTATCTCATCTAAATAATTGAATTGTAGCTTAACTCTTGTATGTTTTCATGCAGACTAGTGTGGTAAGCGTTACATGCATGGCTGTGAACCGTATCACATTGAATGCTGTATTTGATGAACACTTTAAAAACTTTGCTTTTTGGCTCTAGATGCAAAATGTGATTACAGTAATAAGGTGACAATTCACAGCATGTAATGCTATGCTTTCTGTTTCAGACCTTAGATAGACCAGTGTGGTTGCAAGGCATGACACTTGGTACCACTTACCAGGCAAAGTTCAAACTGTCACTTTGTGATGTGTGGTTTAATCATTCTGGCCAGAGGGGGTTTCCTCAGGAAGGCTGGAACATATAACAGATATGCTGTTGCACTGCTACAGGAGAGTAGCTGAAAGGAGGGAGAGTTGCCCAAAGCAAGAGTCCAGTGGAATATTAAATCACCTTCATTTCTAAGTAATCTTTACTGGCTTTTAATTGCAGTTCATCAGGAGAGCCACAGCACCCTTCTCAGGGTCTTTCTAAGTGCTCCTCTAATCAAGCAAGTTGTGTATGTTTGTTGTTCTTCAGGATGTGCTGTTCTGGTTATCTAAAAAATTCTAGGACTTGTTTTGATAGCTAAATGATGTCTAAAATTACAATTCTTAGTACCTAAATGCACTCTACAAATAATGCAGGGACTTGGGTTTTCTTAACATGTTTTTTTAGACCACTTTTTAGAAGAAAACTTGTTGTACCTGACAGAGCTGTTTATGATGAGAAAGGTAGCATTGCCTGCCTTTTATCATTTGATCGTAATATTTTAACCTTTCTAGATCTGTTTCTTTCAAGCTTCAAATTAAAAGTGTGAGGAGAATATGCTCTGTGTTTAACCGACCTTTTTCTAGGGTAATGGTTTGATATTTCACAACTGTCTATTTAAATGCCACTATTTTTCCTTTCACTTAGTAAAGGACTACTGCCCCTTACTCTGCTTACAGCTCTTATGAACTGGAGTACTGCCGTTGCAGTTATCTTTTAATATTTTTGATCAAAATCTTTTCAATCAGGTTTTTGACTATGAAAAGTTGTCCATTTGTTCAGTACTGAATAAACTAGTATTTGTACAAAGGTTTTAATATCTCAAGTCACTCTGAGCAAGTGAGGACTTCTGTGGAATTCTTTCAATGTGCAAAGAATACAAAATCAGACCATCTACTCTAAAGTATATGTATATATATATTTTCAAAATTCTTATTGTGTATACTGGAATTCCATTATTACTGGCCAGTGGGATGTGGTTAAAGTGAGGACTGCAGGTTGTGCTTGTTTTGTGTAGTACAATTTGAGCATAAGAATGATTTAATATTGTAGTTAATGCCAATGCAGACTTCCACTGAAGTACAGGTAGAATGCAGATATGCATTTGGCCAAGGAAATTTCTTGTTATCTTTGGGGTAGGAGGAAGGTGCAGGGTCAACCCTTCCCTAATAAATGACAAGTAAGCATATAAAGCCACAAGCCCCTCTGGTATGGGAGGAGACCATGAGCTAGATGAATCACCATAGACATTACACAGAAGTGACTTTCAATCATTTAAGTTAGAACCACTTTGTACAACAGAACATAGTTAATGATCCACATTATGTGGTATACTTAAATACCTATGTCCAACATGATTGTTTTCAGTTGGTCAGCACAGATTGATCATCTCAAATGCACTAACACAGTTATCACTTAATGTGAGACTATTGGGTCTTTAATTCTTCCTGTTCAACAGCTTTGGTGGTGTGATTCTGAGGGCATCCAATCTACCTCAGGTGCTGTGCAGATGGCAAAGCCAAGCTAACACAGAAAAATGAGAAACAAGTTACTGCTTAATGTACAGGAATGCATGATCTGCATCACAAATAGTTGACAGCATTGCATACAGGAAGCCCAACCAGATGGCTGTATGTTAAAACACATCACTCCATGAGAGAATTAAGTACAGGCAATTTGCTCATGTTTTCTGCAGACGTGCTGCATATCACATTAGGTTAGAACAAGAGATTACGTGCCTTATTGGCTGCATTTGTGCAAAGTTGGTAGTTACATAGTTAAAATTTTTCTCATACATATTTGAATTCACACCTTATGAACAATAAAGGTCTTTATTTTAAAATATGGAGGAGGAGTGTTATAGGTTGATGTGTATGCACAGTAGAAGCAGAATCAATTGCATTTCATTTATATATCAAAACCAAAACTTGTACCTGAATGAAAGGGTGTGTGGATACAGGATACTGTTTTTTTAAAAAAAGCAACAAACAAACAAACCCGAACTAGAATACTGAGATTTGGAGTACTACACAAATGTAGGCTCTGTAAAATTTATTTTTTCTTTTCTTTAGCTTGCTGAAAGTGGCTTCTGTACAGGCCATGAACCAGACTCCATGGAGTTCAGTTCACTAGGAGGATGGGTAGCAACACGAGCATCGGGCATGAAAAAAAACATCTATGGAAACATTGAAGATCTGGTAAATAGCTCTAATACTTTTTCTAATTGTTCTGTTTGCAGGTTTAACTTCTATAATGACTCGCAATGAGAGGGGAAAAGGGATAGTCGATTTCGGTTTTAAGTGATACAGTTTTGGCATCAAATCTTGACTGAAATGCTAGTTTGCTTGCTTTTGGTATTATAATTTTAAAAGTCAATTTTATCTTGGTAATCACTGGCTAACTTAAGGACTTGTTACCCTGTCCTGACTCTGGTGTTACCTTCTATCATTTTGTGCTTTCTGTTAATCCAGTGTAATAATCCTGTCAAAATTTTAGGGTGACTCCAAAAGGTCATGTTTTGTCCTACCTATTCGATGTTCCTGAAGTTGTCTAGTTGGACCATCTAACTGACAAGCAAGCTAGCTTCTTCCACTTTCCTACCCCCCCTAGGCTAGTTTTCAAATCTGTAGGCTGACCTAACTGACCATGTGGATGCACAGTGGTGAAATGTAACGCTGCCACATGGTCTGAAGGAGCTTTGAGGAAGGAAGCAATGGACTGGGAATGCCAGTATTGTATTCTTGAATCTGTTGTAACCATAAAAATGGTTCATCTTTATATTAACCCAGGTAATTTGTGTTTTAAAACATACTTTTTGATTTAAGTTACCTTTTCTGTTATGACAAGTATACTAAATAATATTTAAATAATCACTGTTCAGACTTTGCCAGCCTTTTTGCTTCAAACTTCCAGCTTTCTCTCATAGTTTATAAAATAGCTGTTCCACATGTGACATTTTCTTACTACTTTCCTGCAGCCCCGCTCTAGGTAATAGATCCCCATCATCTCAGGCTTTTTCATCAGCTCATAGCTCAGACATGTTTGTTCTGTGCACAGATATGACACTTCAGTATCAGTGACTGAGTTTGGCAGGAACTACACCATTTTTATTCAGTAGGCCTGGCTGAACTAAAACTACTAACACTTGTGAAGTGTCATTTGTCTCCTACTACCTGAAGTATTACTGGATGGTATAGTTTTGCTTGTACTGGGAGATGTGAAGCAGAAGGCTTTTCTATCATGGAAGTGTAACTTCAGGCTAAAATAGCTTCTGAAATTTCCATTAGGAGGAAATAAGATTGAAAATTGATTTGGAACAGTTAGTGAGTTTCAAAATGGCACAGTGAGAAGGTTTCAGGGAAGTGTTTACCTTCTGAGGAAACTTTATATCTAGAAATGGTGTGTTATATAAGCTGCCTAAAATCTACTTATTGTAGAATCAACAGTTTGTAAAATGCATATAATGAAATTTTTTAACAACTCAGAGCAGGATGAAAATTACTTAGCTACCTGTGCTAGAAAGTTTTAAACCCATCAGCTGAAATTCAGTAATCTTGCTTCATTTAAAGGCTTCACTACATAAACCCAAAACTCGCCATTCCTTGGTATAAAATAATTGAATAAAGGATTAAAAAGAAATCTGGACTCTGTATTGCATGTGCATGAATAAAGCTGGAAGCAATAACATTTAAAAATATTTTTTAAAAAAAACAAACTTAGAGCCTTAGCCTTACATACATATCAGTCTTATGGCAGATTTTATATTGATAATCTATTTCATAAAACTTACTGCTATGTTTGCTCCTAATAGAAGTATTTCTGTAGCAACTGCTAACTGAATTATAAGCTTTATAAAGCAGCAATATTAAAGCAAAGTTTAAACCCTCACTTTTTTCCTCTGAAGTGTATGTATATTCTGTATTAAAATACTAATGTTTATGAAGTGCTGTCTACACTGAAAAAAACAAAACAGTTTTAACTGATATTGCCTGCATGTAGTCAACAGTTCATTTGATTTGGCATAGAACTGGAAACAATCTGTGTGGGCGAACCATGCTGTGTTAAAATGACTGTTATTAACAGTCCTCAGGTTATTCTAAAAGTTCTTGGGACTGCCTACATAATGTCTTAAAGCTTACAAAGCTGAACTGTATTGATCTTAATATTAAGTTTTGTAGAAAGTTAATATCATACAAAAAACTTGTGTGTGCCTAATGCAAGTATTTATAGTCATTGCGTATTGTTTAAACAGGTGATCCATATAAAAATGGTAACTCCTAGAGGAATAGTAGAAAAAAACTGTCAAGTACCTCGCATGTCGACAGGACCTGATATCCATCACTTCATTATGGGATCTGAAGGTATAAACACAGTAATTGCATGTTACTGCATCTTCCGTCAGCTTCTGTAATGGCTCGATGATTTGAACATCTTTAATGCTGTGGCTTCCAGTGTGTCTGAGTGGCATTATGCAGTCATGAATTTCTTGTGTTAGGATAATACAATGAAACTTTAAATATATACTTTAAAAATAAGGACTGAAATTAAGCAACTCTGAACACTGCTTAAAACAGGTCTATAGAGTTAGTCTACAAGTCTAGTAACAAACATGATTTAGAGGGTATCTTGTAAGAATTTACCATGTCAGGAATAAATCACCTACTACTGCAATAGTGAATTTTTGGGACTTCTGATTTATGTTAACTTACAACATCCTGGTAAACAATTGTTAAGTTGGGTAACTTGCAAGAAGTATATCTTGCAACACTTCACTCAGTTTTTCTTTTTCTCCTGAAGGAACTCTTGGAGTGGTTACTGAAGTTACGATAAAGATTCGCCCAGTCCCTGAATACCAGAAGTATGGCTCTGTGGTCTTCCCCAATTTTGAACGAGGGGTAGCCTGCTTAAGGGAAGTGGCAAAGCAGGTAAAGAAAAGCTAGATGTTAACTTCACTCAAGGACGCAGATTCTAGCACTAGGGGTATGCTCATGCCATACTACTGGCAATTGGGAAGTGAGGATTTGAGGTAATACGAACCACATCAAGTGTATATGGTCCATGAGGCTTTTGGAAATGATGCAGTTGAGGATTGAGTACATTCTGAATTTGCTTGATATTCTGAGACATGTTGTGGATGTGCCTTCTGATTGCTTTTTTCAGAGGGAGTTACTTGCAAAGCCAAACTTTCTGTGCTGAGATATGAATCTCCTTCAACAGGGCTTAATTCTCAGATTAATTCAGGGCTATGTAGAGGGAACCAGTATTTAAAGAAACTAAGTTGCAGTGCACAAGTAAAAGGTAGTTGAATTTATGGCTCTAAAGTGACAAAGGAACAGAAGTCATGCAATGGAAGGATATGGTCTATGTCTAGAAAACATTTCCTGAAGCACAGTGACATGTTCAGGTGAGCTGGATATTTTGAGGTGGAATTGTGCTTATGCTGTAGTACTTAAACAGCCTTCTGAATAGTGTGGTCAGGTGGTTTCAGGTAGCAACTCAGACATGGGTGTCCAAATTGAATAACACTTTTCCTTGTGGCTATGCTTCCAAGCAAATCTTAGAGTAGCTAGCCTCTTTCTTCATTAACTTTTCTTTGCTACGTGTAAAACTTAGCAAATCCTGGAATATGCCCTGAATGGGTGAAGTAATTTCAGAAATGTTTTAATTTATGCTAAACTAAACACAGCTTTACCTTTTTTTAGTGATTGGTCTAAATTAATGACTTAATGTTCCAAGCCAGATGTTCAAACTGGTATGTGAATGACATGTATATGCTAGTCAGCAGCACTTCCCAGTTCTGTTGTGCTTCTACTGCTAGTGCTTGTTCTTCTGTTAAAGGTATCTAAGCGGATGGTGTGGGAATACTTAATCATATTGCTGATCAACATTTTGGTTCAATTAAGGAGCTAGTGTCTTTTCTCTAGCTATGGGCTTAGTTAGAAGAGGAAAAAAGGCCAATTAGCCACTTAGTGTTGCTCCATTTCTAAGCTGCTGCTGCTGTTTCACTGAGCCTTACTTGATCACTGTTTACTTGAGCCTTAATTACTTATTCTTCTCTTCTGTTGCCCCTTGAATTAATCTTGGTAATAATTAGTGATAGCTGTCTGAAAAGCTGTTTGTCTGTATTGGTCTAGGTTAATGTAAGATTAACCAACCTGCAGGTTGTGGGTGGGTTGGTTTCATGTAAAACCACTCCTCCAGCCTTCTTCTGTCAACCTGCCTGTTCTTCATGCTCTTTCTTCCTGTTGTGTGACCAAATATATATTAATGATATTATGGACAGTGAACATGTCAAAGTGATAGAGGAGTACTTCTAAATCCATCTGATTAGAAGAGTAGAAGAACACAAGCCTGAAATTCATGCTTTGTCATATTCCTGTGGCCATACATGTCAGTATGACTGGATATGGCCATCACACACTATACAGTGTAGGCATATGTATTGCCAGAAGCTTGCCTAATTGAAGGCAGCTGTTCTCACTTGTTTTCAGACTTCTGTACAGTGCAGGATCTAGGCTGGACCCAAATATGGATTTTAAGCCCAGTGTGATGGCAGAACATTAGGTGTAGCTGGGTTGGAGTTAACATCAGCTGCTATGAAGAAAATTTTGTTCTTGTGACCAAAGCAATGTTAACACACCAATCTTTTGGCTGGTGCTGAACAACGTGTATACAGTGTCAAGGCTTTCTCTATTTTTCAGGCTCTTCCCACCGGCAAGTAGGTTGGTAGCAGGCAAGAGGCTGGGAGGGAACACAGTTGGGACAGCTGACCCGAGCTGACAAAAGGGATATTCCATTCCCTGCCACATAACATCATGGTCAGAAATAAAACTAGAGGAGGGAGCCTCCCAGGGGTTATCATTGCTTGAGGTCTGGCTGGGTATTGGTCAGCTGGTGGTAACTGATTTCTTTTTGCATTGCTTTTTTGGTGGTGGTTTCCCATTTTGCTTATCAAGTTATCTTCATCTTAACCCATGAGTTTTCCCACTTTTACCCTTCCAGTTTTTTCCCCTCTACCACTGCAGCGGAGTGAGTGAGCAGCTGTGTAGTGCTTAGCTGCGTGCCGGGTTTAACCCACAACAATTAAACTTTTTTCAATGTATTTGTAATGTATGTGTATCTCTGATTATGTAGCAACATAAGCTTGATATTTTAATGAAGAATGATATCTTTACTGCATATGGCACTTCAGAAAAACACTTGATACTTGAAAGGTCAAAGATCTTCAGATATTCCTGTTGGCTTGAGGTTGAACTGAAAATTCTCAATGCATTATATCTAGACATACCTAATAGATGATATTATTCAAGTGGAAAAAAAGCTTAGTCACCCCTTTTCAGTGATTATGATGGCCATAGGTCTCTGGTATCAAAGTTTTCTTACAAGAGCTTTCTTGTATGCTATTTTAAAATGAGCATTTTATTGTTATGAATTCTAGCAAAACTGTACGTAATCTTTCTATACTTCCTCCCTCTCATTCCTCTAACTTTGTCTCCAAGAGATGTGCTCCTGCATCAATTCGCCTTGTTGACAATGCACAGTTTCAGTTTGGTAAGTACATAGATCTTCTTAGACAAATATGCTTCTAAGGGTTTTGATTTTTGGTAGTCTGGTTTAGGTGGTAATTCCTTTACTCAAAACTAGACTAAGAAGGCAACGAACCTGAAGTTATGCTATAGAAGTGTGATAATGTCTACTTTCAGAAACAGAAGCCTGTCTTTGCCTCTGGGAAAACAGCATGAACTACAACAGCCAGTAAAGAACCATGCTCTGCATATAAATATGAGGGGGTGGTTTTTTTTTGCTACCTTTCCATTCTTGGTATGTAGTCTGCTGGGTAGAGTTTGAAACTCTGGTGGCACTTCCTCTGTTTTGCTGAAGGAGCAGAAATTATAGTTTTGCAGTTTAGTACTTGAAACATTTTCTTGCTGAGAGTACTAATGAGAAGTTGGTATGCAAAAAAATTAATCATAATGCAGGCACCTTATTTGGAAGGTAAGTTGGTTGATATACAGATTCCTTAAGTATCAGGTTTGTGAAAATATTCTGATGTGGCAACAATTATTTGGGTGGGGGAGGCAATGACTACTCACTTCAGGCAAGCATGTCTAGCTTTAAAAGAAGCTTAGATGTAGTAAATGCCATAATCGTATGCAGACAGAAATAATCTGTAGGCTGTAAGTACAGAAAGTCAATGAAGCTACTAGAACATTACTGAACACAAATATTTTATGAAATTTCAGCTAGTTCAAATACCAAAACAGGGCGATGTCAGACATGCAGAGCAATTATTTTTAAGGAATTATTGGGGAAAGCTGTTGTCTTACTGTAGGAGATTTGGCAAAAGATGTGTTCTGGCTCAAGACACTCTCAAGGAGAACCTAAAGTTCTACTGCTTTGAAGCTAATAGTTTATAGAATGTAAAGGTCTTGCTGAGAATGTGCTATTTTGGTTGTATCCAGAAAACCTAAATGTGAATAGAGATGGACTCTGAAAACCTCTATGTTGATACCACTTGAACGAGTCAGATTTTCTGAAACTTCTTTTGGACAGAAGCCGCAGTGGTGAATCTTGACTTCAAATACCATTAATATGGTGGTGCTGAGAAAGCTGAGCTTTGTTTTTCAAACCAAGGAAATGGATTTGTAAAACCTGAGCCCAGCAAGCCTTGCTGCTTGCTTTGGTCATTCTTGTGTTTTACTGTTTCTCTCGGATATGTACAATGAAGGCAGATGCTTTTTTTTTTTTTCTTTTGAATTTGGAAGACGTTTGACCAGTTACAAGCTTTAACCCAACACTGAATAAATGATTCTTCTACTTTCTAGCATTGATCTGAGATTGCAGCTTATATGGTCATGTGCAAAACAGTTTTAGGTGTGTCAATATAGATATTTTTTTCTTGTAATCATTAAGTAGGCTTAAATACAGTAGTTCTTGCAGATGTGGTTTAAATTCATGCCCTTTTGTGATCTGGTGCTTTTTTGTGCACTTAGAGGTGTACTCTCGAGGTATGTTCATATCTGCAGGGAGAGTCCCTCATTACTGAAGAGGGAAGGAGAGTAATCAATTGCTGAATTCCTGCTTTATTCAGGAGGAAGTACTTTGTGAAGTATTTTAGAAAGAAGTATCATGTAAATGGTGCATAACTTTTTTTATGAATTGGGCTCACAGCATGTAGGCCAGATGCAAGACTGTTGAAGTGAAGCAGTAATGGGAGTTCAGAAGTTGCTTGTAACTGAAAACAATGGAACAAACAGTAAAAGACTTTCATCTCAATTAAACCCAGTCTTGAGGCAGAGATGTTAATTTAACAAACTCCAAGACACCATTTATATATCCTGGAATTTTAGTTCCCCGTATGTGATTAAGGAAGCAATTACTAGCTCTGTGTAGAAAATTTTGCACAAGTGACATAACAGTTAAGGAAAAAGTTGCTTAACTCCTAATTTGCACCACTTTTGGCTATTAGTTTCAGTAGTTTTGGCGTAACCTTAAAGTCACTGATTTGCTTGGCTTTGTACTGCTAAAATTAATGAAGTGTGCTTCTAAAGTTTTCCATACGCCAATACTTGCAAAAATCTAAACTAGGGCAGCCTTAATTAAGTGTAAGATGAAATATTTGTGCACAGTTGTATGTATGCCTTTAAAAAAAATTACTAAGAACCTTTTCCTAAATGAGTAGAAAGTGCCTTTAATTATGATAATCAAAGTGCTCCCAGATGATTCTTGCAACTTTGACTATCAAACTTTATTTGCCCCTTGAATTAGTAGTTTTAAGAGTGCTGTTTGCCTTAACACACCTTTTTCCACCTTTTACCAAAGGTCATGCGCTTAAACCACAAGTTGCTTCCATTTTCACGTCATTTTTGGATGGACTGAAAAAATTCTACATCACAAAGGTAATATTTGGGGTTTAATACTGTTCCAAGTTTTGCATGCTATTCATAAGATACCTGTTCTCGTATACTGTCTCTAGTGCAGCTGAGTTCAGGTGTAACATATCCTACACTCTCCAGTTAACTGATACTACAATCTCAAAGTGGTTTAATCCAAGATGAGATTATCTGTTTGAGGAGTTATTCCATGAGAGCTGTTCTTACTGGTCATATCTGTAGATGAGATTAATATACCCTGTCTTAACAGTGAGTTGGTGACAAGAGCAAGACTGGAACCAACTTGCCTAGCTTGCAGACCACTGATCATCAGTTAACACTGATGGAGTGAGACCAACACTTTACTATCTTTTCCTCTTCTCAGATTTTTTTTTTGTCAAGGCAGCCTACCTTGTTGCATGAACTAGAATTCTGGGAGGACCTCAAGATATTTGTCTTGAATTGCCTGTGTAAACTGAATTTTTGTCTTACTGGAATTCATCCCAATGAATACCCTTTGTAGTCCAGAATTATCTGGTGCTAAAGTTACTTCACTTGTGCTTTTGTGTGTGCTATCTGTCTTGTTAGCTAATTTGGAGCAAAAACCAGTAACTAAAGATTTCCTGCAAATACTGGTATTCAAATGTAGAAAACTGCATCATCCTAGATTTAGATAACTGTTAGATAAGAGGAGGTAAAAATTTAATTCTGATTTGATAATATTTGGTGTCTTCAGGGAGTGGGCTTACTTGAGAGACAGTGGCTAGTGTTAATTCTGCTGTTCTTTCTTGGGCTACTGAAGTAGAAAATGCCATGTGTCTTGGAACTTTTTGCTAGGGAATACTTATTAGGTTTGGAGATAGCCCAAAAATTTTGTCTTCCCTCCCTGATCTGCTGTAGCGCAGGAAATAACTAAAGTAGTAAAGACTTTGGCAACAAGGTTACTGTCAGTTTGAAATCCTAGTTGGCAACATCTACTGCTTCTGGAGTCGGCAACAAACATCACAGCTTCTTGGGTTATCGTATCACCAAGGGATGCTGTATGCCAATTCCTCCAGCTCTGCAGGAGGAAAAGAACAGCTGCAAAAATGAGAGAAATGCAGTTTAATACTGAGAGTTTCCACATTGGTGACCACTCTAGAGCTCTGTCAGGGCTCAGTCTCCTGGTGGATATAAGCAACCACTATTTAGGAGAAACTCCCAGCTGGGATAGGAGGTAGGAACAGAGGGAGCCAGTTTAATGACCCTGAGACTGATAATGCAGATGTTACTGGGACAAAGATACTCAAATCCATCTTATGCTTGCTTCATCTGTGAATTGCTCCCTATACAAAAAGTTAACATCAGTGTACAGAACATATCAGACTAACACTTCATTCTTCTCTTGAGTGGAGTAATGTTTTAACTGATACCCCTTAAGAGAATTGGGACAAAGTCTTTCTGGTTTACTCCTCCATGTAATTTGTGACTGTTTACTAATAGATGAATGCTTTAGGTATTGCCTACTAGTTCACACTGTAGTATCTAGTTCCCTCAGTGCCTCTTAATTAAGGTGTTATCTAAGCATTACAGCCAAAAGATGGCAGAATAGGTGAAAGGATTCATACTAGATGAAATATAAGTGGTTCTAGAACAAGAAGGTACCATAAATGGTATCTTAATAGATCTTTATTCCTGTCCTTGAAGTTTCACTGCAGTAACAGTATTTCTATTTGTTAGCTATGCTGTTTTTGTAGGATTAATGGATAACAGATCCTTTGCACAGTGAGGTATAGTCTGTTTCATGGTGGTTTTCAGTGTTGGGCTGGTGGGATGCAATATCCTCCTTTAGAAATACTAATTCAGATGTCTCTGACCAGGGCTTACTGTACAGATTTGAGGTCAATGGCTAGAGGACTGAGCCACCCCAAGATACTTTACCTCGTAGCTGTTTTGTGGGGGTTTTTTTGAACCTCCTGGTACTTTCAGTTAACTTCCAGTATGGTTAATCTGTTGAATTAAGGGAGTAAAAGAAGGAATCGCAGCTCACTGGGATTTTTCTCAGCATAGCTATTATGCTTAAAGGATGAATTTGAATCTGAACTATTAATGTAACCTCATATAACCTTGCTGTGTGCTGAAGTAACAAGCTACCACAAACATTAGAGACTAGAAGAGATGAATGCTACTGGAAAGGCTTTAAAAAATAATTGCTTGTCAATACATGAAGAATACATTGCTCTAAATTATAAATTTTTACCCTTTTTAAAGGGAAAAATGTGAAAAGACATTAAACTTTATTGCAACTTTATATTCATCTCCATTCTCTCTGAAGTCTTAGTAGTGGTGGTTCACTGGAGCTAATTAATAATTTTAAAAGGTAGGTAGAAAATAAGTAAGGCTTTTACTTTTTGGACCAGTTGCAAAGATATGACTCATAACTGTTACTCCCAAAACAAAGCCATAGACAGCCTCTTTGTATTAGTACTAAAGTTTTAGTAATTTTCTCCAATTTCTACTGGGATATGCTCCCTGCTACAAGTTTAAGTTATTTTCCTTCCATAGTGCTTTTCCCAGTATAGAGATTTTCTGTGGCATGCTGCTGATATAACTGTTTTGAGGGCAGTGACACTTAGTCATCATAGAAATCTTCCTGCTCTAATACAGGAATAATTGGTAGAATATAAATGTCTCCCTATTGCCGAAAACATTTTAAGACCTATTCTTTCTTCAGCATAGGTAGACTGCTTTTATGTCTATCCTGTTTTTTAAAAGGAGGGGCGGGGAATCTGTTATTTCAGTAGGCTTCTGAATGTTTGTCCTGTCAAGGAAGAACTTGGCTGGTTTGGGGGAAAACTTTTAAAGGTGTGTGTTTCCTAATATCTCCTCTTAGTTGCAGCAATGCTTGTTAATCAGAACATGTACTGTGAATTTGAAAAGTAAAAACTTGTTGCTTGCATTCTACCACATAAGTTGTGGCATAATGCAGTTTTCTCTCTTTGCAGTTTAAAGGATTTGATCCCAACGTACTTTGTGTAGCTACCTTGCTCTTTGAGGGTGACAGAGAGAAGGTTCTTCAGCATGAAAAGCAAGTCTATGATATTGCCACCAAGTTTGGGTATGCTTTTCCAAGAACTTTTTCATACAAAGCTGGGAGTTGACTGTTCAGGAAAAAATAAATTACCGCATTTTTCTAGTGATTACTGTATGGATGTTCTCAATGTACTAGTTTGGCAGTAATCAATTAGCCACTGAATGTTCCCTTTGATAAATATGGTTTGTGCTAAGTCTTAATAGGTAACTTTAGTAAATAACTTCAGCTGTCTATCACAGAAAAATAAGTACTTGATTGAATATAGAATTGATGTTATTAAAACGGAAACTAGCCCTTGTAATTGCTTATAGGCATAGAACCTGCTTGTTTTGCAATGCTAGATTCTGTATTTTAACTACAGAAAGGGAAGACAAAACCAGAAGGGTAACACTAAATCTTTGCAGAATTGATGTGAACATAAGAAACTTATTTAAAAGGAATTTGTGTTTAGTTAAAGGAATGCAGTGAATTTGTTCCTCAGACTGTTTTCTATTCTTGTAAAGGAACAGAAAACATTCATTAGAGTGGCAGGCTGAATAATGATCAGGTAGTTTCTGTCCTTCTACTTTGATTAAGCATGATTGATAAGAATCATCATTAAGTGTGATTTATGGAGAATATACTTTTTTCTTAAAGTTATGGGTAGTATTAGTCCTAACTATTCAAATATAAGTACTGTTTTATCCATTTCAGGGCTATCCTGTCTGAAAGTTGTCTTCACTGTGCTTTCATTCTACCACTTAAGACAACTTATAAAAATGAGATTTCATGTGAGCAGTTTGCTAACATCCAGCGATAAGAATAACATTACTTTTGATCTTAAAGAGTATTTTAATTATTTTTTAATGTTGTATGCTAGAAAAGGCTTCAGCTGTGAATCCTTTTGTATTTTGGTATTTCAAGGTGATGTATTGATAAAGGGGGGAAACTTGTCTGTATTAGATCTGTTTGAAGATGGTGCTATCTATGCTGCTCAACTAATAGCCTTAACTGTTGGATAGTTTAACCTGGTTTAAAATGCTTTTATTCTTCAAGATGTCTAATTTCTCCCCTCCTTGGATTTACAGGAGCTTCTAGGAGGACTGATTACAGATACATAGCTCTTCCTTGTTCTCAGAAACCAGTAGTTAAACTCACTTTCATAATGCTTTTAACTTCATAGATAGTGAAAGCAAGGCTTCCTTTTTGTTTTTAGCAAGACTTCCTTTTTTCTTTAGTGTGGTGTCTTTTTATCCATTCTCATCACTTACATTTTTGGGATCTTAAGTCGGTCTTGTTCTTATGGCCTGTGAGCATACAAGTGCATAAATCCAATGTGCTTAGAAATGTAGTTATACATATTCCCGTAAAGGAACATCAAATATACACTATGCCTAGTTCAGTTTCCCTTGCTCTTTTGTGACATTTGAAGATTTATTTTAAGATCACATCAAATATTTTGTTACTGTTAATCTCTTTGCATATCTTTTCATTCCATAATCTGGGAAAGAGTTAAAGGTCTGATCTGAAGTAACTTCTCATTTCTAATGAAAAGACCCTATTATTTGTGGCTATTCTAACACAGCTTAGACAGCTCAGCTTACACATATATTTGATAAAGTAATTCTTCTTGGAAACTGGTGATGATTATGCTGGAAAACTAATTAAAACTCTTGTTAATTGCAGTGGCTTGGCAGCAGGAGAAGATAATGGACAGAGAGGATATATGCTGACATTTGTCATTGCTTACCTTCGGGTAGGTCACCTTTTGCCTACCTGCTGAAACTTCTGTTAATAGAAGAGACACATCTTTTTGCATTTAGATTTCAGAGAAAGCATCTTCATGTAACCTTGGATGATATCTCTCACTTTTCCCAGAGGCTATACCTCTTCCCTTTCTGACTAGAGTTTACTTGTGGACCTTCATCAGCAAAATGTCATAAAAACATTGACTTATGTGTTAAGAAAATAGTTTCTAATAAATGGTAGAGAAAACTAGATGGAAGAATGCACAAGCTGTTGCTAAATAAACCAGATTAGACTTAAATCTAGAGGTTGAATGTAATTGGAGGCTGGGAGAGTACTTGAAATACTAACGTGCTTACTTGGCTCTTAAATGTTCTTTGGACATCTGCTTATGGCTGTAGTTCAGATCAGAATTCCAGGATAAATGGAACTTTAGTCCAAACTGTTGCAGCTGTTCTTATGAATTTTAGTCTTACTGTTTGAGACTTTTTTGTTAGAATAGTATGCACATCCAGAATACTAGGTTTTATTTGGCTTTTGTAGGCAGGGTCAAATCAATTTCCCTGTACTTCAGCAGGCTATATTTAAAATGTGCAAAATGTTTGTCTTTATTCTACCTATATAGGAATTACATTCCAAATATTTCTAGGTACGTATTGGTTAGCACAGCAGAACTCTTGGCTTGATGTTATAGTGATACAAATATTTCATTAGTGTAGGCATGCTGACAGCCTGACAAGTTGTCTCACTATAGCAATGGCATAAAAATGTTTGTCATTTGTGTCTTTGAAGAGCTACTCTATTTTCATAATTATAAACTAATGTCACTGGGACAGGTGGTTGTTTTTGCTAAATAGACTTTCTAGTTTTTTTCATTCAGACTGAAGTTGCTCAACTGTTAGCTATGTAGCATTCACTGTAATCCTGGATGTTGATGCTGAATTTTACTGATAATTTCTCTGTTTATTAGGACCTGGGCCTGGATTACTATGTAATAGGAGAATCATTTGAGACATCTGTTCCTTGGGATAGGTAATTATGTGATTATTTAGAATTGCTTAAAGCTTGTACTTGATTTCATTCAACTTACTTCTAACTCATGGTTGCTTATGGGGGAACTCTAATTTAGGCCTTATGTGTATTAGAGGTTCCCTGATATGCCTCAAGTCTTGCATCTGTGTGTTTTTGCTAAAGTTGCTAGTAAATTACATATCAAGACTTTGTAAATGCAATGTATGCAAGCATTCAGTAATATTTCTACTTAAGTTAGCTTACTGTAACAAATTCAGGACTTGAAATTGCCCAGTTCAGTAAGCTGGACAGTGGTTACAATAACTATATTGTGTGCTAAGCAGCCACATGGGTGGGATCAGCAGCGTATTTCACACAGAAAGGTCTGTAGTGAAGATTGAAAAAAAACCCACAACAACCAACAAACAAACCCAAAACATTTACATTTTTTCTTTCCCCGGTAATGCAGGGGAATGAAAACTGAAAAGATGTATTTTACCCAAGATTAAGGTTTTTCCCTAAGCTTTTATTGTTAGCTATAGTTGAGAACCACTTGACCATGACAGTTTAATATATGAAATAATTTTGAATGCTTCTGACTATTTGGTAAGCCAGAAGCCTCTTAAACAGGATCGAAGCTGATTTGATTCAAAGCTTTACAGTATTTAATGCAAAGTGGAAACTGTGTGAAGTGAGATGGCTTAAGCTGGTGAGCCTGTACCCTTGCTATTGAATTCAGTGGCAGCAGTAAGTTCCAGCCTCTGCTTTGAAAATTGGCATAGTATCTTGTGGGTGGCAGAAATCTGAGGACAACGTTAAAGCAAAATTGTTCTTTTAGCTTTATAGATTTTGAAGGATGCTGACTTAGCTGCGAATTTGTCTCCCTTGTTTCAGGAGAGATATTTTTTTTCCTAAGAATATAAGAAAATACTTAAAATTGTCCTCACCAAAGCAAATGCTTTCAAAAACCTCTTTCTACTTTGACTCACAATAACTATGTAATTTTCCATGAATCATTTAGTTACCTTGTTCCTGATAGGCTGGAGATACTTGAATAAAATATTTAGCTCCACTTTTTTTATTCACTAAATAAACTTTTTTTGTGTATTACTACTTTCAATCTGCAAAGTAGCTTTAGATCTGTGTAAAATGCCTTAATCTGAATTATATAGTATAGCGTTGTAGACCTTCCTGGGAGAACATACTGCTGAAGAAATATGGTGATTTTTCGATTGTTCTAGCACTTTGGATGCACCTGGGTCTGTCCTAGAAGGGGAGGGAAAAGCAAAACAAGTATGGCTTATGACAAGATTTAATAGCACATTGCCATATTAGAACTATAATATTTCAAGCTGGCAAGCTAGTGCTTAGGTGGAGTATCTCCAGTTTTGGCCTTGCAACATACCAAAGGTATAGAATTAGCAGAGTATACAAGGCCTTAGAGTTCTCAGGCTTTCTACTGTGGGCTGTATTTGTCAACTACTTTGCCAAAAATTTGAGGCGGTTTTGCTGAGAAAGTAAGGACATACAGAAGTAGGTAACCTCCATTTTCTGTTGAACATTTTTGACTCCTAGTCTTTATGAAAAAGAGCTTTCATTATGTACAGTACTTCAGAGTAAACTTGCTGTGCACAATAAGTACAGAAAAAGCAATACTAGTGAAGTCTTGGTGAGGGGTATTCTTAGAACAAAAACTAAGCGAGTTAAAACTGGTTCTAGAAAGGAATCTTCTGTTTTATTAATTACACTTTTAAAAAAATTACTGAAACCAAAGCTGTGGTTTTTGGCAAGTTGTATAAAATCAACTATTTTAACATGTTTAATGTTATCAAATTATATTTTAACATGTTTTCTGTTGCAGGGTTTTGGACCTTTGTAGGAATGTAAAGGAAAGGATAGTAAGAGAATGTAAAGAAAAGGGTGTTCAGTTTGCTCCTCTTTCTACCTGCAGGTAAACCATGCAACAACCTAAATTTTTCTATAACCTTTGATTAATAAGAGAACTAAGGAAGAGGTCATGAAACTTGCTAGCTAGTAGCTAAAGTGCATCTATTAATGATATTACAAACACTAGTAATCTTGACCTTTCTCTTTAACCTGCAATTGGATTGCATATAAGAATGGATAATTGGAGGGATTAGTAGCAGCACTTGATAGGTCTTGACATGTAGTCTTGCTTATATGCACAAAAGTGTAACAATTAAAGCTTCAACTTACAAAATCATAGCATTGAGTCACTTATGAAGTATGAGCAAATAGCATACAAAACTATTTTGAAAAAGATGCTACCCTTTTCATAAGGTCACTTATTTAATTGTGTAATCACATAATGGCTGGCTTAATACCATAAAGCTTTGTTTGTAATGCAGTTCTTGTCAACAGGGTGACGCAGACTTATGATGCAGGAGCATGTGTCTACTTCTACTTTGCCTTTAACTACAGAGGAATTAGTGATCCTATTCATGTCTATGAACAAATTGAGGTAATGTATACAAGAGCAATAGTTGAGGGGGAGAAGGTGATGTCTTATAATACATGATGAACCCATTGGCCAGGCTAACTGAATTTTACAGGAAAGAGCTCAAAATTCTTTGTAAAGCTTTGATCATTAGCAGCTTGGGAAAGGGGTGCGCACTAGAAGTGCACTAAGTAAAGACTACTAGGTGACTGGTTTAGACATCAGCAAATGGGTAGCTGTGACTAAAGTATAGGAAAGCTTGATCTGGAGTTTGTTCTTAGGTGGCAGAAACTATCAACTGCAAAACCCAAATCCATGGGAAACAAAACAGTTCCATTATTTACAAAGCTGCTGCTTTCACTTAATAGTCAATTAGTCTTTCAAATACATGGTAAAACCATCAAGATCATACTTGGATAGTGCTGCATGTAGAAAATAATGTATATGAGGGGGTCTTTCGTGCTGTTTCAGGGAATTAACTGCTGTGGCGATTTGTTTAGGCTTAGGTAAGTGCTGGTATATAGTCTGCTGTTAGAACAGTTGTAAGCTGCTTTGACACTTATCAAAAAGCTTTGGAATAACTCTGCTTTAACACTTGGGCTGGTGAAACACTATACTTGCCTAGTTAGGGGAAACTAATATCCTTGTTACCTTGAAGATTTAATACTTGGATATGTAATACATAGAAGGGCTATGGCTAAACTGCTTTTCATCCTACATTTTGGTTCATAGGCTCAAACTTCAGCACCAGAAAATTGCTAATAGGACTGTGGAGATATGGTCTATATTTAAGTATGAGAAGAATGATATGCTAAGTATATTTTTCAGAAATGTCTCTTGAACCTGGCAAGTGGATGCAAAATTTTATCTACAAGTTCTGAGGCTTTCATGCTGTTGAATCTAGGACATTGGAGAATTTAATACTTGAGTGCTTATTTAATGAGACTTTATTAATGCTTAGATATTACCATTTATTGGAATTTGGTTAGCAGTGTGATCATCTGGATGCAAGCCTTCCATTATAAGTGACTAAATTTAACCTAACAAAGCAAGTTTACCAACCAAGTATATGCACTCTGTGACAAACTGAGAAAATCTAACTGCATAGGTATGGTTATATACATTATTCCTAAAAAAAAAAGTATGCTTTTTAAAAAAAATATTTAGTGCTTGTGCTTTGTTACACCTTCTAAGCTGTCTAACTATTCATGATCAGCTGGATGGAAAAGAAGATTCTAGAGCTTGAAAGTGTTCATATATCTTGTAACATAAATTCTGTGTTCTGCCACAGACTTCACCCATGGAGGGGTTGTCAGTTGTGAAGTACGTCACTTCCTCGATCAGAATTTTGGAGATCTGGGTCTAAACTCTGGTCTGAATAAGGATCTTAAATCACCCTGAGGAGCACGTTTTCAAACTTGCTTATTGCAATTAGTTTTTCATTAGGCACTTAATCTTCCAGATGAGCATCCCAGCTGCTAGACTAGTTTCAGCAAGGGGGAAGTGATCCAGAATATTCTCTCCTGCAATAATAGATTTGTTATAGTAGATGCCATTTGAAATGTCTTGGCTTTAGTAATGTTTATTTGAAAAATCCCCACTTAGATTTATTTGCAGACTGGAACTAAAATGTTCACTTGTATTGTGTACCCTAATTACTTCTGAACTTTTCATAGACCTGTGTACATGAGTATGGTAGCAAGCATTTCACTAAAAAGTCTTGTGTGTTTGCTGTTGAATAAATCCTTATCTTTCCAATTTAGAGGGCTGCTAGAGAAGAAATACTTGCCAATGGAGGGAGTCTGTCACATCACCATGGAGGTAATGTTCTCAGTCTAATATTAGTCTCTTTGATACTGCTAAATATTCATGAATAACATAAAATAGCTTGTAATAGAACTGTGAAAAATATTTCACAGACGTGAACTGAACTTGCTGGGGGTGAGGAGGGGATGTCCAGGCATTCTTTCTGGAAACTTCTCACCCTTTTGCCAGACTTCCAGCAGGAGTGTCCCTAGACCTGGTTTGCTTGGCATCAAGTCATACAATGTGCTGCATTTATGAGCATCAGCTTCAGACCTTTGATAGGAAGTCTACAGGTTTCAGAACCTGAAAATGTAGTTGAGTGGTTTCTTAGACAACTTCTACTGAACCTTGTGCAGAGGTATATTCAGTTAGAAAGACCTCAAACAGGATTTTTGGTCTTAAAGTTTAGTGTCCCTTGTGGCTAGGTGAATACTGCTAGCCCTAATTCCAGGGCACTTGGTGAAAGTATCTGCATAAGAGCTAGTGACTTTAAACTGGGCATGTTGCAATCTACTGTTTGTTGTGTAATTTGTTATGTAAGTACTGATATTACTGGCTTGCTGTCTGTTAACTTCTGATTATCCAGTTTCCTCTCTTTGGAGTTTGGGGATTACTTGTCCTGAATTACTAGCCTCTTTGCAAGCTATTTTGTGCTTTAATATTAAAATTTAAGGACCAGTGTCATATATGTGATACTTCACGTACCTGATGATTTATTTTGCTTTTCCCACATATTCAGATAACCTAACTTGGTTTTTAATCTCTAATGCTGTGAACTTAAATGTCAGAAAGACTTGTTGCAGAATCAGTTTGGTTTGTGCAGCTAGCTTCTTGAAACTGGTTAACTTATTGCATGTTTTTTTCTCTCTGCTTTCTTGAGGCATTGTCTGGCCACAGAAATAACAGCAAAGAGGAAGTCTAATGTTTTAAAATTAGATAAAGAAATTGTAGTTCTAAGAAAGCTCTGTGTGGGAACAACAGAAGTGTGTGCTTTAAAACATCTTGGTGACTTCCTGGACTTGAAACTTCTAGCTGGGGCTGGTTTGGGGCATCTAGCTTTGATAGAAACTGAAATGATATTGCTAAAGCAGCACCCAGGATATTGAAACATTGGTAGGTGATTAGAACATGAGTGAAAACAGTTTCAGTGTTTTTTAATATGCTCTTATTGTCTTCTGATTAAATCTTTAATATGATGGTATAGTGGACTAGTCAATTATCACATATGGGATGTGGAATTTACCACCACCACCACCCCCGATGTACTGTTGTGCTCCCCTGCTGTGGCAGCTGTATTTTACTGTGACTAGCATTTCATCCATTAACTCACATGCAGCTGGAGCTTGTCACATTTGGGTGTATTTGCCCTCACCGTATGAAACCTTGCTTACAGCATATGTTGAACAAGAAAAAAAGTTTGTTATGTAGCATTTTCAAAAGCTTGCACACTTGAACTTTCTAACTCCACAGATACGGAAAACTTGGTTTGTTAGACTAAAGTTCCTGTTGTATGCATGACTACCTCTTACACTGATAAATATTTTCTGCTTTGAGTGTTTTTTGTCTGGCAGGTCGTTGTGTATGATACTGAAGATTCATTTTTTGATACTTAGTACATATGCTGCTGAGAATTAGCCTAATAGTATCAGTTTTATTTACTGACCTTCAGGCTTTGTCATTCTTAGCACTGCCAAGACTAGTCTATTGTGTGGGGTAAAAGAAAATACTGGTGCAATTTCTTCTAGTATTTGTCTTGTAATTGTGATTAATAACAGTTGTTTTCACTATCTGGAAACAGACAGGCTGGTTTGTCTGCCTACAATCACACTGTGATAAATGGAGCTATTTTAACTCTGGTTTTGTGTATCAAAGAAAACAGATGTAGTCTGGGACTTGAGGCTATAGGAAATACGAAGCCTGCTTAAGTCAATCTTCATACACTCCTTGAGTGAAGAAGTGGACATATGTGACACTGAGATGCATAAAGCTCTAAATCACTTCACATCTAGGGAGGTATTAACTGCAGGTAGACATATAGCTACAATCTACAGTGAGAACTGAAATCATGATACTTTTATGAAGAGTAACTTCAGGAACACTTTATTTAAGGTTCTATTTTAGTCTTAGTATCTCTTCTCTCCTCTGCTCCCTCCAGGCTAATGAAAAATAATTGTAACTTTTAAGCAAGATTCACTAAAGGTAGTAATACTATGAGGAGATTCCCCTCTCCCAATGACTTTTGAGACTTAAAGCTTTTAAGAAGTATAGCTGTTATTTTTAAATGGATTATATTGAAGATCACACTTTGCAATATGTGAGAACAAGAAAATTCCAACAAAAAACTGCAGAAGTGTATCAATACCAGCCTTGTACAGCAAGCATCTCATGGACACAAGAAGCTATAGTGAAGTCAGATATATACATCTGTGTAACAAATTCATCCTTTCAATGTAACAATTACTTGTATTTTGGAGTAGACTACCTGGATTTTCTTGTCTTAGAAATCTGGATATCATTTCTATAATACTGCAACCTAAATGACTTTCTCCTTTTAATCAAATTCTGTCTTGAAGTGTTTCTCTTGACTTTCAAATATTTAATTTGTCAGGAATGGTTTTCCAACTTTAATATTAGCACTTAACACTTGATAATGATTCTGGATTATGTAATGAACAGAGTTTACATTTAGAAAGAATGAGGCATATGTGTTGCTATAAAAATACACTTAACAGCCTATTTGATCAGCTATGTATTTTATGTGGGGGGAATTCAGCCATTCTCCAGTGCACCAGAAATTCTTCCTTATAGAGAAGGTTATCAGACAAGTCTGCCAGGATCATAAAAATCTAAGTGTTAGGTCTGTTTCTTACTAAACTTGTTGTGAACAAACTGCTGAAAAGCTGCTTAGTGGTTTTAAAGTAGCTTTTTAATGTGTAACTTTGAAGTGATTACTTCTGCTGCCATTGTCCCTTTTGGCTAATGCTATGACATAATCTGAGCTAGTAAAAGCTTTTGAAAGGTATTCAGGAATTAGATATCCTAGTTGTAGCGTTCCTGGTCTTAGTTTCCTACTATCATAGTTTTCACCTTGCCTTGACTATGTCCTACGGGTAGAATGTGCACATTTCTGAACACAGCTTTGATTGTTATGCATTTCTGGCCACTGAGTACCTTCTAGATTTGAGTTGAAGTCTCATGTAAATAAGGATTGCTAGAGCCACCGATACCTTCTAGAAACTTAGCGTTTAAAGAGCATCCTTAGAAATGACAATTTCTTGTAGAAACAAGTTTATTTAGATACATGATTCTTCTAATCATCTAGGGCAAACTCTAAAACCATCCATATGATGTGTCACACCTTGTGTTCTTGAATTCAGGTTTTGTAAAAAACCATGCTTTTTTGTATACATAAAATGCAGTGTGCTGAGGAAGTATCAGTAGGTATGACTGGTGTATAAATACAACTGTAACCCCTTGGGGTACAGCATCAGGAGGGAGCTGACTGGATTTGAGCCTGATCCCTTCTGTATTAGCAACCCAAGCACCCATGTAAATCTAAGGAACAGGGTAAAAATTAATGATTGTTTCCCTTGCAGGAAATGTTCTAACTAAAGCTGGTTACTTAAGGAAACAATTACCAGCTTGGGCTATTTTCCTCAAACCCACCATTTAGCCACTTAACATAATAGAATTAATCATTTTCTACTTTCTAGACAGATTGACTAGAAAAAAGGTTAACTAGGTAACCCAGGCTCCCCAGGTTTAGGCAGAGTATCAATTTCCTGGCAGGTTATGTATGGAAACAAAACAAAAACCACTACCCCACAAAAACCCAAGACAAACCCTAAAACCCCCTGCACCTTACTTGCATGCAATTGAATGCTTGACAAGGCAATTCATTGCAATTCTTTGGCATCATTAAGAGGCTGTGGTTTAAGCTATACACTGTAGTAATTAACCCACACAAACTACAATATCTGGAATTGTAAAATTCCATTATGGAGGAGTTGAACACATTTTCTCATCTACATGGGAAGAGTATCTTAGCTTTAGGTTAAGCACTGGAGGCTGATCATATGGGTTTTTTTTTAAACTAGAGCTTGCTGTATGGATTAGAACAAGTTTAAACTGACACTTGACAGAGTAACCTTATGTGAAGTAATGCAGTTTTATGTTCTTGCTTGGTCTGAACGTCTTAATAGAATAGTCATCGCTGGTGCCTTTTCCACCAAAAAAAAATGCAGAGGGCTTTCTGATTAGTCAACACAAAACTTGAAAGTACTGAAGTTATTTAGATATAAAGTGAAAATGTGTAAGATGTTATGGTGGTAAGTGTTAAGTATGTGATAGATTTCAGGTACGCTGGTCCAATGTACTTCAGCACTACTACAGTATTAATGTCCTGACCTTTCTCAGTGTTGCAGCTCTTTCTGGAAGAGTAGTAAGCCGTTAAGCAATTTCTATGAGTAGAGAGATGCTTTCTGTAGAGAACACCAATTTCAGGAAGTGTGCAACAGCTGGAAGAGTCCCACCCTTCTCACGACCTGTTACTGCTTCTCCTTTTGCAAAGCTATGCTGCAATAATTACCTCTAAGTTGAAAGGGCTGCAGCAGAGGAAGTCTAGAGCCATGTGCAGTGCCACTAGAGCCTATTTCCACTGGTGCCACACACTGCTGTAAATCTGTATGGGTGCAGAGTTATTTCTGGGATTGGTCACTAAATTAAAACTTTCCTTACAAGAGTGTTCATGTGTACCCAAGTATTTCATATTCCAAAAGTGAAAAAAACAATTGCTGCCTGCTGTTTGTAGCTCCATTCTTAGGAGCCAGATTTTCTGCAGCTATCCAGATGCATTTTTGAAGATGAGCACATGTAGCCTTTATGAGCCAGGAGAGCTATACTTCAGTTTTATCATCTTTGTGGCCAGCAGATATGTGCTCTCTATGCACTTCTTTGAAAAATCATGCACATAGGAAAGTTTTGGTAGAGTGTAATGTCGATGCATGTTTGGTGTTTTTTTTCAAAAAGTGGGTTCTGCAGGAGCAGCATAGAGTATGGTTGCCCTTCTCAAAAGTGTATTTTATTCCCTAACAGATTAAAAGGGCACTGGAAGCATGTGCAACCTTTCTAATGAAATCAGTGAAGGGTTGGACCAGCCACATATCAGAACTGAGAAGTTGCTCACATGCTTTTTTCTTTCATATATGAGATTATATGGACTATAATGATAAAATTTGAAAATGCTGCAAAAAAACTGGTGTTGGACTGTCTCAGGGTTGCTACTGAACAAGCTTCTTGGCTTTCTGGTCTGAAGTATGTTGTGTGAAGTAGACATCTTGTCATGTTAGGGAGTTTGTACTCTATGTAACAGGCTGGGCTTCAGATTAGGAAGCCATAAATCTTCAGTGAATGTTTTAAGGCATTGGACTGCTCAGCACACCTCAGGAACAGGGCACGTGCCACTTGTAAAACTTGAAAACTAATTCTGTTGTACTTCATCTTGGATAATTAAGATGTAAGATATCTTCAGAGGAAGAAGATGCAAGAAGGAATGGCTGTATTTGTTTCCAGTTGGGGCAACGAGGACTGTGTGTGTAATGGTGTGTATAGCTAAGTAGTGACTTGTTAAGCTGCTACAAATTGATTGTACAATGTTAAACTGATTTGAGAACCTTTATTAATAATGTTATGATATGTTGTACAGAATCAAATGAATTTGATATCATTTTTAATTGAGAAAAGTGTACTGGGCTGACAGCCCAGAAGTGGTAGAAGCTTGGATAAAATCTAGTTCTGTGCACACTCATGTCAGTTAAATGTCTATATAAATGGCATCATCTAGGCCTAAAACTAAAAGGCTAGAAATGGAAAGGTGGTTTTCTGTAGCCCATGGTAAGATCAGTCTTAACCGAGATCTTTTATTGGTGGGGAAGTTAAGGCTTCCATGAGCCCACAGCTGTTCTTTGGCAAGGCTTAGTGTGGAGTTAACCAACTTTGCCACTTAGAAAATGCCATAATAGTAAAAGATGTTACCATGAATGTAAAAATAATTCCTTCTCCTTTCCCCTCTTATCCTTGAAGCTAATTGGATTGTCCTGTGGAGGAGAAGGGCAGCACTAACCTGAAGTGAAACAAACAAACATTGCTTTTCGAAGTGGTGCTCTTGTCTGCACAGAGCCTTTCTTTCACTTGGTCTATTTTCCATTTAATCAGATGGATTTAAAATTTGAAGGGTGAGACTGCTTCAGTGCTTTTTAACTCTAATATGAAAACCTGAGTAGGTGAAAAATCCATGTATATCTTATTGACATGAGCAGTAGGAGCAGCAGCCTAACCTACTGTTATCAAGGGGTTAAAATATTTTCATTGAACTTGTTTGTGAAGGACTGCTGGTAACTGTAGTACAGCTTTTTTTTTCTTTCCAGTTCACTAATCAAATGTATGTTAGATTTATTATTGCAAAAGTATAAACCATAGAAAATTTGACAAGATAGATGTGTAAATTATCACTTTGACAGAACTAATGATGCACTCCAAGCACCTTCTGTTTTCCAGCACTTGGTGAGCGACTTCATTAAATATGCAACGACTGTTTGGTGCTGCTCAGACAGTAGTTCAGTTCCTTGTGGAATTGCATTATTACTGGAGGTGTAAAAGAGGCAGGCATGCTAGCTGTTGGGCATCCTGCTGTGATTCTAATGTGCTCCATCTTGTTGGAGCAGTTGTTTGCAGTCTTTTCAGGACAATTACATCCATAACCACAGGACACATTCACTGAAACTATATTACAGATAACAGTTGAGAATGGTAATGACTGTTCTTCAGCTGTTTGTGTAAGAGCCAGTGTGAGTGACTTGAGGTGATGGTCAAGCCACATCCATGGTTCTTTTTTTGTAGCAGTAGCATTAAATTTCCCCAGATAAAATTCAAGTACATCAGCTTGCTCAGTCAGATTGTTGTGATGGTATATTTACAGATGGGGTCTTTTTTTTCGTGAGCTGGGCTGCAAAATACAACCACAGTTCCTACCACATGACAAATTCTTTTGCCCTTCAGTTATGATCTTTGCTCTTGACACACATGCTGCTGATAGTTTTCTAGCAAACTGCAAATTTCATTTTCTCACTTTATTTGCTTTTTCAGTTGGCATTGTGACTAGCTCATATTCCTTAAGGTATAAACAAATATACTCTGTTCTCCAGAGGTCTCCCTGTAATTTATTATTCTGATGACAGTTTGATGGTTACCCTGAAAACAGGGCACAAAAGATGGCTTGAATTTAGCTTCAGATACTCTTAAAGCATCTGTCTCTCAAACCTCTACTATATGGCATCATACTGACAAATGGATTGTGTTTCAGGCTGTCAAGTTAAATGTTATAGTGTGTTTAATGAAAAAATGTCCTTTATTTTGAATGATCTGTTAAATCAGAGTTGATGACTTGGTTAATTAGTATGTGAACACTCGGCCATTTAACAGGACTATTGTGAGACTTCAGTGAAATGAGTTTTTAAATGGCTGGTGTTTCAGCTTTGCTTTGTTTGTATGTTGTGAATATCTATTTTTACATGGGGAAGCTAAGCTATTATGTAATGGTATGAGCAATTACCAGGCTGTGTAAAAATTTGAGTGAAAGATATTTTGCTGATTTAAAACTAGGCTTTAAGTCTTCTCCTTAGAAAACAATTGTTTGCTATTTAAACCAGTACTGTTTCAAGTTTGATTATAGTTATATTTTCACTTTGAAGCAATCAAGAGGTGTGGGGTTCTGCTTTTTAGTAAACTCCTCTACGGCCTTAAAATTAGCTTGGTGGCTTTTAAAAAATTATTACTGATTCCCTGTTTTAATAGAATGTGATTTCAGTCTAAGCTTAATCTGAATTTCATAGTTTCTAAAGAAAGTAGACAGTGTGGAACACAGTCTTCCTCTGGGAGTATGCTGAGCTTAATGAGCTTGATAGTCTGGTGGGCTCAATAAATCAAATAAAGCAAAACATTTCTCATTTTTGAATAAAAGCATTTATCACACAGTGTTTATTCATTCATGGTCACAAGATTGATTGGCTCCTAGAATCCTGCCATATATTGAAGCACTTTGTTTTTGTTTTTCCAGTAGGCAAATTACGGAAGCGCTGGATGAAGGAGAGCATCTCTGATGTTGGCCTGGGAATGCTGAGATCTGTTAAGGAATATGTGGACCCCAATAACATCTTTGGAAACAAAAATCTTTTATAAAGCCCTGCATAACATGATGTACTAAACTTCTTCAAAGTTACTATTGAAATTACTCCACTTTCATTGTATTGGTATCCCAGTAATCAAATATAACATAACTAAACTAGACTAAACTAGTAACTTGATTTTTTGCCACTCTCTTTCCCCCTCCCCCCAATAAAGTGTAAACGTTGCTGTTGATGTTTATGGATTTTTACTTTACAATGCTCTTAAACTCTTACACTTTGTGCCCAGTAGGTTGTTTATTATCAGCCAGGAAATGCAGATTTGGTTTTGCAGGTTTGGTCAGGCAACACAGCTGACAGTATTTTCAATGCTGGATACTGCCATATGTTTCTTACTAAAGCATTCCCTGCAAGGAGAACAAAGACTGGCAACAGTGTTTTCTACAGAAGCAGTTGCTCAACCCAGCTTCTTGCTAAAGGAATGCTGCTAAGAGACAGATGAGGGAACACCAAGAAGTACTTCACCATACTGAAGGATTAAGTATGTAACAGATTTGTAACCGGTGAATACTTAATGTTGGAAGGTGGGCTTTGATCAAAAGAGACAATGTTAAGTCAAACTACTCCTAAAAACTGGGTCTCCACTGCAGTATTATTGGAAAAATCTTACACAATTGAGCAGTTCTGAGTTGTATTTGTATTGCTGGGATAATCTTAAATTAATTGTAGGTCAGTCACTATTAAGTTTTGTACAATGGACATTTCTCACTGTATGTTGAAAACAGGTTTGTAACAAAACTTTGAATTCATCTGTACTTCAGTCCTAGTGTGTATGGGTTTTGCTCCAGTTTGTTTTGCAGAGATGCAAAATATCTTTTTCAGTTAGGAAAAGTTTTGGCTATTCAAATGAAACTGCCCAGCACTGTCTTTTGAAACAGTCTCAACAATTTAATAAAACACTTAAGTGGATAACATACTGTCATCCTGAAAGTGAGCTTTCCCATTTTAGTTTTGTACAGTTTCCTATGGCCTTTATGACTCATTTACTTCACTAGTAGCCACAGTTTAATTGTCCACTGAACTTTAAGAAAATGAAATATTTTCTTGATCAGTATGAGTAAGCATTTTTACATTGAAACTTGAAGCTTAATCAGTAAAACTAAAAATATTTCTGAATACTCATGTTCCATTTTTAAGGTGGTTCTTTTCTTAAAGCAAATTATCCAACTTTTTGATAATTTGTGTATATGATTGCATAGGATAAAAATACAGACTATCCTTTGAGGACACTGTCTCTAGCCAACTGCTTCACAGCTCTGTAGTGTCAGTTTGGACACCTTTTGTATTGGTAGTGCCCTTAATGAGGAGGAAAATTGCATTTTTGTTTTTAAACTATTTTAGAATACAGTCTGATTTAGCTCTCAGTTTTAGTAATACACCAAAAAGTTTAAAATGCTTGAAAAATATTGTATATCAGACAACTTTGAACTTGTTTAAAGATTAATTTCAATGCTATAATTAGTGATCAAAAAAAATGGACCACTCAAAACATCACTTTAAAATGCATGCTGTCAGGGTACTTAAGGTAAACTTTTTATGATCTGCAGGTCATAAAACAATGATATTTGCAGTGCAGCTAGATTTATTTTGGATGGTCTTTGTTTTGCAACATTTCGACACAAAAATCTACTCTTCTATATTTTTGGCTTTGGCCCCTAGAGTTTGTCTTACTGCAACCAAAATATCTGTAGTCTGTTTTAGGAAGCTGTCTTTGCACTGTGGTTAAGTGTTCCTTAAGTATGCAATGGTATCTCAGCAAAGTGAACTACATGTTTATGCAAGGGACTTATCTTGCATACTGTATGATGGTGACTACATGACCACGGCTGACATCTTGCTAATGACTTGTATCACTCTGAAAGAGACCTTTCTAGGAGTTGGTGAATATGAAGGGTGTTTATGTGCCTCAGTGAAAGTGTATTTCCAACTATGAAGGATCAGTTTTGAAGGAAAGTATTTGAAGGCTTTTTTCAGAATGACAGCACAGAGCTAAAACAAGTAGTTATAGCTCTAATTTTGACTTAAAGTACAACACAGCTCTACAACATCCTTTCCAATTCTTAATTTGCTGACTATGGTTTCCTCATCCCCTCTTTGTTTTGAAATTAAACAGGCAAAACCTCATATTCTCTGTCTAACCTTTAAACAGCCACTGGCTTCTGAAGTGATTTAAAATGCAGTAAAGATTTTTACTGCATGTCAATTGTCCTATGGGAAGGTGAAATAACAGGCTATAAGGGTCCCAAAGCAATGTCACTGGATAGCTTTGAGGAAAAGATTAACTATAAATGTAATGAATAACTTTTTTCTAATGGCCACCCTATTGCTGTCTTCCTAAATGGTTTTTCTATCTCATGAACTGGTCAGAGCTTAGTTTAACTGCAGTTGAAATGTATGTATTACTGACGGTCTTTAATTTCACATTTTAATTTCTAATGAAAATAGAGAAAAGGAACGTGAGTTCAGGAGACCTAGACACAATATTACCCATTGAAAAGAAATCTTTTCTTCTCTGATACTGAAGTCTTCCATGTTCCCATAGCTGTAGCCTGTTCAGAGATGGAGTTTGATCCACGCAGATCAGAAGTGTATCTTGGCATAACACATGGATTGTTTGACTGTTTTGTCCATATGTAAGTTATAAGCAGTTTTAATTTTGTCATGACTTCCAATTACACAGCTTCTGCTCCCTTTGAAGGAGGAAGGGTGCAGAGTGAGTATAGCTTGCCTGTTGAAATCTATTTACATTAGACACCTTCATAAAAGTTTTGAGGGGAAAGGGGAAAAATCTATTAGAAATTGATCCAGGGTCTAAATCCTACAGATTTAGGAAAACATCTCTCTTCTTAACTTACAGTGTATTGGTTGAGTTAGAGATGTCATCTTTGCCTTATAGCTGTAAAGAGAGGCCAGGCCACATAGTTCTTCCATAGCAATGTTAATTAACTGATACCAGTTTCAAAGGCATGGATAGGTTAGCACTGAAATCCAGAAAACCCAAATTGCTTTCAATCTTGGAAATGTGTGTTTATCAAGGTTGTAACTTAAATTTCTGCAAATAAAGCCAAACTGTCTGTCATTTTAGTGTGAGATTAACTGTAAAACTTCAGTTGTAATGTTAAGAGATTCTATAGAACCTTATATTATTAATAAAAAGAAAATGGGCCCAAACAATTGTGGTTTTGTGATGAAGCTAAACAATTATATTCTACTAACTTGTCTTCTTTGGTCTGTCTTAGTTTGCCGGTGAACTCTTGCCTAAGGAAAACTATTAGGAAGGCTTTGGCATTTGCAGAGAGAAGTAAGATTGAATTTGTAAATGTGTGCTACTAGAAGCTCTGCTTTTGTGTCCCATGTAAAGAAAAATAGGAAAGCAAGAGAATTGCAGTGAAGGAAGGGCAAAATGGCACCGGAACACCGGTCTACTCAGTTCAGAAATTTTACCTCCTCAGTATTCCCTGTTTGGGCAACTAGGGGACCATGTTCAACTGCTCTTGGAAAGTTCTCTCAATATATAATACAGGAGAGTACATACTCTTACTTAGTTTCGCCATATTTTAAAGACTGGCTATATTAAGCTATTGCAACAGATACATAGTTTCCTTATGTTGTGCGCATGTCTCATGTAAACTTCCTTTTTACAGGTCCTAGAATCTTGGAAGTTCTGCATGCATGAATGTACCGCATGCAAGCAGAAGAGGTATTTTTTGGGTATCTGTATCACTGCTATAAAGCCTTTATGCCCTGTAAGTGAAAATGGGTGAAATCACATCTTGAAAGAGCTGTTGAATTGTCTTATGTTAATGCAGTTTCTTCAGTGCATACAACTCAAAAATGGCAAAAGCCATAGTGTGCAGGGGACAGGAGAACTAATGACAGCTCAGTTTATAGAACTATGACAATTGCTTAGTATGACCCAAGTTTTTGTGTGTGCTTGTTCACAGGAAGGAGAAAACTACCTGACAGTCAAGCATTTTGTTTCCCTTTTATTAACAGCATAAAAATGCAGCATCTTTACTTAGATCCAGATTGTCTCAATTTGAAGGAGATCTTAAATGATTATATACTTCTGTCAGGACAACAGCCAGATCCCATTAGTGTTCTCTTTCTTAAAAATAAGTTTTCTAAACTCAGACCTGAACTCACAGCTGTGTAAATATTATATGCTCACTGCTTATGGTTTTGTAGTCCCAACACTGACTGAATTCCACATAACTTTAACATAAACTGATGTCTTTCCCTAGGCTCTTTATGGAGACCAGAATTGACAGGTGGTTGCTTTGTTCGTGTTCGGCTTTAAGGTCTGCTGTGATGCTCAAGAGCAGAGGTGATCAAAGATATTTCTCAAAAATGTTTGCCATGCTGTCTTTGAAAAATACGAGTGCTGTCAGTTTGAAATTAAAAAGTCAGTTTCAAAAATACATGGGTTATAGTATTTCAAATTGTATTGTTACTTGCAATATTTACCAATACAAGTTGCAATAATATGTACCTCTACTGAAATGCTGTGAAATGTTTTAATTTATGAATTTTTTTGCACTTTGGAAAAACAAAGCATTGAACTTTCTATGGGAAACTTTATGAATGTTTAATTTTGATTCAGAATAAAGCTAAATTTGTTTCAATTGACTGTTCAGAAATTCCGGTATAACATTCCCATTTGAGTAGCGTTCAGCCTATTTCTACCTTCATGGTAGTACGTAGCAGTCACTCCCTACATATGGGGACATAACAACTTTTAAATTGACATATTTGTTGTAGTACTACAAAGTATCATAGCAGCCTTCTAAAGGATAAAACCGAAGTGTTGGTCATAGCGATGAAGTTGTGTGTATGCAAGAAGATGGTGCGCAAAACCCAATGATGTGACTGCAATCATGTAAAGTTTAAGCAGATGCTTCTAGAACTTAAGATCAAATTAGGAAACAAGTGGGAAATGGTTTTGTTTAAAAATCACGCTTTATAAAATGTAGTTTAATTTTAATGATTAGGAGCTCCAAATGATTGTCACAACTTTGCAGTTCAATACCATGTGGCTTGTCCTAGTGTGCCTGACCTCCCAAGACGCTTCAACAAAGCAAAATAAAAAGTGGATGGTCTCAAGACATCCTTGTCAAGGCCTTAATAAAGCTACTCCCATTTCAGGCTGCTGGGAGGGCTTGGCTCTATTCCTATGTATGACATGGACACTGAGCAAATGGATCTCTGGCCTTGCTATTGCATCAATCAGTGCTAGCTCAGCAACGTAATATTGCAAACAGTTTGAAGACAATGAATGGCACTGATGCTATGTACTCAAATGAAATTCAGCAAATACTGAAAATAAGATGGCAATTTGGTAAGTGCAGTTATTCATAAATGGGTTATCAATAGTGGCATTGATAAATGCAATCTTGACTAGACACAAGCCTGAGGATGTGGGAGTAATGAGAAGGTACAAACACAGCCGTTGACCTTTCTCCCTCCCAGCCTGTGGCAGCAGCCAGCAGTGTTTCCTGTCTCGCACTGTTCCTGCTGCTGCAGAGCAGGAAATCCTGGCTGCCCAGAGGCGAGGGTTAAAAGCCTTTCTGAAACATGAAGTGACACACATGCTCACCTAGCAAATACATAGCAGCTGGGTAAATATATGTAGAGATGAGGCCATAAAAGGTGGTCATTAAGGAAAGTAAATCTGGCTAATGTTAGAAAGCAAATGTAAGGAAGATGGTGAGCTGAATGCTACATGAAAATCTCAGGTTTAGAAAGACACTTGCTGACAAGACTTAGGTAAGATACTGACCACTATGGGCTTAGAGCATAGTCCCAGGTATATTTGAAGTTTATTCTTTGATTTTATTAGGACCTATTCTGGGTTTAGCCTAATTTGCTAGGAAAACAAAGCAAATGCACTATCTCTGCTGCTTAGTTTGCTCCTCACGCCTCTCCCTTTGACCCCACCAAAGCTTTTGAGCTTGGTGGACATCTTCAGCCAAACCCAAATAAGACAAAGATACGGCATATTAAATGCTTACAGGTTTTTGTGGAAAATGCCAACAATAATTTGGGCTGGCGAGAAAAATAAAAGCTGAAATGTCAGCTCAACGTTTCTTAATACTAGAGAATCTGTGTGGTAAACCCCCAAGCATTAGTTAGTGTACATCCACTTCAGATAGTCTGTGTGCTCTGCCTTGCAGTTTTCCTTGGACTCATAAAATACTTGGGAGTGGGTCAACCACAAGGCAAACCAGCTTTTTCAGTTACTACTGCTTCTACAGGTACACAGGAACACTGTTCTTCCAGTCTGGCTTTTTTTAATTAAGATTTTTTTTTTAATAAATGAAGGATTCATCTTTCTCTGTTTGTGCTTGTAACTATGTTATGCTAGAGTTCTCAGTTGTGCTCAGCTTTACAGGTTAACATATTCTAGCTCATGCACATGAAGAACAGAAGCTGCTGGCTTTCTTGAAGATGTTGTTGGAGCTCAGTTTTAAATGCAGAAGTGCCTTGAATGGATTTAGTTGATAGCCTTCTTATAGAGGTGAGATCCCTTTAAAGCATAGCATTAGAAACAGTCTGCAGGGAACAAGAACAAGCTGTGAAAAGGGGTTGGGGAGAAAGAAGGGGAAAGAGAAAAGATGTTGGAAGAAGACAGCAATAAGCTGGGTTTGTATGTGTGTTAATAAAGTCCTGGCCATTCTCCTGATGAAGAGTTGCTCTAGTTTTACGAGCGTGGAGTCCTTGCATGTTGTTACTCAGTGTGTGGTTGAGGAAGTAGGGTTTGCTGTTTTAGGTGAAGGAGATGAGTGACTGTGGCCTAAGGGGCAGTGGAGAAGGGCTTTTGAGAAGGCTTTTACTCCTGTGTAGTGTGAAGGTTAGCATCGCAACCTGGAATGCAGAGGCTGTCTTTCTGCAAAGCTTCAGCAGGCAGCACAGCCCATCAGCACACTTAATAAAAACTTCTTTGTACAACTTCACCTGTCTGTTGCATGACTTATTGCTAATGAAATAGTGACCAGGAAGCAAAGAGAATTGCTAACAGGGAAAACAGAGTAAGGGCAGTGCAAGCCAGGGTCTTGTGTGTATGGCTAAATTACACTGAAATGAACATCTGGCAGCAACAGCCAGGCAGAAGGGACCTGGTTGCTGTAGAGAAATGATAAATTTAGGATGGTAACAAATCTGCTGCCTTGGTTACAATTTAGTACTGTTTTAAGGCCGATGAGAGGAAATCACTATATTTTCATTTGTAGAGCTGTGTGCTGCTCTGTGGACATGAATAAAACATAACATTATTTCCTGTTCTTTTCGGTAGCTCATGTAAGACTCCCTTACATATCTGGGCTTGAGTAGTCGACATTCAGGTGTTTACAGCTAAGCATTTGTGTGCTGGCCTGCTCAGCTGTGCTACAGTGCTTTGGGTCCTTCTACCTGAGCTCTATCACAGTATGATTTACATTGCTAAAACCAAAACTATCCTTGTTGCTGTTGCAGAAAGGATAGGCTGATTATTATCTGCTCCTGTGAAAAAACGGTAGAAAAGCAAACGTGTTGCTTTAATTTTCTTTTCTTTTGTTTGTTTTAAAACCACATGCTGATATGCTACAGCTGCAGACCAGTCAGCACAGAGCAAAGCTGTAACAGCTGTGGCTGGTGGGGTAGGGAACCTTGTGATGAATGATGCATTTGTAATGAGTTACACAATTGCAGAGACACTATAGCAATCAGCAAGACCTTCAGCAGCCAGAGCACAAGTCCTTACTGCTGAAGTTAAATGCAAATTCCCTTAGTAGCAAGCTGAGCAGGTTTATAAACACAGGGACCAGTGTATAGGAGTAATTGTGCTTGCATCCATTAGCCTCTGTGTGCAGAGCCGCGTGCTTGGTGCTGACGCTTAGCGTCTTGAATCCTAATTGTGACGTTACACTTTTACTGTGAGGCTTTGCTCATTGCTTGCAAATAACCTCTTCAGAAATAAAATGGCCGTGTGCGCTGACCTCCCAGCAAGGTGGCGGGGGAGTCGCATGCCAGGGCAGCAGGTTTGCTGACCCCCTGCCAGGCTGGGCTGCTCGGGTCTTCAACACAAGGAGAGCTTAGCTGCCTCACAAAGGGTGTTTTCATTTTCTATGTTTGCAAACACCTGCTATTTTCTTCCAGATAGACTTTCCTTGCTCTGGCTGCATATGTTCTGGTCCTGAGCGAGGCAGCTTTGTCCTTCATAGGGTTTCCAGCCCTGCCTGAGCAAATTCTACCTGCCTTCATCACGCCCTGCCTGCCCTAGCAGCTACAGGGGGAAAGCTCTTGCCTCTGGTGAGGGAATGTTCCAGTAAAGGGGGAAAATGTTAGGAACCGCTCTCTGAGGGGTGCCCATCTGAAAGACACGGGTTGGCCCTTTCCATGCTGCAAATGACCCCGACCCCTGCCTCCCCCACCATGATGACAGTAACAGGCCTCAGCTGTGTTTCCGTGCCAGGTGAGGAGAGGGCTGGTGCCCGTGACAGGAGGCAGGCGCCGGCCACCCCCTGGCCCCCTCCTCCCGCTCCAGGGCAGGCCCGCTGGGGGCTGCCGGCCGCTCCTGCCCCGGCGGGCGTGAGTGAGGCGGGCCGGGCGGGCGCTCTGAGGCAGCGGGTGAGGCGGGCCCGCCGGGCGCTCTGAGGCAGCGGCCCGGCAGGGCGGGCGGAGGCTGGCGGGACGCTCCCTGCTGAGGTAAGAGGGTACAGCTGGGAGGACGCTGGTGGCTCTACTGCCTCCCTGGCTGCTGGCTGGTACAGTGTGAGGGCTGGGAGCAGGTGGCATGTGTGGGCTGGGGCGGGGGGCGGGGGGGGGGAGTCCGCAGCGGGGTTACCCTTGGTTGGATGGGGTGCCCTGAGGAGGCCCTGTGGTCAAAGGGGCTTGGAGGTGACAGAGAAGCAGTAAAGGCTCCCCGCCTTGGGCCAAAAATGAAGCTTCGTGAGGTGGCTCCTCAGAGACGGGCCCTTGGGGAGGGTCTGGGGGGAGCCCTTGCCTCAGAGCTGGGACAGCCAGGTCTTCCCTGGGGAAATGGGGCACTCAGGAGAAAACCTGAGCGTAGCTGTATGGAGCCTGGCTTCCCTAAGGCGTACCTGTGCGTCTGTGGGCACCTCTCGGCTTTTCCTTGTGTTGCAGACTTGTTGAGGCAGGGTTTGAACGTGAGACCTGTGAGTCCCGAATGACTTAGAGGCTATTTAATGTCTGTGCATCAGTTGCTTATGATAACCATTCTTGCACTTCATGTTCTGCCCTTGTTTATAAGCAGCCAACCCATGTGTATCCAAACTGACTTTGCCAATGGATCTGGGTTTTGTATGTTGAATGAGCTTGAGGTTAGCAACCGCTCAGCTGCAGAGCAAGGACAGTAATTGTTATTCACCTTTGTGCTCTGAATTCACTTGGTGATTTTAGAAGAAAAAAGTAAAAAGAAATATAATCCAGATTTTGTTTGGTATGCTGAGGCTTCTGAAAGCAGGAGGTGTCTGTGTGATCTTTGCTGCTTTTTCCAAACAATACATGGCGGGGTGGGGAGGCAGAGATTAGAACATTTCTATGCAGTGGAAGTTACAATTGAATTTGCTTTTAACTGCTGTACTACAGTGACTTGGGCATAACCTGGCCGTAAAACTCCCCAGCTGTTCTAGCTCTTTTCCTGTCGGAAGGCTGGCCATAGAATAAATTAAGAGTACAGAACTGAAACCAAGATGTGAAATTAAACTTTTATTAAAGTAAATCAGGTCCTGGATTTATTTAAAAGAGTGAGGCAATAAAAGTGAACGTATAAAAACCTGCAATTTAAAATAATGTACATTCTTTTTATGTCATTTCCCTGTTTTCAATTTCATTGGTACAACTGAGTTATATTTACTTAAGTTGCATACTGTTTTTCCAACTGTGATGGTGGCTTGTGTGTTTGATGCCCTTCGCTTTCGGGATACCATGGAGAAGGAAGGGGAACTATAGTGGAAAAAGCAAACAGCAGAGAGCTTGTTACAGTTCCCCATTTTGCCGCCACCTGACACCGTGCAACGTAGGATTGCCTAGGGGTCTCCTTATTTCACTGCAGAGGAGGAAGCCTTGGGCCTCTGCCACACCATGGGGTCCTGCAGCTCCCAGGGCTCCCCAGCTGTCATGGGGAGGCAGCTGCCTGAGCTGCAGGGCCCCCGCTGCTGTCCTGCAGATCGGCAGAGACCTGGCCCCCTCTGGGTGCCTCTGCAGGTGGTGCAGGTGCAAGAGGGAGAAGAGACAATAGCATGGCAAGGGTGCTGTCTGTAGTCATTTGGGCTGTTTAACTATTAATGGTTACTCTTTAACTAGGCTGTGTCCAGAGCATTGTTTCTCTGTACTTTCAACAGCAATGGTAGCAGGAGCAAGATGTTTTGATTCTATTGAATTGCACTACTTGTTGACATCATCATTGCTTGACTGAAGGTAAAATAAAATGTCTTCCCTCTTGCTTCAGGATCTGGTGGGGTAAGGAGGGAGAACACTCATTTCCTTTCTGGATTCTTCTGAATGAATTATCTTTTCATTGAAGAAACTGATTCCTGTAAAAGAGCACTTTCCAGTGTCCTCTGCGAGGAAGACTAGAGGAGAGGGAGGAGCAGGCATGTAAGTGGACGAGATGTATCTGGTACTTACAAGGCATGTTGTGTTTGCCATGGATGCAAAAGGAAGAATTGCCTGAGTGGAACAGAAAAAAATAGAAAAATATTTAGCTCTGCTTGCGTAGTTTCCTCGTTTTCTCTCTCCATCCCATGCGTTTGCAGGACTGTGGTCTCAATCCTGCAGCTACCAAGCCCCTTCAATTACCATTGTCTTTGAAGACACTAATTGTAATGGATCAAGCCCACATCTTGCAATCAGTCCAAAAAGATCTTCTGCATCTGCAGTGGTGCCGACCACAGGTGGCTGGCAATGTTAGTCACCTCTTTCTTAAGTACTGTAGTTGCTTTCAAGCACAAAAAATATTTTCTACCTGTTTGCAATTGAAAATTGCCCTATTCCTATGAAGTGGTGGCTAGTAAAGACCGCAGGGACAATGCATTTTAAGGTGTCAGTACAGGTTTGCTCAGTGTGGATACAATACTGCGTTCTTCTGAGTTTCTTGCACAGGTTACATCAGCAGAAGCAATTCCTATGCTTCTGGTGGCGGCTTTCTTTTTTGAATGATAGGGACGTTAACTGGGTCTGTGCTGGCAAAGTTGTGCAGGCTTTGTCATGCAGGACAACATTTTCCTCTATTGTTGGTTCTTCTGATATTTGATAAATTCAAAGAAAACAATTTATCTGTTTCACCCAGTTTATAAAGCTGGGAGGAAATGGCTTAGGTTATTTCAGCTGGACAAAAGATGAGATTTATAGTTAAATGTCCTGAGTCAGAACTGCCCACTCCAGAGCACTAAAGATTCATCAGCTGGAATATGAACCTGTGGGAGATCTGCGCTTGTGATTCCTGATGCCCCCACTGTAGACCCGTCTCCCCTCAAATCTGCAGTAGGCTGCATATTTAGACATGGCCTTAATTTGCATCAAGGTAGTCTACACGGAGAATTAATACTGATTAGCTTCAGTAATGCAGCCATAGTGTTGCTAATTAATTCTCTAGTTTTCTAGATGTAGTTAATGCCTCTGTGTGGATAAAATGCTAAACTATATATCGGGGAGCTATTGTTTCTCAAAAATTGCACAGTTGAGCACTAGCCTGCAAAGCTGATGTTCCCCTCTGATGTTTGGGAATGGCCAAGGTTATTAATTTGATAACAGGATACCGTTCTTGTCTGCCCCATTGCTATTTCCCTCTGGCTCTTCCACTTTAGGATGGGGCAGATGCAAAGGATGCATCTGCTACAGTGCTGGGGCAGGAAAGAGGAGACTAAAGCTCTTGTGGTTTCTCTGCTCTTACCAGCATATTGCCATCTGGAAATCACTGAGTGAGCCTGTTAATTCAATTTTATTACTGTATATTTTAAAGACTGTCAGAGAAGCTTAGGGCTTTGGGACATGTCTTAATTTTAGTTCAGTCTAAATCAAAATAAATAATAAAATCCCCATGAAGATGTACAGGCACTGTGAGATACTTATCCAACCTGACATGATGAAAAAAATAAACTAATGATGTTTTATAGGTTCATGAAAGAAATATTTACTTGCCTCATATGACTGTGCCAATAAAGTTTTAAACAGATTAAAAGTGAAGACAGATGCCAATGCTCATACCAATCACTTTGCATATGAAAAAAAAATAAGGAAGGAAACACAATTATCCCAAATTTAAGCTTGCCAAATTCAATTTAAATGCATTAATGTCTGGTGCAACGTGTACTTTTTTCTCTTCTAAGATGGAGCAAGTTTTGCTATAGATTTGACAAGCCTCTTGAGACAGTTGAAGAAAAATGGTACAAATGAATATTGGGTAAGATTTTGGATCAGAATATGCAGTTCAGGAATGCAACTGAGCTTGAAATTAGGCTATTTTGGTCTGTGCAGTTAGTTTTTAAAGATACATCTGATATGCTGGTGTCTGTTAAGAGTTTTGTTCACTAAAAAGACAGGGTACTTGCAAAGTAAGCACATGAACCCAACTGAATGGAGTCAAATGCTGTGGTGAGTAGAGGTACATTTCAGTGTTCAAGTGTTTTAAGTGTTTGCCTAGGAAGTATAAATGCCTAGGACAGTTGGGGGAACATGAGCAGAATTCACAAAGTCTGTGCTGCGTACCCAAAATAGTTTTGGTTGTATATGCTACACTTCTGCTGTGAATTGCACGCCCTGCTAAAAAAAGCCAGATTGGTAGCTCAAACAGTAGGAAAGTTTGGAATCAAAATTTACCCCATGGATAGCTCCATGATGAAACCCAAGTGTTGTCTATACAGCAGCTGCCAACCCAGCCCCAGTGAATGCAGTGATGAAGCTGGTGGGGGTTCAGGGTGGCTAAGCAGGATGGAATTCAGGCATGTGTGTGAACATACACATATGAGCATAAAATGGAGCATTAGGTAGATGGTAGCAAGGAGGGGAAGTTTTGTTTTGAGGACAGAACAGCTCACTAGAAAGATGGAGATGAGCAATTCAACACATTTGTGGTACTGACTGCCATACAAGCACACTGTGAGGCAAGATACACATCAGCACTATTAGTCCTTCTCCCACAGAGTACACCAAAAAACTACTGAATTTCTATACGACAACAGTTCTCCGAGGCCCTGAGAAAGGACCCCTGGTACTTCACCACATCCTTGCTGGGGACTTGCAAAGTCCTGCAGTGGTGTAGCACTGGCTTTCCTCTTTTCTTCCTGGATTACAAACTGATGGTGCATTAAGAGACTGTTTAAAAATGTGTGCTTTTTTCCTCAGACTTAGTCTCCCACAGAAGTGAATATATGATGTGCAAATATCAGAAACGGGACAGAATGTGGTCTGGGCATCATGGATGAGCCCGGGCAACTGCCTTGGCAGGGGCTGAGATTCGTGGTAAAACAGCAGTGATCTTACCACCACTGAGAAACGCATGACATACTGACCTGGTGCTGAACTTGAACTTTGAATAAGCTAAGCTTCTCTTAGCAGTGTGCTCAAGAGCAAGCATATCTCATCTCTCCAGATCTTCTCTAGATTTTAATTCTGTCTGGGAAAGACTCCTATATCTGATTTATATCTGGGATTAGTTTTTCATAAGTCAACATACCTTTGAGAAGGATAATTCCCACACACACACTTGTTTAATTCAGACCTGCAAACTAACTTGTAAAACAATGTGCAAAAATTGCCTAACACGTTCCTGTCTATGGAAGATCTGGCTTTTATTTCTCTTAATCACACTTGTAAATATCTGAGCAGCCACGACCGCTGATCAAGATTAAATGCTATGCAAAATGACTCCTTTCAGAGAAGTGCTAACTAGAGCTCAGAAGAATAAAAGGTGTGAGCTCTGTGAGGTGATACAAATGTATTGTGAAAAGACTGGCATTATGATCTTACTTTTTTTTTTTTTTTTTTTTGCCTTACCTCTTTCCTTCCTTTAAAAAACCAAACAACAAACAAACAGATGTAAACCAGAAGCGCAATAACATAAGTAAGCAGTGGCTGGAGCAGAGGCCTGCCTGCTGGGCTCTGGGTCCAGTCTATAAGTCAATATGATGGACATTCAGGGTGGCATATGGGTCTCTTGGTCCCTCCCCTCCTTCACATGCATGTATCATTATTTTCGAATTGGCCACCCTGGACTAAAGCACATCTTTCTGGCCCCTTTTCCAGGCATGCCCTTTACTGTAAGTGCTACGTGACTGTGCAGTTTGGTCTGGTTTCCTTCCTGAGCCGCTTTCAGAAATGCTCCAACCTTTTTATCACTCGGAGCTACAGTAAAAGCTGTCTACACATTCACCGGCAGAACGAGCAGCCCCATTTTCTAGCACTTGAGCTAAGCACTCACTGACTGATAAAGCTGCTGCTGTCTCCTACCAGCCATGCTGGAATGACATACTGGACAAGGGAGTCCCTGTCTCCTCTCTTTTCTCCAGCGCTGGCCAAAAGCAGTCTGAAAATACAGTAAATCTTCATTTAACTCTAGATCAAAGATCACGTTATGACTACAAGGCAAGTTAAGTTTCACTTTAAAGCCAGGTGGTACAGGTTTGAATGCTAAGAGGAAAGATGTTGAAAAATAAATGGATGATGGAGTATTTGCTTAGAACTGCTGGACTTCTCTGTTCTTAAAAAGCAGTTGCTATTGCCACCATACAGCAGTCAAAGATCAGTCTGATGGTATAATTTCAGTTTTCTGACATGAGTTTAGGCTGTTCAAGATTAACACAGAATTTTAATCACAATTAGCAGGCTGCTTGCTTTTTTGGTTTATTTGAGTAAATGCCTTTCAAAGTCCTTGTCTTCATTTTCCCATTGCTTGCATACTGTGCAGCAATCATAACATCTCACAGCAAAACCTGAGCAACCTGATCACTACTTATGTCAGTGCATAATATTGGACATCGTAGAAGAACGGATGGAAAAAATTGCTAACCCCAGCTGGTACTTTTCTATCGTGATCTGGAGTAACCTTGGTCAGAGAAAGAGGAGGAAGATTCATAGTTCATTTAACCTTTGGGCTTTCTGGAGGCATAACAACAGGAGTATTTATTATGGCTGTTCATTTTTAATGGCCTTACTAAAGGCCAGCAACTCCTCAAATGTTTGGCGGGCCCCTAGCCCAGCCATAAGTAATGAACTGTCTGTGACAAACTCTGATGTGAATTCAGCCCGCACAGGGTAGTTCGCTATAAACATGAATTCACTGGCTTCCCTTTTGACAGTTATCTTTATCTCTCTTGCAGATTGAGCCAAAGGATCTGCTCCAAAGATCCCAAACTCCAAGACATTCAAAATCTTTGTACAAACACTGCAGTTCAGGGCTGTCTCTTAATCACCGCTGGCCTACGCAAGAATTAGAGGTGCAACCATGAGATGCAAGGCTGCAACATCAGAAAGGAGGGTGATAGAAAACACCTGGGAAAATGTTTCAGTTGAAAAGAACTAGCCTGTTGAGTTGTCCCCCTCTCCGGGTCCCAGGTGGCAGGTGATGTCATCTCTATTTATGAGTCCTTCAGGTTCACCGTAGTGGTTTCTAGGTTTGTTATCCCAGTCTCTCCCCATACTGTGGTCCCACTGCCAACAAGGCACGCAGCCCCCGAAAGGACATTTCCTCTCATGGGAAATTGTTCTTCCCATACAAGAGCGCAGGTCCAAGTCGAGCAGCTATGCTAATAACTGGCTATGAAACAAAGACTACCCATCAGGTTTTTCCAGCCTGACCCTTCCAAAGTTTTGGGATGCTGTCCTTGCTTCATGTAACATTTTTTTTTAAAGTAATTGAGTCTGACTTCTGTTAGCTACTCTGATTTACCTCTTAGTGGTTTGTTGAGCTTAGCTTGGGTTTTGTGGTGTTTTATATGAAAATATAATTCTTTCTGTGGGTGCTGGGTTACAGTTATGAGGTGTTAATGGGCCCTGGCAGAGCAATCATGTGTCCTGGAGCACGTTAGGGTTTGCTTTGAGCTGTTATTTCATTCTCTCTATGCTACAGCTTCAATACGTGTTCGTTTGCTGTTTGGCTTTACCTCTGTCCCATCACTTTCACTAGCTTTTGTTTCTGTTCTGCCAGGCTGAGAAGTTTAGCAGGATTTCTGCTATGCATAAATACAGCCGTGTGGAGTTCTGAAGCAGCGTTGCCAGTAGTTTGCTGATAAATGTTGTGTTTCACTGGGGAATGGGAAGAATTGCTTTGCTCCTGAATTTATTGTTTATTTTAATTTGTTAACGCAAATAGATTTTACTGTTCCTTTGTTCCTTCTTGGGCTTCTTCTGTCTCTGTTTATAAGGGTTTGCTCAAAAATTAACATGCTTGGGCCATCCATATGTTCACACTTTGTTCTGATCTGTATTGTAACCTTTGGTCATCTATGGTCGCAGGCACAAAGAACTGGCAAGGAAGTGCCTCGAATTGTGGTTTGGCGACAGATAACCTGATTTAGAGTCCCGTCCCTCTATTAAACTGCATTACAGACAATAGGCCAGATAGGTGCAACTCCACGAGGTTTTGATTCAGTGACCCAGAAATTATGCCAGCTGAGAATCTGGCCCAATACCTTATTTATAACTGAGATAAAATTTGCAGAGAGAGATAGTATCACTTTTCAGGGAAAAGTATCTTTTTGGCGATGCCACAGAAATTATTACAGTCTACTTGCAGCAAAAAGACTTTCAGAAAACATATGCATGAAAAAATGTGAAAAATGATGGAGCACTGGGCTTTCTTTCCTGGCCCCCTTACTGTCTTGGCTGTCTTACTTGGGGAAACAAAGACTTGCGGTCATCTCTCCGCAGATCTGACAGTCTCCCATGCAGCTGGCCCTATTTCCTCCTAGAGTTGATCTGTTCATTAGGGTTGGTGTGGGACGTGGCTGTGCCTCCCTGGGAATGCTTCTCTCTTTCCTTAAATTAAGGGAGTGCACAAAACCATCTTGCTAGGTTTACATAAGTGGGCTGGAACCTGGGACTTCACACTCTCCACCAGGCCCTAGGATAAGCCTTGGTTTGTTGTGCTGTCACAAGTCCAGCACTGCTGTTTGTGCCTCACAAGTAATAGGATGCAACTGGAAAACATGAATTTGGATGTACTCTCTGAACTATTAACTTACGACCTATTCAAAAGGGACTTGAGAAGATGACCAAGACAACAGTGGGCAGTGCCAGTTCCTCCTGTAGGCTGGGCTCAGTGGTGGTGGCACCACAGAGGGCTTTCCCTGGGAGCATGGTGAGGTGAGGGCTGCTGTCTGTTTTCTCCAGAGAGACAGAACTGCCAGGTTAGCATGTGGGAACACCAGGTGAAGGTGTGTGATTTTGGCTGCAGGTACAACCGGTGTGACAGACACCCGTGAAGCAGAGATGACAACACCAACTTTCAACACTTTTGTGCACTGGGTGCTCAGAGTCCCATCTATAAAACAGGAATTTCATAAACCTCCTTGAGTGAGCAAACCATTTCCTCAGCTTCCACAAGAGCAAGAGAAACCAATGCCTTGCCTGGGATCCTCATCTGCCACTGCCAGCAGGTGTCCCAGCTGTGCCTGGGCTGAGGCTGAAGATTTACCACTTGGTCTGTCAGCATGAACGTGTCCCACCTTCTTCTTCATGCTTTCTGACACCCTGGTGGGGTTTGCTGCAGAGACCACGCTTAGATGTCTTCTCTGAATTAGCTGAGATTGTAATAGGTGAAATGATGGAGGGAGCTCAGACTTAAACATGGGGGGTACAGGGTATAACAGAAGGAATAAATCTTTGTCCCCCGTTCCCAGCCAGATGCACCATAAGCCTGACAGACTTACGATTTTATACAGAGAGCAACATATGCTACAGTTTTTATTTCTCTAACCATTAATCAAAAGGTATTTTGTATAAACAATGTAATTGCCAGCTCTGGCCAGTGTGGGTGGGCTGACAGAAAGGCTTTGCAGTTCTCTACAGCACAGATAAGCCTTGCCAGGCACTAGCCCTGGTAGCCAGCAGCAGCTGTGAGGACCATACGCCAGCACGGGTGGGTGTGCGGGGCCGCAGGCTGGGCTCCAGTTACTGGAGTACTGGCAGGGGTGGGCAAAGCTGCATTTTCGGCTAGACCAGCGTAACGCTGCTGAGGACTGAGGATATTAGCGTTTCAGCAGACAGAAACCCTCTTGCATCTGTCTGAGCTTTTTGTCTTCCTAATGGTTTATAGCCTGGGTTATGTCTGCTTGTTTTGTTGTGATACCAAACTTGTGATTTTTCTTTTCTTGGCTGCGCCGAAGAATGTAAAACTGCAGACCAAGACAGCTTAGTGCACATTAGTAGATGACTTCTTGCTGGAAACTAGAAAAGCTAAGAGGACTTTACCTTGGTGCCGGGGGATGGGGGGTGACGGGAGCCAAGTGCTAGGCATGAGGGTGGGTGCAATGTTCAGGCAGCCGGGGTGCCTGCTGGCAGTGGGCCAGGAGGGAAGCGCTGGGCTGGAAGCCTTTTCATGGGTCTTCTGAAAACCAAGCCACAGATCCTTTCCACCTCATGTGAGCCTGTAGGAGAGGAATGACTGCATGGGACCATGCCACTGCACAGATGCTCAAGCACCTTTCTCTGGAAGGCAGGGAGCTTTCAGGCGCTGCAAGGGTGTTTGCTGTGTGTAGATGGTGCATGGACAGCTTTTGGGGAGCCAGCAGGAGCCAGCAAAGTTTCACAGCATCAGTTATTTCTTGGAAGGAAAACATTTTATTGTCCAGTTTTATGCTGCTATTTGGCACAGTGGTCATTTATCTCAAAGGACTGTTTCCAGGTTACTGATGCCAGGTGATGTGCAGCTGCAGCTAGGCCAGGACTCTGGTGCCAAGGTGATTTGAATAGCAGCCAGCATGAGCAAGAAGTGCCAGGGTGATAATAAAATGCTGCTTCTGAAGGAACTTCCAGGAATTAACAATCTGTTTTAATTTTAAGAAATCTGACAGTTTTGTAAGGGTAATTTCTAGAGTGCCAGAATAGATCTACCAAAAAGCAAATGCTCTGATTCTCTTCTCCTAGAAATATTCTTCGAGGAATTTAAAATACCAGACTTATGGTAGGACTAATGCACAGATGGCACCAGAAACTAACATTGTATTACAGTGATAAAAATCATACATCTTTGTTATTGCTATCTTCATATGTTGGGAAGGATCCCATCAACTACAGATTATCTCTTGACTCCTGTAGTTACCAAAAGCCCATCAGTAGCAAACAAGGCTAATGTGAGGTGTGAAATATGCCACTGGGTCAGCAGTCCTCCCCCTGCCTAATTCCAGCTGTTATACAGTGTTAGTCTGTTTGGGGAGTGGTGGTTCTGCTACATTTAATTTCCCTGGAAATCATCATAAAAGCAGGGGACAAAGGGAAATTAATTCAGCCGTATAAGTTGCTCCAACACGGTTGCCCTTGAATGTTTTCTGCTTCATTTGGGCAGCTTTAAAGGGTTATGGAAAACTTAAAGTAGTCTAAGTGAGAGCGGCCCTTAAGTAGCAAATTTCAGAGCCAAATCTTGATGCCCCAAAACTTGAGGAGATTTTTAGATCTGGAGTTTTGATTAGGCAGTTCTAGAAGTAAATGCCTTTCTTCAAAACTTGTGTAGGAGTCAGGCTTGCATTCCTCACCATCTCAAAATTTAGTGCTGGTTACTTTGTGGTGAAAGTAGATTTATATTTTGCTGGTCTTGAAGTGACTGATTTGCTGAACATCAGATGATAGAATTGCTATAACAAATTGTTGGATCGATGATCTAACACGCAAGTATGCTGTTACTGACAATATGTGATGATTCAAAGGCAACAAACATATCTTGCTGTGCCATCTCTTAGGGGAATAATTTCTTCCTGACACTTCTAGTGATCATCTTACACCATGAAGCGTGAGATTTGATTACCGATACTTTAGCATGCATAACTACAAAGGTTGTTATTTTTAATGGAGTGGACAGTGTGTCTCACGAGAGTTATAAACACATCGTGTGCATTTGAAATGCGAATGTAGTGATTTGGCCGATTCTCATACAGAAGGCTTTGCACAATTAGATTAGCTAATGAAAACAGAGCATTGCTCAACAAATCAGCAGGATTCATAGATAACATTTTTCATGAAGTCTCTATGTAAGGCAGTTATTTTCCCCCTCAGTAATATGTCTGTCTTGAGTAGCATCAATTTTGGCTGAGAATGTCAAGCTTGGGAACAGCAGCGTGGAGTTGAATGTACCAGAAATGTCAGTTTTGTATGTCTTGAAGTAAGAATTGCAATGACAGGGCACTATGATTTGGAGTGACCTATCAATTAAGTAATGAATTCTCCATCACCCTTTTGGCCCTCTCTTCCATGAGGATAATTTTGGCCAACTGCCTTCCAGATCACAAGGATTGGTCTTCCACAAACATCTCATGCTGTTTATAACCACTATCTTAAAAAGCCAATATAAGCTGACTTCAATCTTTGATGCATAGGTGTTTCAGAAGGAGCAACATGCTAAAATTTCACATTGCCTAGTTTCTGGTTTGTTTGGTTGTATTGTATAAATGCTCAGTCTCAGATTAAACAACCAGACTTTGAGCTCAAAAGCTGCACAACAAGTAACATTCCTGTGGTGTTTTTTCATTTGATTCTGAAGTCTCATATGAAATAAAAGAGCTCAAATAACTTTGGAATGGACTATTAGCACAAGCTAAACCTATTTTTCTCATATTGTTTATGAATGATTTCAGAGTGCAGGCTGTGTGGGATTTGCTGCCACGCTATACTCTCTACACAGGATGACAGTAAAGATAAGGATTTTTGTCACCCTTGGTCTCATACCTGGTTCTGTAGTTTGACTCCTGAGAGGGATCAATTTGAGGCTATTTACAGCCTGAGTGCTGGATTTACACCCTATCTGATGTGCCCTGCACATAAGGCATGTACACTGCATCAGAATGTGCTTTTGTGATTAGACTTTGTATTGTTACAGCGGATTGTTTCTCTGAAGCAACCGTTCCTGTTACAGGATGGATGCTTTTTCCTCTTGCACAGTAACAGCATTGAAAACTTGGTATAGGGCTATGTAGGGTTTATTTTATATCTATCTATCTATCTATCTATATGGATATATAGGATATATAGACTCAGTATGCAGCTATGACAGATAGGTGACTGAATTCTGTCCTCCCCTTATTTCAAGATACAAGCAACTTCTAAGTGATGCCAAACATTTGACGTACTCTGTGTCAGCTGATGAGTGCATATCACAGACAAAACAGGAAAACTAAGCTCTTGTTAACACTGGTGCTTCAAAAACTGGGTGAGCTTTTTGGCGATGTTTAAATTGAGCTTGAGTTTTGAAGCGGCACTTTAAGCTAACGGACAAGTCCAAAGAATATAGGGAGACCTTGATCACTAAAAAAAATTCTCCTGCTAAAGGTAATGTTCTCATCAATCTTCAACGTAAGGTAAAATCAGCCATGATCTTAAAGACAGCCATGGTTACTGTGACTCACAGCACACTTCTCATGCCCCTCCATCTGTCTGGCCCATTGTCAAAAGCTTGAAACACCTGAATAGATTAAGTTGGAAAAAAAAAAAGTAAATAAAAAAAAAATCAACTTTTGCTTGATCTTACCATTGGACCATGTCAAGGGAAGATGACAAGTTGGTTGACAGCTGAGGTCGCACAGCTGAACCCCTTTCAGCTCCTTTTCAGAGCTGGATATGTGTGGGTCTGTGCTCTCCATCAACAGAGGCTTTCCTGACCTTCCTTTCCAGTGAAACTAAATAGAAGTTACAGGCTGCCTACTCTTAAATATGTATGTAGTTTTAACGGGCAGTTTTTTCTCTTTCTTCACCCCACCTCCCTTCTTTTTTGATGGCTTTCTTGTTTAGTGCTTTTTGGATCCAGTCCCTGAATTTATAGATCCCAGGGGAATATTTTACCCACATGTCTGCCTACCCACCCCACCTTTTGATTTTTACAGAGACCTGTAGCAGTGACTGCATTTATAGTGTGGCAAAACGGAATTTAAAAACAAATTGAATCACACCTCATGGCCACCACAACTCAATCCAAATGCTGCAAGTATGAGGACCTTAAGTTATTATGCAGAAACCCTTTTTTTTTTTTTTTCAAATATGCAGACCAAATGTTCTGTGTCTGTTTCACCTTTTCTTCATTTCACCTTATTTTAAATTAGAGTGACAATGGATATAGAGCATGCCTGTCTGCCTACTTCTGGCAGGATTTCATTCATCTATGAATTCATATTACTTTTTTAATATTCTTGATAAGTGATAGCTTTATTTCTAGACTATGTAGGGGATACAGAAGACACACATATTACACAGTATAATCAATAGAGTGGCCAAGCTCACATTCGTATGAATTTACCAATAAAGTAATGTTGCCAGATGTAAGCAACGAATTAGGAAAAGCCAAAATTCAAGGTATCTTGTAATTATGTTTCCTGTCCAGACTGGATGTTGAGATCAGGTGTTTATTTGTTATCTACAGCAGGCAAGAAGTAAGGTGAGTGGTATTAAGACACACTACTTACAATGCTGTTCTGGACGCTTTTTTAGTGAGTTTTTAGTGGGCAGTGGATTGTCCATTGAAGAACCCTGTGCTTTACTCTTGAAAGGAGAATTGTGTGCTTCTGGACCACAAAAGCAATATTGGATGGCAATTATTCTCTCCTGGATAGAAGTGCTATTGAGAGTGCTAATACGAATCATCTCGCCCTGTGTTATCACTCAGACCTTTCCAGTTCACACCAATAAACATGCTCATACTTACTATGGCAACACTAACAACCACAGGGGAAAAACCTAGCCTTTTGTACCAGAGCATAGTTTTACAAGCAACTCTCTGTGTTGTGTTGCAACAAGTGCCTCTCTGCCTGCACCCATGTGGTTTAGTGTTTCAGACTGTTTCATTAACCACTCTTTTGACAGCTTCTCAGCTTAACAATGGGTAAGGCTACAGCTGCAGTAGGTGTCTCTTAAATTCTCCCTGATGCAAAGAAATCGCACAGCTCCTCTGCTGTCTCCTTGCTATGAAATGCTGCTTCTAATCCCCAGCAAACCAGCCGATTTGCTAAAAGAATTTCTAGTTATTTATTTTTATGTCTTTCATTATTGGCTGTTCATAATCACTCTCAGCCTTCCTAACTTTCATGCCCTGACATTTTATTTGTTATAGTTCATACTCCTTTTCTATTGGCTTCAGTTGGGCTGGGTTTTCATTTTTTGAAAGGCACCTGTTTGGCTTGAACAATATCTTGCCATTTAACCATTTTATTGCTTTCCCCCATACTTTCCTGTCTCCTCCCCACCATGCACACCTCTTTTTTGTGCTCTCCATGGTTATGTTCAAGTTTCTTAAATAGCTTCCATGCTGAGTCTAAAGATTTTAATTTCCTTACTTTTGAATTTAAAGTCTTTTTAATATCTACCATGCTTAAGCACTAAGTTCCCCCTCCATGGTGCCTGTTGATGTGATGAGCTCCTCCCCAGGATGCCAAGTTACAGTGTGGCCTCAGGTGCAAGGGCCAGGTCCTCCCTGTCCACCTCCTGGTCCTTTCTGTCACCTCTCCCCTCTGCTCCAGCCTGGCCCAGTGCTTGGATTAATGGACCTAGGGGTAAAGTGCCCTGGGGCTAAAACAAAAGGGAGTTTTCTGCTGGTCTTGGTGTAAGGCACAAACAGCTCCTGGGCCCCAGCACCTGGTGCGGAACTTGAAAGAGGCTCAGTGTTTCTTGCCTGACTCCTTGGACAGGGCTGGGCTTGGTTTCAGGTCCTGCCTGTGCCTGCATGGTACTAGGAGATGGATGAAAAGGTGTGGGATCATCTGATGTGCTTGGGAGCAGAATGAAACCTGTTTAGCCAAAGTCTTTATTCCTCTGTGAGACTTGCAGTTTGGTGCAGAACTAGAAGGTCTTGGGGATATGATATTCTGTGAGAAACTGAGCTAGCAGGAGCGACTTCAGGCCTGTCTACAGGGATCCTGCCACTAATTACCTGCACTGTACCCAGACCATAATGCGCTTTTATGGGGACACAGCGAGCCAGTTGTGAGGATGACTCCAACTAATAAAATCATACAAGCTTTCTATAGATTTGCAGGCAGACTAATTGGTATCAGAAGATCTGAAAACAACAGAAATCAGTGATGTGTGCCAGCTTTTTGTTTTTATTTTCCTTTTCCATCAGTATTTTCTAATTTTTCTTACCAGTAGACTGTAAAAGATTACCCTCCAGAGGAAGGTCAAGTCTGTATTTTACATCATCTTTTTTATTACTCTTATGCTCCAACTTGCTTTTTCGGTGGATTGGGATGATGCTCCCATTAGGCTTAAATTAACTACCTCTAAATCAAAATAACTGGGTACCTGACAGTTTTTCACCAGTTTGCACCAATAACCTCCTGAAAACTGATTTTACAGAGTTTGTTTATATGTATGAATGTGCTATACTAGGATCGTGTTCAGCCTGTACTGACCCCTTACGCCCATTTGGTAGCTGCCTCTCTGGGTCCAGGCTGCCCATGGTACCCTGTCTGCTGGGAGCAAGAGAGAAAAAAATTTTCAGCAGATGAGCCGTGCACTGTCAGCTCTCCCTCTCTCTGCATCCCTCAGATGAGCTTGACAGCAGAGGCTGTTTTCAATCACATACCTAACAGCACAAAGACTCACTTGTTGATATTTGGGGGCAAACAGGGAAACCTGCCTTATTGCTTTGCAGTAGGCATGGAGTAGACACCAGGCTTGGTGACTCTACCTGGCCCCCACTCAGAATGAAATGAGAGTGGTGACACCCGAGGAGTGGATAACTAGTGTCAGGAGAAACTATTTTGGAGGAAAAAGCTGTGGGTGGATTTTGTAGTTGTCCAAGATTAGCTCAGTCATGCAGGTGGGTAAGTAAGAAATTGGGTGGGGTTGCCAAGGTCTGCTGTGGTGTTGGTATGCTGCAGGCTTTGGCTGATCTTCACTGGTGTCAAAGTCGTCAGCGGAGACTAACAGACTGTGAAAAGCCATTTTGAAGTATGTGTGTCCATGTGGATGTTTTAAGCTGCTCCTTTCAAGCTAGGATGCCTTCTTTTTGTGTGTTGCTGGTGTTTAGTGAATAGTAAGGTCTGATACTTGGAGGTAGAACATGTGAATGTAAAGTGGTAGAAGGAGGACATGGGGGTTTTTTTACCCCAAACACCCAGAGACTTTTGGTGGAAAAGGACAAGGCCATTCTTTCATTTTAATGGCATAACTCCAGAAAATTTGGGGAACTTGTAAACCTGGGAGGGTGGTCGTAAAATCTAAACAAAGATTTCAAGGTACAAATTCCTTGGGTTTTAAGGCAGCTCTTTCCTATCAAGGACTGAATGAAGAAAACAGAAACCTGTGCATTGCAGAACTGAATCCAAATTGTGCAGTTCCAGCTCATCTCTGTCTTCCTTCTCTCTGCATTGTTACTTTGAAACTGTCACACTCTGGTTTTAGTCATTAATTTATTCTTTGCCATTCTCAAGTGCCAGACTGCAAAGTTTCAGCCTCAAAAAAATTTTTATAATCAGGTCCCAAACCCCTTAAACAAGTTATTTTATTGAAAGTACTATTAGGCCTTTGACTGGGGCTGTGCTAGCAGGGGCTGCAATAATACATAATGGTGCTATGAGTGTAGTGGCTGTTCTCTATTACTGCCCAAAGGAAATCCGGAGCGTAGGAGAAGAGGAGAACTTTAGCAAGTGAAGATTTCCCCATGGCCAATGGGACTGTGCTTGCTAGAAGGGTCCCTTGACCGTTCTTACAAGATAAGACATGGGAAATAAATTATAGTTACTTGTAATGACTCTATCATTGCAGCGAAGGTATGGCCAGTCAGGACTGGTAATGAGTTTAGGTGACTCCCTAGTTTTGTTACATTCCTGTGCCTGGAGAGTTTATTTAATTGAACTGCTGTGTTTTTATTGTCAGACTTCCCAGGCTTCAACATAATGCAAGGCAGTGCATGGGCAGAGGTGTGCTAGGAGAGCATGAAACAGCTCTAATTGTTTCAGATTCCCATGCGCTGTCCGTCCTTCTCCACCACTGCCATCTCTCCAGAGGTACCTCTGGGTCGAAGTTGAATTGAAAAGTCATTTAATGTAAATACTTTAACATGCCTCCGTCCTAAAGGCAGTAGGCAAGGTACCAAACTTCTAGGCATTTTAAGAACAGCCTGAGGATGGTGTGCCATAGCAATGTCGCTGCTGGCTGCAATCACAGCTTGCATGCTTTTCTTCACCAACACTGTAATTCCTGCTATACTTTAAACAAGAACAGACACTGTTCTCTAGGTTCCTCTCCATAAATGTACACAAACTGGGCCAAACTCTTTCCTCAGTCATGCTGAAGTAAATCAGAAGTAATTCCACTAACAGCCATGAACGTTGCAATGAAGTTACACCAGCTGAGGGCAGAAGTTGGACTGCTGTGCCTGCCCGTGTATGTAAAAGCTGTCACTGCCAGCCAAGCTGAGACATTCATTTACTGCAGCACATGGATAGCATTATTGTTGCTTCAGACTTTGTTTGGGTGGAAGTCAGTGGTTAAACACCTGAAATCTCAGTAGACAAAAGAGAAGACTATAAAGTTTTATGACTGTAAAGTAGGAGATTGCAACATGTAGGTTCCGTTAAAAAAAAATCAGAAACTATGTTATATTACATACTTTAGAGGTTTTGTCACTGAGTTGATTAGTATGACTTAGTTATTAGCTGTTACTAGAAGCTTTCCACTGAGAAATGGAATTAGAAATACCAGTTGCTGTATTTTTTTTAATTCACGACCTTGTTGAATTCATCTCAGTCTCACAGATGCACAGAGAATGAGTCCTAAGGCTGTTTTATATGTTTAAGTATTTGCCTATTTCTTTGTGGGGTAAAAAAATGCAATCTGGGGAGAGAAAACCAATGTTTTGTAACAGCTGGACTTCAGATGCATGCGTCAGAGCAGAAAGGGATGAGGGCTGTCAGCCACATTTGTACTCAGGCAGCTGTAATTCTGGTGACTGGGATATTTATTTTCCCAGGCCAGCACTAGTACCCTAGTTTCTAACTCTCTCCAGCACCTCCCGATAGCCTATCCCTTTGGTTTCCCTCCTCTTTTCTCTGCCATCCTTAAAATTCTCCTTCACTCTGTATCCCCTGTCCAAGCATGTGATAGCTACCCTGACCATGAGAGAAAGGCAAGGGATTTGGTAAGAAAACAAGGACTCTGCCTTTTTATCACATACAGAAGAACTTACAGATGGGTTTAATGTTATTGCTTATTCGTGAAACATATTTAACATATTCTGGTTTGGTGGGTTTTGTTTTTGCCTTGTGGCTAGACATATACATCTTAAAAAAAACAGTTGTTTTTTGTCCAGTCTCTGACTACATAAATACAGGTATGTTCAGTGCCAGCACATACATAAGAGGATTGTAAATTGGGGGGTGGTGTGTGTGTGTTGATGTAATGTATACCTGTGGATCTGACTCTGAAATGCAATTTCTAGGTGTCTTTTAGACAGCTAAATTCACTACTCAGAAGTGCCTAACATCAGAACAGAAAAAAGCCTCTAGCCTGACTGTAGTGCATTCATTAGAAACACAAAAAGTTTTCAATCATTTGTAGTGTCTGTCCAGCCCTATTCCTGTGCAAAGTCCCCTGCTTCTTTCTCTTCCTCCCATTTAAATTCCAGTTTTTACATCTTATCCTGTGTGTCTCTAGCCAGTACAGCCAGCAAGATCCAGCCCCTACCTGAATCAGGTACCATTACGTAAGTTCACTGGGCAATGGCATTTAAAGGCAGGAAAAGCTTGCATTTAAGCACCGGGACCTGAGCAAGTTTAAGAATTAAGATGATCTTTTGAAGGCGCAGCAAACCACAAATCAGCCCACCCCAGTGAGTTTGACTTACATTGGTCGCAGTGAGCAAATCTTGATGTTCCTCCAGTCTCTCTTAAAGCAAGCAGCTAAAGCTAATGGGCCTGCTGCAGTACATCCTCCTCAGCTAACAGAGCAGGATACTTCCAAGTCTTGCCTTTTGACCTGATCATGAGAGACCTTGATTAGAGCATAAAACACTGATAATGTGAAACTCAATTGCTTTCACACTTGTAGTGTAGCTTGATGTGCCCAAGGGAGACCTGTGGGTGTTCAGGAGTTCACTGGTAATCTTATTTTACCTGTTTTTATTACTGATTGAAAAGTGCAGGATTGAGGGAATTTTTTTATTGTCATGTTTTTGCCAATGGAGAAAGGCAAAGAAAAGAAATCCCTTTTGGCATGGGAAATGTTATATTTTATTTAATAAAGAGTAAATTTTGTTGTGCACCATGCCAATTTATAAACACGATATCTGTAACTCACACTTAATTACAGGGGGAAAACCAGAATTAGTTCATTAATGCTGTGAAAAGAAACAGTGACCTACCTGCCAAATGGCAAAGTGGAAATAATTAATCTGGTCAATTAAAAAGAAACTGATAAATTAAAATGCAAAGCTTTACATGTGGTGCATTAAATTAAGGAGTCACAATTTCCAGAATGCGTGTTTATTGTCAGACTTGATCCTTCCTTTTCTTGCTTGACTTGGTTCTATGTTTGGCAAGTCCGGTTAGTGAGCTGTTTGGCATTCAGGGCTAGCATACAAATTCATACGCCCAGGTGTATTTTGCGAAAGAGAGCTTGCGAGACCAAGCTCTTTGTGAAATCCAACTGATGAAATGCACATGCCTTGTTTTTATTGTCATATTTACAAACCCCCTTATTCCCTCTGCTTTGCTTTGCTTTCTTTCCCAGCATTAAATGTCACTTGCCTTTCCTTCAGCATTAAAAGACCCCGGCACAGTGCTGAATTGCCGGGGTCATCTCAATCTATTTATGACCTTAAAAATCTGATCCACACAGAAACTACTGGGCTGCTGGAGCTGAACCCTAAAGTATACAGCATATTTGCTCCACAGAACTGGAAATAGTAAAACAGTTTCTTTTCTATAAATACCAGTAACTCCTCTTGACATTTACAAGTACATAGTATTTTTTTTACACACTGCATGATCTCAAAAGTGCTTAACAGATCAGTGAACTGTGTATCTGCTCAGCATAGGTAACTACAAAGCATTTATGTGCCCTGCACCATCCCTCACAAAAGCTCAGGACATTTACATTAGCTCCTGTCCATCTCAAGGCCATAAATTGCAATAAGAAATATGGGCTACTTACTGAATGGTTGACCAGTGCTCTGGTGCAGCCTACAGGAAAATATGAATGTTATTGTTTACTTTAACTAGGGCATATATCATATGGAGCCAAGGTCTTCTCGTCTGTTAAGATGAGAGTTGCTCTCGTCAGAAATACTTCAGGGCATGTCCCGTTGCTAGGGAAAAATCAAATTGAAAAGCAAAAGCTAAGCAGAGGATGGTCTGAAAGTTTTATATCTGAGGTGTTAGAATTGGCAAGCATTAAAAATACAGTGAGAAAGCCAAGTCAGACGTTTCTGTGATGTGGTAAAAATAAGCAGTGTGTGTTGTAGCCTCTTCAGAAGGCACGAGTTTGCCTTGTGAGGGGGAACAGTATGAGATGGAATAAACAGCTGTGGCCAGAAATCAAATTCCTGGCAGTTCAGCAGCTCTGGTCTTCCTTCTCCAAAACTGCAAATCACCGGGGGGATTCCCCTCACCCCGGCTCCTGCCAGCAGCTCTGCAAAATCACCAGACAGCCCCCACAACATGGTTTTAACTCCTGAACGCTCACATGTGTTGATAATTTCCTCGCTAAATCCTTAGGACATCATGATTCAGAGCCGAATTATACACTCTGCACCCATTTTTCCCATCTAAACCAGCAAATCATTGCCTGTGACTGGCTGGGAATTTCCTCCTGGAGAGGGGAGACACAAGCAGCTCCTATCAGTGACCAAATACAGGGGTGTGTACCTTCAAAGGGAATGGCACAGGAAAGGGACAGGCAAGGGAAAACAAACTTATTTTGTAAATGAGCACCGAATATATAAAACCTGCCCTGGGGTACAAAGCTTGCAAAACTCTGTTAAAATCATCAGGTTTCCCAACACCTCTGTCAGCTGCTGCTGTAATGATCCTATAAAAACTGAGGTGGGTGTCATTTCTGCATGATGAAAGCTATCCCAATTAAAGAGATAAGCCTTCCAAAAGTAGCTAAAAGGTTGCTGAGACCAGATACTTATGGGAGGCTCTCCTGCCATTATGGGAGGCAAGTTGCACAAGCATTGCCAAAGTTGAGGGAAATTGCAGCACTCCGGTGTCCACCAGGAGCAGCTGTACTGTGTTCTGGACTTTGTCCTGCTGGCTTGCTTGGCTTGCTCTCCTTTCATCCCTCTGTCTGTCCCACTGGCCTGCACCTGGGGGGTGTAGGCTTTCCTGTGCAGTCCCATCTCAGATCCAGACGTCCACCCAAGCTGTGTGACGAGACCTTCTTATGCTTCCTGAGCAGATAATGAAGTGCTCTCCTTGTGTGCCTTAAGCTTAGGCTGCGTAATCATGTTGTGGGAAACTGCGTTTCCCCTCCTTGTCCCCATGTGTTTTGCCTCAGTGCTTTGCTGCTGTAACTGATGGTCATGGATTTGTTGAGATTGACCCTAGCATTGCGTGTAACAGCAGAACTGGTGTAGGAATAAACAAACCCATTTTCAGCACCCATTTTGAAATCCACAGCCCAAGGGTAGAAGAACGTGTTTAAGATGGACAGTAAACCAAGCCATTTAAAACATATTTCCAACAGCCCACTGAGGTCAGCATCACATTTCCAAGGCTGAAAGCAGGAGGTGAAGGTCTGCCTGCTTGGCAGAGGTTGGGATGCTGCTGTTTGGCCCCAGGAGCCATAGCCTGGTCAGCTCCTCACTCTCCACAGGGTCAAGCAACCTTGCAATAGCAGTGATGTACCCCCAGTGCAGGTGTGGGCTTTCAGGTGGTATCTCAGAATGCCATATCCTAAGGCACAGATACCCAAAGGTATTTGGGAACCTTTTGCTGAAATGGCAAGGCTCAGGTGCCTACACACCCCACAGATACTGGCCCGAGGGCTCCATTGCTTCATCCGCAGTTGCTTCACCGCATCCTTGGGCCAGAGAGGGAAATGGCAGAGTGGGGGTAAAGATCATTATAAGCCACTTCTGCACTCAAAGCCTGGTCTCAATGCCTGCGTGGTTTAGGTCCCATTTTCCCATCCCCGAGGGCAGGAGGAGAGCTGCTGCCCACTGTGCTGCAGATTGTCCCCCCACTCAGGGTGTCCCTGCGGGTGTCCCCAGCCATGGATGAGCCCTGCTCGTGGCTGAAGGAGTGGAAGGGAGCATGGTGTGCAGCAGCAGCAGCTGAGCATCAGTATAGCAAGGGTGTGATCAAAACCTGAGTCACATTTGGCCTTCCCTGCTCGTGAAAGTGTATTTTTCCAAAGGCTGTGTCTCTTTATGCTATGGTTTAATTTTCCTCCCTTGCTCTTTCTGTCCCTATTGCACCCACGCTGTACTTGTCTTCGTTTCGAAATGTAAACACGCGCCTCTGAGCAAGCTTCCAGGCTGTGGCATGTTTTATGTATCTTTATTAGCTCCGCTCCAGTGCTGGAGTGAGATTACATGATGTCTGAATTTCCTTGCAGTCAAACTTAATATCCTGAGAAATGGGAAATTTTACTGAAATCCTGCAGTGTTGGCCAGGGTGTGGGAGGGTCTGCACTGTTGTTTCCATGCCTGTGTTGCCGCCATGGATGTGCAGAATTATCTGACTTGAATATGAATTGTTTTCTCTCTTTGGTTTTTTTGGAGGGTTTGGTTGGGGTTTTTTGTTTATCAGGGTGGGGCAAATGCACTTTAGGTAATTTTGCCACTGCCCAGTTTAAATCAGTGTGAAGTTGTGATGGGAACTCAAGATGTATCAATATGAATAAACCTGAAAGGGAAAAAATCACAGTGAAAACTGACCGTGTTGCATGAAAAAGGCACTCAGCCTACTGAGCACTATGGGAAAACAAACAGAAATAGCTGTAAGAAATAATCAGGACGATATGAAATGCAGGCCCGTTCTTAGCTAGCATAAATATTCATTGCTTCAGGGAAGCCAACATCAGCTGAGGATGTTAGCTACATGTCATGGACTGAGATATTTCTCTTTGTGTGAAGAAGAAAGGAGGTGGCTGTTAGCAATTGGGCTTGCAGGCAGAGCAGAGGCTGGGTCCCTCAGAGGCACAGGAGTGTGCCCTGGCTCCCCTGCAGCCCTCCCCAAGTCCCAGCCCAACCCCGCTGTGGCACCCACCCTGGGGAGACCAGGCTTCCTCCAGTGCCTCTCGTGGGTGTCCTGTCCTGCGCCAATTAGCCCACCGAGGTCCTTTATCCCCTGTCAATGCCCCCAGCAGTCCCTCTCAGCTGTTCCCAGCCTGGGTTTCATTTCAGATGGGAGAAGCAGTACAGCGTTTCTCACTGGGGAGCTCTGCACTGGGCTCTGCTGCATAAGCTGAATGCTCGGAGAAGAAAGGTGCTGAAAGGTCTGTATCAGAAGCACTAAGCTGGTCCTGAGGGCTGCGCAACTACATGGCATTATCCAGCTGCAGGGTTACTGACGCACAGCGACAGGCTTAAAATGATTCACCTATGAGATCCCCACCTCTGCTCTCTAATGAGGACAGGCAGGCTCTCAGGGAGAAAACGCAGGGAGGCAGCATCACCAGGCTTACCCCCCATGTTGAAGGTAAAACTGCTGGATGAAATCTGGCACAAACCCTCATTAAATGGAGATGTGGTTATTGTTAGTGCTACAGCAGCACCCACGAAGGCTCCTCCAGGACTACATCAGATTGCAGGGATTCAAACACAAGAGGTGAAGAAAATGGCAGTCAGGAAAATGTGTAAATGAATCTGTCTTTGTTCAAAGTCAAGAAATTAATGCCAGCGTCTTAAGGCATGGGAAATTACATTGGCTGCCAAATACAAAATGCTCTGGATTTCATGGGAATGACAGTGAAGTATTTTCTGAACTTGACCTTGGGCCACATACTAAATGGAAAGAAGTAAGTTTGGCACTACAAATGCAAACTGAGCCATAGTAACTTATACCCGTGGAGGATCTGGCCTTACAAAGCCTGTTCCACAGGGCCAAATCCTGCCATCACTTACACTGGTGTAAACCAGACTGTGTTTTGCTGAATTGGATGGAAGTACTGGGGCTTGCACTGGGTAAATGTGAGCTTAATTTATGGCTTGGTGAGGACCGCTGCCTCATGGAGGTCAGCGGTATCCCAAATGAGCAAATCACCAGCTCATGTGGAGCTCTCACAGGAGCACTGTACAACAGGAAAGTAGAGGTGAGGCATACAGTTATCCCTGTGCCCCCCCTGGGGACACTGGATGGGGCCTGGCAGAAACATGGTTTGAGGTGAAAACAGGGCATGACAGAGTCTTAAGTGGAGTCGCATCACTGTTTGCAGACAACCTACCGGAGATTAATTTACAGAGGCGTCTTTCTGAAGGGCTGAGCACGTTCACCAACAGCTAAAATGAAATCTCAGTTTTCGTGGCTCTGCTTTGTACTTCTGGATGCTTTTAATTTGTTGATTACCAATCTAGTCATGCTCATTTTCCTCCTGCCTCTGACACCTCCTTAAGTTCAAATTAAGAAAGTTATTAGCATTATTACGTATTCCTTTGTACGAGTTCTCACCCCAGATTGACACCCGATGGTTCTATGTTCAAACAACAAACAAAATGACAGTGCCAGGAAATGAGATGAGAATCTGTTTTGCATTCTCATTCTGGGTTCATTTCCCCAGTTTAATTCAAGAATAACAACAAAAAGATACCACTTTTGGTACTATAGGATAAGCAAAAACTGGATTCAGACCAGCTTATATTTTCATCAGGTAACAGAAGAACATACCAGACAGGGAAACGTATCTTAGGAAGGGAAATAAAATGTCACAGCCCACTTTTGGTTTACTTTTCTGCAGTAGCTACATGGCAGAAATGTTAAGCAAGTGTTGTCACGTAGGTTGCCTTCCTCATCATGCTGAATACAAAGCTGATTACTTAGGTTAAAACTCAGAATGAAAGCATTAGTTGTTTAGGTTTCTTGTGTAAATACACTACTCTTTGGCAAACAGAAATTGGAGAAATAAATTCCACAAAACTTGGTACAGTCTTAAGTTATGGGAAGTTAATACACATTCTCAGTGTTTCCAAATGTGAAACATAGGAGGTGTCTATTTAACCTGTCTCCCTAGGGAGGAATTACCTGATTCCTAACATGAGAAAACACCAAATCCAAGGCAGGGGCCTGCTGTTATTCCATCATGGAAGAACGTGTTCCTTTGAAATTTCATCAGCTAGAAAATCAATGAGTAGGGTTTCGGATTTCAGAGAGGAATTTTACTGGGGTTTTTTAGGTCCAAATGATAAAAATGCTATAAATTCTATCTTAGACTCCACAAGTGAAAGGTTTAAGAGATTATGTGAGTAAATCATTCATCCCTTCTGAATATCCTGCTGATAAAAGGGATCCCCTGATGTGATATGTACTGTCAGGTTTGAATTTGAAGCAGAGAATTTCTTTCAAGTTCCCTTTAGGGAATCTGTACGCTTTACGCTGAATATTAGGATCACCTCTCTAGGCATGGAAAGGAAGCCAGAATGAGACCCTAAAGCCATAGAGAAATTATCAGAAAGAGATAAACTGGTTTCCTTTTTTTATTAAATTCTGCTATAACCAGCTTTATAACCTGGCAAGTCACAAAAATTTCACACTACATTACACATGCTCATTTGCAGGCATTTCACAAGATCAGGGAGGCGTCGCTGCGTTTTCTGCCCTGGACCAAGCCCAAAGGCAGAGGGCAGGGCTCCTGCATCTCCCTTCCCAGGGACTCCATCCCACTCTAACAGCTTTATGTTTTGTTGACTGTTTCATTGCTATTAACTCTTGTTACCAGCATTTCATGTCTTCTGAAGCGCTGATTTGATTCTTGGGCAGGAGCAGACGAAGAGGCATTTAAGGGCAGCAGAAGAGAAGGTGTTGCTCATTATGGCGGGAAAAGCTGTGGCTGCTCCCCATCTCTGCAAGAAGGGTGATTCCTGTCTTGCACATGATTGCAGGGGTTCAGTAGAGACTGCTAGGGAGGTGCTCTCATGCTGCTTAAACAGACATGGTAAAACCAGCGCAAGTCTAGAGAAGCTCCAGTGAAGTCAAGAGTCCTGCCCTGAACTGTACAAATACGGTCCTACTTACGGACAGGTTCTCCTCCAAGGTGCAGTCCACGTAAGGGTGCTACAGAGGGATGCAAGAGGCTGCAGAGGGCATGGCATTGCCTGCGTTTCAGGGTGAAGGCACTGGTACCCAAACTGCTGTCCCCCTGCGCCCCCCCTCCCCCGCTCCCCGCCCTGACCGGTGGTGATGCTGAGGCTGTGCAAAACCTGGCTGCCCGGCCGGGCATGGCCTTGCCCCTCCGAACAGGGGCGAGCAGCAGCAGGGAGCTCCCGGAGAGCAAAGGCAGGCGGGCGCCGGGCCTGCGGGAGCCGTGGTGCCCTGGACCGCGCCTCTCGCCGTTCCTTTTCGGCTTCCCCTTCTTCCTTCCTTCTGTCCTTCCTTCCCTCCAGCCAGGAGGCGCAGCGAACTCTAGCGTGGCTAGGAAAAAGGGCTGTCTTACCCCTCCGCGTCGGGAGCGACTGTTAGCCGCTGGCATGTGTTGGGTCGCGTTCCCAGCGATGGGGCTGTCCCAGTGCGCGGACCCCGGGGGCGGGCGCTGGCGCCCCGGCTGCTGGCGGCGGGGTGTGGGATGGGGGGTGGGGTGGGGTGTGGGGGGTGCCCGGGCCAAACCTGGCCTCGCAGCACCCTCTGTAGCACGGCGGGAGCACGGCAGCAGCCGCCCGGCCCTCTCCTGAAGGTTACACAAAGGCATGTGCTGCCAGGGGAAGAATAATGCCGCGCTGATAAATCAGGCGGTGCTCCCTAATGGAGCTGTCTCCGCACCTGCCGCGCACCTACGGCCGGTTGCGGGAATTGCATTAGCGCGGCGGCTATCTCGCTGCTGCCGAGGTGGCTGAAGTAGCGGTGGGATGACAGCCATCGGAAGATGTGGCGCTTTTTGTTTTAAAAATGTGCTGTGCATTGACCTGCTCTGCAGGGGAAGTGTGAAGGATTTATGTGCGCTCTGAAACCCTCGTCCCTCAGCTCTGATGGAGAAGCAGACTCTCCCACTCCGCATGGGAGCTGCAGCAATAAATACTATTGACAGAGCAAGAAAATCAGATACGCCATGTCGGAGCTCTCGCGGTTCTGTTTGCCGGCCGTTTGAGCGGCCGTGAATCAGTGGACGAGGACACAAAGAGCTCTGTGAGGCACCAGAGAAATGCAATTAAGAAAAACCTGAGCTGTGTTAATTTTAATTTGGAAGACGGCTGTTAGAAAACAGTTCAGCCCAACAGGAACTGAGTTTTAGCCAACTCCTCCTGCCCTCTCCCACGGGAAAGAGGGCTATAAAATAAAACTGACTCATAAAAAGCTGTTAGTCAACCTGTTCCCTGCTTGTGACACAGGATGACAAGGGTCCTAGAGGCAGAGTTGGGGGGGAAGGAGAAGGTAAGCAGCAAGAAAGGCTGAAATTCAGAGACGTGGATGATTGTGTGCAGCAGAGGGCAAATACACTATGGAGAAGCTCAGATCATTCAGAGCCAGGGTGTAAATTCACCCTGGGAAGTTTAAAAAGTTTGTGGTGCCAAGTGATGATTCCCATGTTCCAGAAGAAAAACTGGCGCTCGTGTTTTCGATTTCCCTCTCCAAGCAGTTCCCAGTGGGGTGGCTGTCGGGATGTGGCTGTCTCCCATGGCTGGGGCTGCGCTTGTAGGGGTAATCCTGCATTATGTGGATGGGAGGCCTGAGCCCTGTGCTCAGAGCCACAGTGGGCTGTGTGGGCTGCTGGTGAAGGCGGTGCCAGGCTGGGTCCAGGATCACCTCCTGACTTCTACCTCTTGTTGTGCAACAGCAATGTTTTCTTAATGCGTGGTGGTTGCACCATGGGAAACACAGGGTTAGCTGTTTTCTAAGCAGCATTTTAAGTGGACGGAAACAAGGGGTTTTATCACTGAATTTGACTGGGGCTGTAGTATTTCAGTTTTTTCAAGAAGCTGCTCTGGGATGACTTGAAATAGCACTCTGTGAAAATGGCTATTTTCTAAGGTGCCAATTTAAAGCTCATTGAAGTCAATGGGAACTTTTTTATTGGCTTCCCTGGGCTTCAGTTTGGGCTATAAACTATACTGAATTTAGGGGAAGAACCCCCAAAACAGCAACATTCTGGACTGAAGCTGTTGTATTTGGCAAGGTCTGCTGTATGACTGGGCTTTATTAGTTTAAATTCAGGCAAGGTCTAGGAAAATTACGCTGATCAAAAGGTTCTTTGGAAAATGAGTCCAAATATCTCCATTTTTCTACTTAATAGAAAAGCATCATCCAAAAAAAAGAGTTGTTTTGCTGAAAGTAAAGCCTAAAAGTTTGTCAGGACTGAAAGTCTCTTTTACATTATTTAGAAACTGTTTCTTTGGGAGTCACGGGTAGGTTGCATTGTCTGAACAAGGCGCAGAGGACTGCAAAACAGCTGTTTCTTAAATCAGTTACATCTCATAATTTCTCCATGTCTCCCAGACTGTGTGCGCATTTGGATGTTCTTATATTACTGTGAATAGAATCAGCAAACTGATCGAAGCTGGAAGGATTCTAACACTAACTTGCTTATCACCATTTCCACACTCATGTAAATCCTCCCTGCCACCCTCCAGGACTCAGCCATATTCATTTCTGCCACTACTGGCTTTCATTGTCCATGACCCCACATCAGTGCAGAGTCATGTGTGCTTTCTCAGAAATTCCAGCCTGCGGTTTGTGAAAGCTGAGGCAGCACCTCGTGTAGGCACTGACAAAGGTGTGCACCATGTGAACATCAGCGCCGTGTGTCCTGGCTCAGTGCGTTACAGCTTCAGCAGGCATGGGCTGCACGTCGCTGAAGCCTCCTCTACTGGAGGCTGCCATTTAAAAGTGGTGGATGTGCAAGGAAAACCTAGAGATGCCCCTTGCTGTGCTTGGGAAAGCAGGTCGTGTCTTACCATCCTCTCTCAGCTCTTTGCACTAAAAGATGTTTTTGCAGGAAATGTCTTTCGTGGACTAGTTCTTGGTAAACCAGATGGTATTCATGTGTTTATCTTTTTTCTGTATGAACTACACGTTGTGATGTGAAGATGTGCATAGTCCCAGGCATACCCACTCCTTAAGAAGGCAGCAGGATTTAGCAGAGGCCCAAAATTTAGGGAAGATTTGCTGAAAGGCCAAAGTGAGATAAAGGATGAGAAGCTTCAGTGAGAGAAGATGGATCTTTTGGTGCTTATCTTTCAGCCCAGCACCACCACGTTATCACATCAGTGCCCTGAATCTGCAAACTGTTAGTCAGGACTGGACTCTGCTGCCTTTGCTGGAGTGTAAAGCCAATATGGATGTGTGGAAGTTTTGAACTCAGGCATCTAAAATAGGATGTTGTAAGAAAGATGTTGTGGAATAGGCTGTCCCAACCAGCTTGTATTCTTGTATGTAAGTTCACCATTTTTAGAGAAAGAACATTCTTCTCCTTGTCCGTCTTCTAATGGGACTTACTTAGCCAGTAGAAACACCCCCAGCTTCTCCAAGGAAGACTCCCAGAACTGTACAACAAGAATTTTTGTCTCATCTTTAATATCTGTCTTACCATAAAGTCAGCCACCCCTTGATTACTGAAATTTTTTATCAGCTCTGGCTGTGGAGCTGATCACAAGTGTCCCTGGCATCTACTACCTCTGCCCTGCTAGCGGTGTCAGCATACATTTGATTAACAGATTACAGAGATCTGAGCACCAAGATTTGATTACAGAGATTTGAGCAGAGATTTGATTACAGAGATCTGAGCACCAAGGGGATTCAAGGTGGGGCGTGAAGTAAATCACATCTCAGGCCCTTCATGTGTCCCCTGCTCCACCGGCGCAGTGCAGACGGGCTGCTGGCAGGGTGGTAGTTTGACGCCTTCACTTGTGCAATGTGAGCTGTAATTACTGCAAGGGTAATTGGAGGAAAAAAAAAAAAAAAAGATCTGCCCACTGCAGTAAAATACAGCTTGTCACCTGCAAACAGGGGTGGCAAGGCCTTGTAAGGTTTGAGGACAAGAACATTTCACAAGATGCACTGTAAGGACAAGGTGCAGAAAGGGCTATTAGTTCAAATAAAATCCTGGAGATTGGCCTTGGTATGGCAGTGATGTGCGTGGGAGGCATCTTGTGCTGCTCATCTTGCAGATACTGATGCTGTAACAGAGAGCTGAAGTCTCCTTTCTCCTTGCTCCTGCCAGAAAAAGCAGAGGCTCTTGCTTAGGAATCTGTGCTTATCTGCAGTTGTTTGCCCTCCACAGCTCCCCAGGAGTATGGTCAGCTGCTTCTGGGTAGTGTTTTGTGTTTGCATTCTTTTAAATTAAAACAGTGATTTTTGGTTGTGGACAAAAGAAGAACTGTGCTCGCTTAGGGCATTAATTTAAGTGGATTTTACTATATTTCTAAGGAGCATAAACCATTATTTGGTGTCCTCCCTTTATTTAAGAGTGTATGTGCTTCCTTTAAAAATGTATTTTGTGTGTAAGTCACATAGTGATAATATTAAATGCAGTATAAAGACTGTAGTAAAACTGGTTGTAACATTTATATATTTTTCATGACCAAAGTGCTTTGCAGTTGAAGATGCTATAAACACATGCTTGCCACAGGGGGAAGTGACACATTTACACTGCAAAGGACAACAGCTGCATGACCCCAGGACCCAGTTCTGGGCACAGGAGGGGCAGACAAAAAAAATGGGGCAGGGGCATCTGCTGCGGCATGCTGTGGCCACGAGAAGATTGGGTGGCTGTTGCTGAGGAAGAGGCTATGTGGACAGGGTGGAAAATACTGCTGGGATACCGAGATGACCCCACACAAAAGCATCCATTGATACAGCAGAAGAGGAAGCAGCTGTCCCAGGTCTCCTCCTGTTGTGCCTCAGCTCTGCCCCTTCCCCCTCTCCTTGCAGCAGCAGAGGCCTCTCCACATTTGGGTCATGGTGTTCAGAATGCTCCGAAGCCTTGGGCTGTCTGGGCGCACAGCGTACTCTGAGAGGAAAAGCAAGTAAAAACAGAAAGAAAAGGGAAGAATAAGGAAAATGCTGCTATTGACATTTTCTCTGGGGTTGTCTGGTGCGGGTTTTTTCCCCTTCGTCTGATCTGTTGCAATAGGATGACGCAAATTCCAGACAGGCTGACTGCTTTCTAGCCATATCTTCTAAAACAGCCACATCTTGCACCACTCCATGTCCTTTCATAGGTACATTTTTTTCCATGGGGAGCACGGTGCTCTCCCTTCTCACCCTGTGCCCAAGGGCCCTGTGCCTTCCCTGGAGGCTGGCAGGATCAGAGAGTGTGTGCCAGAGCCAGCCGACCCTATCATCCCTGCTTATTCGTGGGGGCCCCCTGCGTGGCCACAGAAGGTGAGAAAGAGATTAAGTGCTTAGTGTGGCTAATCCTGACTGCAGTGCCCTAATGACAGTCACGCACGGCTGTACAGAAACCGCTAGTGCATGTGAACGTCACCAAACAGTCAGCCATGGAAAAGTCTCTAAATTGCTCTCCATTAGAGGGCATTCAACATTTGCAAGATTTGCAAAGTAAATTTTTTTTTTCAAATGTGCATTGACTTTTACAGAATATGCACAATGAATATTAAATACATGGCTGATGTTCCCTGAGTCATTGCCCATTACTGCACTTCAGATGCCATTATGTGGCATGACTTTTAAAAACTTTTTTTTAAAGGTCATCCTGTTTATGCTACATAATATATAATACAGTTCCACTGTACATTAGAAATGTACTTTGCAGCCTGCTGCTGTGCTTCATGGAGGTAAACAAAATTTGAAATCATGGGTTTCCTCCTCGTGGGGAAGCAGTTGTGGCAAATATTTAATATCACCATAATCGGGGGCTTTACAGACTAGTAATAAGCTATGGAGGCCTCTCTAGGACACCTTGCCACACCTCCTGCCTGCTCTCTAGCCTCTCTAGAATATTTTCCCATTCTGGACACTGTTAAATTTGATTTTACTTTACTGTTATAGGAAGCTTTGGGTTAACTGTAACATTACCTAACCCACAGCCGTTTCTTTTAGCTACAGATATGCTTGGCCCTGACAGGTTTCTGTCCCAGCAGATAAGCAGAGTTGACTTCCTGTATGTTGAAATGGTTGCAGACCTGCTCAGTCCCTATATCCACTAACTCTGTGGAAGGATTAAGCATTCTATTGCTTTATAATAGAGCAGCCTTCAAAAATGGTGTCCTGTTTCTTTCCAGGTAAACCACAGCATAGAAACTGGATTTTGAGGGACATGCAGCCCAATTAGAAACTTTCCCCTTGACAGCTCTTCAGGGAACCAGTATGAAAGGTAAGCAAATGAGTTAAAGCCACAGATCTTTGATCCTTATTTAAAAAACTTCAGGTCACGCATTGCTTCAGAAGGCAGAATACACAAAAAGGAGAGCAGCCACAGGGCACAGAACCCAACTTCATAAAACCACTGAAAGGTATTTTGGCCTCACTTAGCTGTGAAACATGTAATAGGGTTGAAAACGTATGGAAAGGTTGTGGAGAAAATGCATTGCCTGATGCCAGTGTGATGGAGATGCCAAGTAAATGAATTAAGCAGATAAACAAGGTTTCAGAGAGGTGTTAAGAGATGCAGGAACAGTATTACAAGGAGGAAACTGAGAAGTGAACTTTTTCCATGTAAGCATAGAAGTTGCAAGCCTTGCATGAAATGGAAGTCACATGATTTTTTGAGAAATATGGAAAATAATACAATTTTACATTCACAAGGTCTCTTACCATAGACTGGTATATTCTAAGAATGGTATTGGGGTTAAAGGAGCAGGCCAGGCTGCAAATGGAGGACTATGTTGTTAAGTAAGCACCTTACCAAACAGGTCTGGAGGGCAACAGCTGCCGCTTAGGTGGCACAGGCACAGGGACTCTGGGGGTCGCAGATGCTGAGGGGCAGTACTGAGCAGTGTCTCTGAAGCCATTTATGTCCATTCATAATGAACTTTACTACAAGGGTAGACCTAAACCGAGGTACCATCCTAATATATCCTCCTCATATATCATTCTTGGAATATATTCCTGATCCCTGTATTAGTTATACAATTTGCCAGAACATTCATGCATTATTACTGAGTTAGCAAAAGGCAATGTTAATGTTTGTAGGACTGATACTTTATTACAAAGCTATTTTTTATGTTTAGATGTACTATCAACATGGTCTGTAGCATATTAAAAATAGCTTGGAAAAAACAGAAGAAAAATTTCAGACACAGGCAGAAATTAGGGAATTAACTCTGTTTCTTCAATTTCTGTGCTAGAAGAGATGAGTAACAAATTATTTTCAACTGTCAACTAATGAAAAGAAACTCGGTCAAAATTTCAGAAGGATAAAATGTTTTACAGGTGAAAACCCTATGGTATTTCTGTAATGAAGTTCTTGGTCAACATACCTTAAGGTGTATTTAACATGACAGATTGCTGAGGATGCTCCTAGTTATTTGGTGCAGGTTAATTTCATACAAATACTGTATTTTCCACTGAATGTTGTTAAAATATAGGACAAAATCTTTAAAGGTAAGCAATCAAGAAAAACACATGCCAGTATGGACTAGCAGGGCAAGCATAACCTCACAAGCATAAGAAAAGAACAGACACAAATTTCTCATTTCTACTGTACAGGAACACCATTTATGCAGCCCACCCAATAATCTTATACATCAGCGCCCTCAAAAGCCTGGCTTCATAGGTAACAGTATTTTTTCCACTGTGAATCCTCTTCTCTTCAAGGGGTTGCTCAATGACAGCTGGGATGTTTCTTCCATACAGCTCACATTGCTTCAGAAACTGAATGCATTCTTGAATAACACTGTCTCGTAGCATGATCATGTGCTTGGACATGTTCTCCAGCAAGGATAGGAAACACCGTTTGGCGTAATACCACGTATCAGTGCTCAGTTTTTTGTTATACGGCTCCAGGCTTTTAATGACCCTTGAAATACCAAAATCATAGTTTCCCTTCACGCAGTAGAGGGTACCAATGACTAGATTGACAATGCAAAGATGGTAGACATTTTTATCAGGATTATCATAGGACAACTGCTCTTCCCCCTTCTCAATCTTCCTCATCAGTTCCTCTGCGTCTTCATTCTGGCTTGTCAGGATGTAGGAGACACAGAGGTTAGCTAACACAATGGCACTAACATGGAGAATGTTGTCATAGTGCTTTTTAACTATCGGCTCATAGAAGCTAATAGCTTCTTTATACTTGTTCTCTTGCATGAAGAGTACGTGAGCCACATTGAGCTTCCACACCTCGTGTTCGTTACAGAACTCCACTGATTTGCGGAAAATCTTTTCTACCATTGTGTAGTTCTTCATGTCCCAGTAGATCTTTGCCTGGGCCATCAAGACAGGCACATATTTATCCAGAGTCTCATCATACTCATTAACTGCCTTTTTTACAGCTTCATCATCCCAGTTTTGCCTAGCATCCTGTACCTGCTTCGTGAGCCTTCTCAGCTGCTCAGTCATTGTCCCTGCTGAATCATCTAGCTTGTGAAAAGCCTCCTCAGGGGCAGTTTGACAAGTAATAATGGCGTCCAAGAAGTTGTACAAGTAAGGTGTGAGCAGTTTATAGGTCAGATGGGCATTCTCTGCCAGCACATCAGCTGCCAGATCGTAGTACTGATGCTTGCAATAGAGAAGCAGCAGGTTTCCAAAAGTTTCTGGTGGACAGGGGTTCTGCAGCAGAAGAAACTGCAGTTTCTCAAACCCTTCAGTGGGCTGGCTGTCCATGTTCATTAGCGCTTGGTTGTGCAGCGTGACTGGATCCAACTCCTCTTCAGCCCTTGGCGGCATATCTGTGAGTGCCTCCTGGGCCGCTTTCAGGTTGTGCAGCTGGTACTCAATGGCCGCCTTGAGGTTGAAAGCCTCCACCAGGGCCGTGCGGTGCAGGAGCAGAGTGTTGCCTACGCTGCGCACATCAATGCCCTCCGTGGTCATGCCCACGCTGAGCTCTGGGTGCTGGTGGATGCCGCGCTCTATGATGTCGGAGATGTGCTTGAGGGCAGGGGCGTACTGCTTGGCCGCGTAGCAGCACAGCGCCATGTTGTAGGACAGCTCAGGGTAGTAACCCAACACTTGCATGGCGCCGGCAAACTTGCCGCTGGCCTCTTCGTGCCGCCCCTGCCGGTACAGCAGGCAGCCCAGGTTGATCTCGGCGTCGGCCCTCTCCGAGGGGTCCTCGGCCGCTCCGGGGCCGCCGTCTGCGGCGGCGGCCAGCGCCTCCTCCACCAGGCTCTTGGCCGCCGGGAGGTCGCCCTGGGCATAGTGGATCGCGGCCTGGAGGCGCAGGGCCCGGCCCTGGTAGGCGGGCAGGTCCAGCAGCGGGCTGGCGGCCCGCAGGGCCTCGGCGTAGAGCCCGGCCTTGTAGAGGGCCTGCGCCAGGTACAGCCGGTACGCGTCCAGCTCGGGGTGCAGCGCCACCAGCTGCTCGTAGCACTCGGCCGCCGCCGCGAAGTCCTGCAGCTGGTAGTGGCAGTAGCCCAGCAGGGAGAGCCCTGCCCGCGAGCGGCTGCTCTTCTGCAGCTCGCGGCTCAGCAGCGCCACCGCCTCCCCGCACCGCCCGCCGCCGATCAGCCCGTAGACCGCGGCCGTGTACTGCCCGTCGGGCACCGGCGCGGCCTCCATCGCCGCTGCCACGGCAACGGCTGCCGCCGGGGCGGAAGCGGAAGCCGGGCCCCTTGCTGCCGTGGCAACGGGTGGCGCCGGAGCGGAAGTACGCCCCACGCGCCCGGCCGCTACGCCGGAAGCGGAAGCGGCCGCTTCGCGGGCGGCGCGGCGGGCGGCTGGCCGCGGGGCACGGCGGGAGCTGTGGTGCCCGCCGCTGAGGCGTCCGTTTGCGGGCCCCGCCACCTCACGGCCGGGGAGCGGGGAGCGGGCTCGGGGGCGGGCGCCGGGCGCGGTGCGACCCCTCCTGGCGCCTCTCCGCTCTCCCCGCCCTCCGCCCCCAGGCGGCCTGCCGCGGCGCCACGCGCGGAGGGGCGGGGCGGCGGCCGCGCAGGGGGAGCTGGGGCCCGGCGGGGAGCCGCGTGCGCCGGCCATTTTCTGTTCCCTGTTGTGTTTCACGTCCCGGGCAGTGAGACGGGCCATTTAGTGACGATTCCAGACCGGCTCAGGGCTCCGGCTCCTGTGCGTCCCGTTTCAGTATTTCGCGAGGCTGGAAAGTGTGAAATCAAATTCAGCTGCCTTTGGTTTACTTCTGAGTGCTGTGTTATGTGCTATGTGCTATGTTACGCTGAATGTTTGGTTATGCAGTAAGTGGCACTCCAAAAGCAGGCCCCAAGATAAACGTACAGTTCTAGGACACAGGCTGTTAAGTATTTTATTGATGTCTTGGGCTTCTTGAATGTGAAACATTCCCTTCCCAGCCTACTGAGATCCAAAGTTCGTTATGGGTGATGGAAGGACAGATGTTTGTACCTTAGTACGGTACACCAGCTTTCCTGCAGCTTTAAAAAAATCAAAATTATTTCTAACTTCTCTGAAACTATTTCAAAACATAATTGTTCTTTGGAGGGTATCCCCCCCCCCCAGTATTTCTACTGAACAATGATACAGCCAGGATCACAAACTATAATTTCTGTAAATAGTGCTGTTAGAGTTGCCAGCCAGACTTGGTTCCTAGTCATTCCAGATTAATGCCAAGTGTACCCAGTGAAGTTTGGTTTGCTCCCAGCGACGTGCTGCAAGATCATGTTTCAGTGATTGTATCTGGCCATTCGGTTGCCTGTGTTTTCCTGGTCCTCTGTTTGTGTGGTTCAGTAATCAATTGATACAGCTCTGATTCATCCCAACAAGGTACTTTCAAAGAAAAATACTTTTTTTAAAAATCACAGCAAACCATTAAAATTATTTAATATATTTTTTTTAGAGAGATCAATAAAACCAAGTTGTTAATTTCAAAAACATGCTTTAAAAAGCTGCATCAGCATTGTTTGATCTACTAAAGCAAAACAATGAGGGTAATGGTCTTAAAGTGCGAAAAGGATGCAGAAGTCTGAAGTTACACATTTTGAAACTATGTAGGATTCACTTGCATTAGAACATACACACAGTATTTCTGTGCATGTGGCAGTTGTTTCCCATAGGCAAAGGTTCAGTGCTTATAATGGTATTCCCCACAAAACTGTAAGATGCAGTGGCTAACATGCTTGTAAATTGGTAATTAAATACAAAGTAATCCAAGAAAGAAAAGGTAACAAGCAATATACAGTATGTATTCCAGTACTGGCACATTCAAATGATGGAAATCACTGGAGTGTCTAATTTCAGCAGATTTATACCTCCCACCTCATTGTTACGTTAGAACCCATTCACATGATTTTACTCTTAAAATCTTCCATTTCTCTGACAAAACTAATAAAGAACCTTCTTGGTCTATGTTTTCCTGCTCAGAACACTCTAAGCATTGGAAGGTCTGTTATGTTTTACATAACCTTGAAATAAACCTGTTCTAAAATTTTACTCAAATGCATACATGATGTATTAGTAACCGAGACTCTTTGTTTTTATGAAGGGAATGTAAGTATTCGGCCTGTAGACTGAAACTCTCCTGTTTTTCCACTGTGATTGATTTGTCTAAATATTACAAATGATGTTAGGCACTGCTGGTTGCAGTTTTCAAAAAGTAGTTTGTGAATATTATTATTGGCTTTGTTGATAACTACAGGCACATTATGAGATTGCAGTGCACTATAAGAAGGATCAATTAGCAAGGTCACCAGTCTAGAAAAATGCAGCTGCTGTACCAAGGACACCATCTGAAGGAATACCTGAGCTAAAATGAAACATACTCATCTACTCTGCCATTATTGTCTGCAGGGCAAAAAGCGTACTAATGACCTTCTAAGCAAGATCTCTGGCCCTGCAAATAGTAGGGGCTGGCTGTGACAGAGATGCATGGGGAGTTCACTGTCCAACTGCCAGGTGAGGCATCCAGTTTAAACTTCTGTGAGCTGCCTAACCTTGTAAGCATGATTTTGCTTTGGAGCAGGAGCAAAGAGAGGCAGATGTCTGTATCTCAGTCACGCTATGAAGCTGTTCTGTTTTGTCTGTAGGTCCCAGGCTGGCAGAAAGGCAAAATGGTGGGGCACTTTTAGGGGAAACTGTCTTGATTTTACTGCTTGAATTATGGCCAAAGACACGCGTTGGATGTCTCGTTCCAACTTGGGAGGTGGGAAACCCTTCTGTCTGAACAACAGCAGAGCCTCTACCTGAGGTGTTCCTTGCCTTGGACAGTGTTTGGTTTTCCAGTGGGGTCACAGTGTCATGTTGCAGGGGAGCACTTTAATCCAGAAAGATTTTATCCAGAGCTTAATCCAGAAGTCCTGAGCTCTGCCACCAAAGCCTGTCTGCTCTGTGCATCTCCCAGGAGTGAAGCAGAAATTGGGGCTGTACCTAGCAGGTGTCCCATCTCCTTGCTGAGCACAAGTAGGGGGCTTCAGCAGGAGGGCAGGTGACAAGCCCAGCCTTGTGACTCCTCACAGGCTGGTGAGGAAGGTGCACCTGCAGTTCAAAAGCCTGCTCCAAATCTAGGGCATTTATGCCTTTTTATTTGTTTTTATTTTTTGATATTTTTTGTGTGTGCAGAAGGGTTGATTTTGCTAAGCGGCCTCATGGGTAGGAATACTAAGTGGGATTACTGCGTGGCCTGAACTGTCGTTGAGGATGGGGATGAAGACCCAGGTCTTCTGCTGATATTTTCTGCTGATAAGGTGAGGGCTGTTGGCTGGCTCCTGTGAGACCTCACAGCCCCTAATTTGTGAGACAAGAAACCTGACGAAACTCAAGACTGAGGTTAGCACTAGTCAGTAGAACACCTAGGAAAAAGGCATTGCTGTTCAACGAGCTTGAAGCACCTTTGGGAGGAGAATGAAGCCTCAGTGACCCTACGGGTGCTCCACATGCTCACTACATCGTAGCGCTGCAATTGTAAATGCTAGAACCCTCATCCAAGGCCAAATTTCCACTACCAGCTGGGGCAAATAAGCGATGACTTGTCTTGCTGAGGCAGACCAGATGTGTTGGGCATCTCAAGGGAAAGGCCAAGCAGCAGTTTACTAGCTAGCACTGTCCTGGGTAACAATGTCTCTGCCCTCTTCTCCACATGCCCTCTGATTTGTTCTCTCCTCTTGTGGACCTGTGTTTTATGTTTCAATGGCTTTTGATCTCTCCTTGTGCAGTGGGCAGGGAAACAAGTAAAAGACATGGGAACGTCAATTTAATAACATACAGAGTCATGTTTCCTGTACACATCTTGGAAGAATTTGGCAAAACTGACAAGTACTGGGAAAATGTTTCCCTGTCAGAAATAAGGAAAAGCATATACAATTTTTGTACATTATACCAAATTTCTGTAAATTACATCTAGCTTGTAAGCACTAGCTAGAAAGTTTTCCACCATCTTAAAATATAAGAAACTTGGAGTATGTTTCTTTACTGCACGCATCCACAAAAAAATCTTTTTCTCTCAAAAATGCAAGTCTCTTGCTGATTCCTAAGCTAAGTGTTAAAAAAAGTATAAGATTTTTGGTTCGTTGGGTTTTTTTAAGATTGAGCTATCACTTTCAGAGACCAAATGCTGTTCTGAGATGCACTACTGTGCCCCTCTGGTTTCAGTGGGGTTGCTTCATTTTGCCCGAGAACAATTTGATAAAGATCTAGCCGTGCTCTCTCATTTTCTTCCTTGTGATGGAGGAACAGAACCATAACATTAGTCAGCAGTTTCTGAATTTTGACCCACAATAGCAAAGATACCGAAAGACAGGAGAAATAGATGGAGGCAATTACAAACAGTCACTTGATTGATGGTTGACATTGTTAGAGCTTCAGCTGTATGTCAGGTTGCGGTGGTGCTGAATCCCCGTCCCTGCCAGTGGGTGTTGCTATGGGCAACAGCGCACTGAAGCCAATAAAAAGGAGAGGAAATAAGGGGAGACTCAACCTTGGGGGAAGCTGTAGGGTATGCGCTATAAATTACGTTATACTTAGCAATATGCAATACCAACATTCAGGAAAGCTGTGTGTACCTGCCAGCAGTACTATGTCAGTTCCTAGTACCGTTTCTCCCATAAAGTACATGCTGTAAGTTTTGTATGGCTTACAAAGCTTCCTGCTTACTATCCTGCATCTGTCTTTATTCAGGGAGGAAAGAAGTGGTAAAATAATAGCAGAAACATTACCATTTGGTGCATGTATTCACTGCTGTGCAGTCTGTGTTTCTGCTCCTTCCCTGCTTCTTTCTGCTAGAGAAAGTGATGTGGTTCAGTTGTGTACTAACAGATTGGCTTGCAATGGTACTGAAATTTCCAGCTATTCTCTTCCACACATGATCAGTGGTACAGAGTGTTTTTGTTTTGTTGTGGGTTTTTTTTAAGTGATCAGCAGATTTGTTGTTTCTGTTTGATTGTCAGACAGATGTAGTCAGCTTTTCAAAGGCGCTAACGACTCATTTTTCTTAGAAAGGAGGAAAGCTCTTTTTAGCATCTGGTCAGCTGGGCTAGATTCTGATTTCCATTAAGTTGGTGCCAGTTCAAGGTAATTCCACTAAAGTAAATGGAGTTTGGCACAGGTGTAAAACTAAGCTGAATTCAGCTTTAATTTCTGCTGCCAGACAGCCCTATATTTAGAATCCCATTTGTCATGGAGTACAAAGGCTTTTTTCCCCTATGAATGGGAACCCGTAAGCACTGCAACATGACTTCTCTTGTGACCGGTCATGCAGCAGAGAAAGCACTCTCAAATCATAGATCATAGTTTTGCTATGCTAGTGATCTTTGCACTAATGGAAAGAGACCAACTTCCAGGTAATACCAGCATCATCACACAGAAACAGATGCATTTGGTTTTGTGACCTATCATGTTTGATTAGATTTTTATGAACACCTCTACAGACGTCTGCATGTGAGTCTTGACTAGTGCTGGCTGTGCTAGCCATAATAGCATCTCAAATTGTACTGAAAGAACTGCAAGAGAAGTAAGAGGTAGTTGGTCTGGTATGATGATATTCTTCCTCTCCACCACTTCAAAATATTAATTTCAACTGGAAATTATATTAGGAAGTCTTATCCATGGTCCACTTTTCAATGTAATATAAACCTGAAGCACAAGGCAACAGATTTCTTTTTTTATTTGTATTCTACTTTCATTAAAGCCCATTAGTCTTTTCCTTACAGGACACAGTAATTTTTAAAAAAATGAATATGTTAAAAGAGCTTTTTTTAAAAGAAAAAAAACCCTCTAAAATTACAATGCAATATTTTGCCTTTATGCAAACTTCCCCTTGCTGAGAAATTTACTGCACTGTTAATATGAATTTCCTAGGGAAGCAGGGACAGGTTGGTGTTTTTAAAGATAATAAAGTTTGTTTTTAAATGTAGCAAAGGTAGGCAATTCTAAAGGCCCTGATCAATCACTAAGAAGCTTTGTTGTAAAAAAATACTTCTTTAGAATACAAAGCAGGCTTTTCAGAATGTTCAGGCATAAAAGAGGAGGGAAGAGTGAGACAGGAACATCACAAAAGCAGGCATAATTGATTCATAACATGTACTGAAGAGATGCAAAACAACAATGTAATTACATACTATTCTGTTTTCCTGCAGCTCCTTGCATATGATTTGACCAGCTTGCATCCCGGTTTTACTCTGTATTATTAATTTCATTAAGCTGTAAGTTCTTATATTTCAGTCTGTTGTCAGCTTTACAGATTTTTACAGCAGCAGTTGAAATGTAGTGCAGCTGAATGAATGCTTCTTGTGCTAAGTCTTCCGTGTCGCTCCAGATACCAGCGCAATCTCACCAGAGGCCTTTCTTTCAGTCCCACTAAGCCTCCCAGTAAAAGCAAACTATGCCGCCATCAAGATAATATCCAATCAATTAAGCATGTCTGTGAAAGCATTTCTTGAAAAAATGGTGGGCTTAAGCTTATGAAAACCTTTCAGACAGCTCTTATCGTAAAGCAACACTGACATTTGCAGGCTTAATTTATGTCTTTGAGAGACACGGGAAAGCTAGAGGAAAAGGAGGACGAGGATGCTGCCTGAGAAGGAAGCCTTTTTTGGTGCAGCTCCTCCCATTTACCTCTATTTACTGCCACGGAGTCCAGCATAGGCTTCAGTTTCACGTTCAGCTTCACTAGACACTAGAAGAAGATTAAGAAAAATAAGAGGATGAGAGAAAAAATATTGCTGGTATGTCCACTCCTTTGATGGACAGTCCAGGGAGTAACAGGATACCAAGAGTTTTAATCTGTGCCATGCCTCCACCCTCCTCACAGCCAGCTGTAAATTTCTGTCTAGGTAAAGCTTATTGTTCCATTGAGATCTCTGTATCGATCTCGCTTGTTTTACCTGAGCTTTTAAGTAAGCCACCAAAAATGTGAAAAAGCACACATAATGTGGCAGAGTTGCTGCTCAACTACTTTAGCCTTGTAATCCTTAAAGACAGTCCTTTTGAGGCATCCCCTAAGTGCTGGCATCTATAAGCAGGACATCCAGTGGTTGGATGACAAGCTGGACAAAGCTGAAATAACCCTCAGATTCTCTCCAGTGCTAGATTCTTATTTCCTATCAATAACAGCACTGTGCTTTCCAAAGCTGGCAAAAAAAATATCCATTTTTGTATGCTCAAAATGAAAGAAAAAGAAGTGTTTTCTTTTTAGGTTACACTGAAATCACCTCTTTTCTACATACCCAGTCCAAAGTTCATAGAAGCCAGTAAAAATCTTTTATCTGGTTTCAGCCAGCTTTGAATCAGCCTCAAAATTATATGATTCCTGCACACCTTTGTAAGAAGTTAATTTCACTTTCCCCTTTAGTATCAAATGCTTATAAGGAAAGACCACAAGTGCTTCAGTAGGCTTTGTGCCTACACTGAAGAGACACAGAACCTCAGTAACAGCAGAACCTGGGTGTGAAAAAAGGGTTAACCAGCTACCTCCCAAGCGGTCATGTAACGTGCCCTTTCAACACAGAGGAGTATTATTCTTTTTCTGCTTTTTTTGATTAGCAAAAAATAGGTTTTGCTGAAAGTTGGGTGTCATGCTTTCTCTGATAGCATGGAAACTATATGTATTTGTAATTTGAAATACAGGGTTAGTGCAAGATAAAAAATAATAAAAGAAGACAGAAAAGGTTGTTCTTCTAGAAGTGCACAGAATTATAAGGAAAAGAAAGGGGAAGCAGGTACCTTTGCAGTTGATAATTTCCATGATTTGCTTTAAATAGCAGGGTTAACAGCAACCACTTTATTGGTCCCCAGAGCCCAGACACCACTAAAGAATTAGATTTTTTTATAGCTAGTCTGCAAGCCATGGGAGCTTGGTTAGCTACTGAAGTAAGTCTTGGTAGATTTTTAATTGAGCTATTATATGATAATTAAGGGTTAATGGCCTGATTTTAAGATGTGCTGAAAACTTGCAATTTCAGTTGACTTCAGTAGGAAATATGAAGGCTCAGCACTTTTGAAAAATCACGCCATGAGTAAGAAGCTGGTTTGAGTGGAACTTGAAGCAAATCTGCTTGAAACTATTTCTTTAGAATACAGCAGAGACTGGGCAGATAATTTTGCAACCTTGGGCCTGGGGTAAGAGACAGAGTTTACTGCAGTCTCTGCCACATACAGTATTGTTTGCTTGTGATAGCCATTCATTTGATAGAATGGACGTGGATTTGTAACATTCCCATCACTGTGCCTCAGAGTTCCCCATTTTTAGCTCTTTATTTCAGACCACTGTGTATTCCTCAAACCTGATTTAGCGGAGTCCGAAACAGAGGGTCAGTAATACATTAGCAACACCTGAAAATACCTGAAAAGCTCACTGCTGTTATCATTAGCATCTGCATTATCATTGCCAACTCTGTGCCTAGAGGCAGCACATTAGATACTCAACTCTTGACAGCAACTTATCAGATCCTTTCTGTGCAAAGCCAGTATCCATCCCCTGGCAGTTAAGCTTGATGGTATTTCTTAAATCTTGAAAAAGTTTCTGTGAAGTATTTTTCCAATATAAGCTTTAGATGTAAAAAAAAAAATAATCGGTGTTTAAACTCGTGTTTAAAAATCAGCATATGTCAAACATCTCTAAGCACAAAGATGGCATTGTGCACTCACACCTCGTCAGCCCCGGGATCTGTAAGCCCAAAATCTAGTATCCTGTCCTAAGTGCTATACCAGCAACCTATACCTCTCACAGGCAACATAGGAGAAGGAGAAGGAGCTCATTGGGACAGTAGACTAACTCAGCGTGGCTGTGCAGCTCTCGGCTATGTTTGTGTCCATTCTGTGCAGTTTTTTTGCCAAGACTGACCCCAAGACCGTGATGCTTTCAGTCCTAGTGCCAGCTAACAAATCCAAAGGTCTGGGCATGACCTACTGCTGTGCCTGTCCCTCCAGGCCTAGGCATATGCCATGCTCTTATGGTAGGAGACAGCCCTCTCACGTACAGTGCCAGGAGGACTGAGCGTGCTTGAATCAATTAGCTTTGCGTTAACTACAGCAGAGACCAGAAGACCAGGTAAATTGAGAATGGATTCAAGAAGTACCCACACAGTTCTGTGGCAATCACTCTAACTCACAGTTAGCTGTAGACACATTTTAAGTCCGTATATTTCTTACAAATATATACCTAAGTGCATATTACAGTCTAATAACCCAGGGGCACAGAGGTTATCAGATAAATTACAAGAATGGTTAACTAATAACATTAACTTTGATGAAATAAAGGAGTATTTAAGAAAGAATAAACCATGTCTTTGATACTCATTTTTACTAAAGCACAAACAATTAATTCAATGAAATACTCACAAAATATATAGTGTAATTTTAAGAAACTTTATTTTCTTACACAGTAATTTAGATAGGGATTCTTGACAGTGCAGATTTTGCACTTGGTCTATAAAATGTCTTTATTCAGACATTGATTTGGTGTTTAAACCACTGCTTCTGTGTTTAGTATTCTTTCACTTTGGGGCTCTCTCATTCTGATCTAGGCTTTTAATTAAACCAACTACTATAATTCCTATGGAAATTAGCTTTTATTTTATTTTTTCCAAGCTACCAAAGCATTTCAGTAGGACTCTTCTGATACAAAGTACACAAATTGGATTTTATTTCTGCTTGAGATGTAATTAAAAACTCATTTGATTACTATATATCTGGCCCTGTTTTAATTATTAAACTCCAGTAATCAATTTTCTTTTATGAAGCTTCTGGGAAATTATCTCGAAACCAACACATTTCTCTCCCTTCTGGCAGGCTCTCTACCATTTACTGAATTACATTCATAGCACCTGTTCCTGATCCGGATTAAACCACCAATTTATTCCCAGAGCTATTTAAGTTTATTTGGCTGTAGCCTAGTCAGGGTTTTCTACCTCCTGGCTGCACTTTTTACTTTCCATTTTATTGCATGAGAACCCCTTGATGTACTGCTCCTCCATGCCACTATTTTTGATGCATGCCTCTAATGAACAGCTTTGCTAGTGATCTCTAATTTGGTATCCAGCTTCTTAACGCCCAATTTATTATTTGCTTTAGAAGGAAGGAGCTTGGTCTTCAACAGCTGTCTGACACGGGATACAGCCACGTAAACTCTTAGGTCCAGAAATGCCCCTTTTCCTTGCCCCTCCTTGGCGCAGCAGGCAGGCAGTGAGCTGCAGGCAGTGAGCCGTGCACAGCGGTGACGGAACCCCTGCCTGGGAGAGTTCCCGTCTCTCTGCCCGGGACCTCGATGATGCCCACTTGCAGTCCTTCCACTGCAATGCAGCTGCCTTGGTACACGGCAATTGGTACAGGATTGGTGACCTTTCCCATTGTATCCCCCTTACTGTAAAAGCTGTTGTTAACAGCAGAGTGATAAAACGTGCTGGAAAAGCAGTTACGCTGGCAGCTGCATGCTCCCGCATTAGGAAAAGCCAGGCAGGTTTGCAGTTCCCTTCTGTATCCATATATTACCTCAGATGGGTGACTAAGGTGTTGTTCAGAAAATTACTGTGTAGCACTGACTTCTTCCTACCACCCCCAATTATTTAGGTGTCTTCTGTGACTCCGTATTGTTCTGCCCACAGCATACTTTCACAAGGTGTAGCTCCTCTTACATATAAGCTCCTCCGGTACAATTAACAATATATTGTGTGCACCTGGGAGAGGTGCAGGGCTGCCTGAAGGAAGAGCTCAAAAGGGGGAGAGCATGAGATCCTCTGAGGAAGCCATTTATGGGAGAAGGTAAGGAGGGAAGTGTGTTTTTTCTTGGGTATAGAGAGGTATTTCTTAGGTATATTTTGCTAGATAAAGCAAGTCTCTTCAGGGAGAGTGTGGTAGGTAGCAGTGGAGGCATCTGTTGATAGATCTGTCTCCTGGGTTGAAGGGTGGTGGTGGGGGAGAAGACTTTATCAGCTGTATCACTTTAATCTCTGGGAAAGCATCTTAGCTGAAACAGCTGAGAGAGAGCACAGATGCGGCCAGAGTCTAAAGTACAGCTAAAGCAAATACATTTTGCTGTATTCTAATGCCAAATCCTTTTAAAGAGGAGCACAGTATGGGCTAACTTACAAACACTGCAGGACCTCCAGAGTGTATACTTCTGCCCCTGGAGATTCTCATCCAAATATTGACCAATTTTGACCTTGCTTAACTTATGAGCTTTGACAAGATTACAGCTCATGGAAGTATGGTTGCGGGTCTAATATTTGTAAAGTGAGTTTATGGAATAAGACCATATAAATTCATTTTTATGACTGAGCACATATCAAAAAGTTATAGGTCTCAGTGTTCACTCTACTTTGGAACCCAGTGGTTTCTAATGAATCACTTTTATTATGTAGGCAGTTTCTGAGTTGGAAGGGAGGACTAGTGACCGAGAAGCCGTAGGGATAAATTCAGACCTGGTGTAAGCATATGAAGCATTGCTGAAGTCAGGGGAGTCGTGACCAGTTACAGCAAAGCTGAATTGGACTCCTGAGTTTTGCTGAAGCGGCTTTCACGTGAGAATAGACAGGCCAAAGGTGAGCCATCTATCTGAAAGTCCTTGAACTTCAGATTAGTTCAGATAAAAGGGAACCTGTACTGCAGTCATCCACAGATTTGGTCTTCATAATACAATTGCTTGATGGAAGTTGTTTTGAAAACCCAAAAGTATTGCTGTATATATACCTGTGTACTAAAACCAAAAAGACTGCTAAAATTCTACTGTCTATAGGTAGAATACAGAAGATAAAGCAATACAGAGAAGATATAGGGATTAACTTGTGTCAGTCTCTGACTATGTGTGTATATGGATTAATTATTTGCCCTACTGATTCAGGGCCATGTTTAATCATTATGTTCCAGAAAAAAATACTGTATTTGTGAGGGGGCTGAGTGTATGGAAAGTATATTATGGCAATACACCATTGTTGAAGGAGACTGTTTATTCCTTCTAGGGCTTACTGAGGAGAGGTCCAGGTCGTCAAGTACATAATGCATCAGTGCATTACTTGTGCATTTCTGCCAGGGAATTTTTTTCTGATGCCTAAAAATGTGATTAGATTAAATGAATGTACTACTAACTTCCCTGATAGAAAACAGGAGTTTCTTTTAGCTTCTCTGTAGAAATTGTTAGCAGTGCAGAAGGAAGCCAGTTGAGCCTGGAAAGGGATCTAATACACAAACAGGTGTTCAGATCTTCTACTATGAATTAGCATAGTGCTTCTTTCTGGTGATGGTACACTAGCAAGAGTAATGCTGCACTCCTTTGTAAGTAAACACACACACTGTAGAGGGATGATTATAAAGCAAGATCCTCCACTGGTAAAATGTGTCAGGTACTTCAGGAAGGAAAATATGTAGAGCTTCTGGTAGCCAAATGTGCTCTGACCAATATCAAGCGTGCTATGCCATCAAAGGGAGAGCAATACTGAAGGACTGGGTACCTACTGAAGTAGCTCAACTGATGTGTTGCTATAGTTGCAAATGATTCATTTGCTCATAATAATTTCATAAGACCAAGGGTTTGCTCAGAAGAGGAAGAGTTATTACTTCATAAACAATTTCTTATTTGGCTCTGCTGTTTATGGTTTTGAGTCTATGTCTAAAGCATGTGAGAGACAGAACGTTTCTAACTCTTTTCCTTCAACATTTTAACCAAGCAGCTGATCAATGTCTTCTGCTTTGCTATTAAATAGATTTTGAAAAACTCTTCAAACCGTATCAGTCTCATATGCTTATTTAGTTCTTTGAATTTGCCCTCAGCTGGGAATTCTGCAGGCAACTGTGATTCTGTTGTGTTAAACACTTACTTGAAACGTTTCATCCATCATCATTTCTACTCCTTTTCTGATGCAATGTAGTTTGTGCTTTGTCTTTCTTGAAAACTGAATGGCTGTTAAATTATCCATTTATCTTCTTTCAGATTTGCTGTACGATTTGAGTTCCCTCTATTGGCTGTCTCTTCCACCTTATCTGCCAACTTTTCAGTCTACTTCCTCAGATCTTTATATACATTTCCATACATGACTGCATGTCCTTCGCAACACATTGGGCAGATAATTCTAAATAAGACAGCAACAGAAATCGTAGTATTATGAATTATTCGCTTTTTCTCGCAAATCAGGCTGAAAGCCTTGAGTGAAGCTTAGCTTCACTAAAGTCAATGGCAAATAATGTTTTTTCTATCTTCTCCCATGCATCTCTGTTGATGGCTTGCCCTTTCAGTTGAGACCTTTTTGGCATGACTATCTGAGAAGTAAGTTGAAGTACTCGTTTGAAGAGGAAAAAGTACTTGTTTCTGCTATCTGCTATCTCTTCTTTTAAAGCAATTTGGGAAAACTTGTAAATTCTTAAAACTGCTGATAGTAATACAATGCTTCAACAATAATCTTCCTGAATTACAAAAATTCCAGCAAAAATAATATTCTGTTAATTTCCAAAAGCAAAATGAATCCTTCCCTGCTCTCAAGAAACAGAAAAAGAGGATCGAGATCTTTGTCCCCATTGTAAAAAAACATGTTTGTGATGCTCTGAAACCACCAGAACTATGTCTTTTCATGTTACACTGTGAAATAGTGACTGACTTAGAAGGGAATTGCAAATAAAAGCATTTTTTCTTCTTTTCCTAGTTTTTCTTTCTTGTAAAAGTCTTCTTCACCTTTTCTCTCTGTTAATACAAAAGTGGCAGAAAACAGTTCACTGATGCTTATTCCGTTACTGGAAGCTGTAATACAGTCATAGTATCAGAGTCTTCAAGTTCAAAAGAATTCATCCTAGGTGGCCTCGTTTAGATTAATCAGTAGACAAGCAACAAGGCAACAAAAGTGCTGAACTAGTTGACTTCCTATTTCAAGGTTACAGAAAGATCCTTCTGCAGTGCCAAAATCTCCTTTCTCTGGGACAAGCCCTTATTCCTAATGTAATCCTTAGCTACCGACTCCCCTCAGCACTAGCATTTGGCCTGATTAAGTTTCCTCTGAAGCAAATGTCTTACAAACACAGCAGAATGTGTCGCACCTGCTCTTTCTTGGATAATATTACCCCCTGGATTTCAACAGAAAGTGAGACTAATTTGATCTGCCAGTCTGTGCAGCCTCTGTCCATGGTGTCTCACATGCTGCATCCTGAGCCTATCTGCCTTACTAATCCTTGTCAGCCAGGCAGTCCCAGGAAACATAGATGCATTATCTCTGACTCTGTATCCAAATCCAATGTCAGAAATAAGCCCTGCCAAAAGTGTACATCTTTATGGTATTCTTTAGGATCTGTTGAAAGTTGTCATGTTCTTCCTTCAACATGCTACAAAGGAAAAGCTGATTTCAATGAGAATCACACAGAGCTGATCAAATTGCTTCCTATGAACACATTTTTCTGAATAGCTTATGCCTGGTTCCATTTTTCTTTTTTTAAAACATTTAATAACTTCTGAATGTATTTCAGGGAATGTCTATATATTGCTCACTGCCTAGTGCTATCCCTGCCCCCTGACTAGATGCAAACTTAAAAATAGAACAGCAGTGCTCTGACTTTTGTACCAACAGTCCCAGATATGGGTGAGTGGTGGGTACAGCAAGCCATTTCCAAAATGTTCATACAGCTAAACTCTTCCTTATTAAATAATTTAAAGAGTTTTTTAAATTCTGACTGTATAGAGAGGACAGAAATATCTGAAACAAAAAGTAATTGTTTTGGCTGCGTCCAGCGACTCTTGCCTGAGTGAGGACTATCGCACACATTTTGTTCTGGAAAAGGACTTCTAGAGGAGTGGTCCAGACCCCAAATTTCTTCTACAATATTTCCTCATATAAAATTGTAGTTGAAGCAATGAGGGAAGGGGGGTAGAAGCAGTAACCGAGGAAAGGCTGTGTCAGGACATAGCAGTATAAGCACGATTCTTAAAGCATACCTTTTCCTCCTTCTCTGCAAAGGAATATTAAAAGGTTAATCTCCTGCTTTGTAATTGTAACTACATAATACACTTGTGGGGAAAAAAAAAAATCACTGTTCGTGCATAGGCACTTCCAAGTCATGTATCAAAGGCAACTCTTGAACCAGAGAAATTAAAAGCACAGAGGTAGCCATGATTGTTGGAGATTTCTGTGTATTTTTTCTATGCTTTGTAGGGGCTCTACCATTTATGATACCCTGTGCATTTCATGTATGTTTATGAGCAGAATAGATGCTTTTGCAGCTACCTCATTGTATCTAAAGACAGAAATCTAATGATAGATTTAACTACAAGGCCAGACATTGTCTTCTGTAGGAAGACAGGCATATTAGAACTCTTGGAGTTGTAGAGTGATTAGATTTCTTTCTAAGTACGTCAAACAGCATGATAAAGAAGGACTTTGTCCCTCCACATTCCATTCAAAATATTTAAAGTACTTGCTAGGCCAAACATAAATGTTTCTACTCTTCCCAGATTCCCCCTAGAATCCTGGATGGAGTAATGCAAATTCACTTCTGTAGATACTATTATATGTTTAAAGCTCTCAATACCCAAGAAAATCTTGAATAGCACTAAAAATAGCACTAAAATGGAGCAGTTCAATGGAGCACCAAGGTAGAGGTGAGCAGGGCAATCTCAGGCACGCATAAGTTGTAAAAGCCATGAGCTTCTTTATCTTCCACAAAGCCATCTCCCTTAAATTTAAATAGCTGCTGTCATTGTCACTGACTACCTGACTATGTATTTATCTGCCCAGAAGCAGAGTGCATGGCCTTTGGCCCTGCTATTCATAGTGTTACTGTCTCTGCCTAACAATGCTGTGAACAGAGCTGGGCTTCTGTTAGCATCTTTTGTTTGACGTGAATTGCTGAAGCTTTGATGTTATTTGTGAGAAAAATAATGATTAAAAAGAGTAAGATCTTCACTTTCCCATTCTGTCTGCTCCCCACAGAGAAATCTAATCCGAGTTGGGAAGAATCTGTGGCTGATTCTGCCTTAGGTATATGCAAACCGTGAAGTTCAGGACAGAAGTCTGTCTGTGTTGAACCTCTTAGCATCTCTGTACTGGAGGGTCAGAGAGGTAATTTCTTCATGATCAAAAAATTCTGTTTCTGGTTACACAAACATGTACGTTCAAATAGGTACAGAATACTCTGTGTGGTGAACACAGCTGTCAGTGAAGCCACGGTGCTTTATTTTCATTGGGATGTCTTAGATTTTCTGCTTTAATTGCATATGCTTCCCCTTTATAGAACATTCTAACAAAGAAAGGGGATGATTACTTCATGCTGAAGCTGCATTAGTAGATTTGAAATGCTCTACAGTTCAAAAAAATGCATTTTTCCTTATAAATTATTATTCTAATAAGCTTGTTTCTCATCTCTACTGATGAATGCTTTTCTTGCTGGCATTTTTGAATGAAGAGCAAGTGTGATGCAGTAAAGCGTAACTAAAGCCCCTAAAATCAGAGCTTCAGAGTAAATGGATGGCTGTTCAGCTACTCAAGGCAAAAACTCCACTGTCACATAAAAATACTCTGATCAGTGATCACTACAGTAACAAAAAAAGTAAATTCAATAAAATTATAATGTCCCAAGTGTAATAAAAAGCAATGAACAAAAAATTGGGAAGGTTTTATCCTCACAAACCTTTGATCGCCAGCGTGAGGGAAACAGATTTGATTACTAAGGTATTTTGAAATTGGAGGTGGCTTGATTCCCACATTGAGCGGCAGATGTGGGAGAGAGCAAGGGAGCAGAGTCATGGCTTGCCTTGTGCCGAGAGCAGTCAGGCTTACAGAGCAAACGTAGAAAAGTTTTGGATTTAGACACTTGGATATGGGAAATATAGCTGTGCATAATTCCTGGATGTTTTTTTTTATATATACCCAGCTATCATTATATATCTATATTCAGCTTCAAGCTCCACATTTGCTTATGATGTAGCACGTTTTGTATATCTTTGACCTTTTTTCTTCTGGGTTGGCAGGCATTCCAAGGGGCAGTCAAACAGGATTGCTAATGGAAGCAGCACAGATCTCAACGATTTGCTGTCACTCGTAAACCTTCCGACAGAAAGAGGCCAATCAGGAAACAGTTCCAGCCAGGTAAGCAGAGGGATGTGATACACATTTCCCAGTAAAGGAAGACTCACTATCCTTTACTTGGAATAGGAGCTGCACCTCACAGTGAGTTGTCTTGAGCTACTTTAAGGAAATGCAGAGAGCAGAGCAGATGTGTAAGGAGGAGGTAGAACCAAATTTCCCCAAAGAATGTTTCAGAATGGAGAAAAAAAAAATAAAAAGGCTAGAAGGCTGTAACTCCCTAAAATGCTCTGCAAAGTTTATATACTGTTTTAAGAATGAAACATTCCTCATGGGCACTCCGGTATGTAGCCTAGCTCCTACGCTTTAACTGTGGAGAAGATATGGTTTGTTATAGTACTGTCAGCAGCATTGGGTGGTGTCAGACCACTCCTGGAAGTCTGGGTTGTGATGTTCCTTCTCTGTTGCATGTTTCTGACATCCACAGCTGCCAATAGCCTACACCTGGGAACTACTCTGAGCAAAGAGAATTTCAGGGGACTTCGCTGATCTGTCTGACTTTAACAGGAGTTGCCAGCGTTCACTGGTTGCTGGGGCTCTCTCTACTGTGTGGGTGTCAAATAACTCAGAGCACAGCATTAGGTCCTGCTGTAGCAACTGTGTCGGTGTGGACACATGCATTCCCCACAGAGTTCCCTTCAGGGTTCTGGATACTAAGATCTAACCACACAGATTCAGGACTTCTGATCACTAGTATGGAAAAAACCTATATGCAGAAGCCTTGATTTTGTTCTCTATGGTTTAATGTAATTTTGTCATCAAAATAAGTGTCAAATGCTTATTTCAAACATACGGTTCTTATAAGCACTATGCTAGTGAGCTATGTAAGTACCACTAAGATTTTACTAATTTGTCAGCTGCCACTCTGCCTCTTTATGCTGCATTTGTAATGATGTAACCCATTCTCTCCCCACATGCAGTCCCCACAACGTATTACAATGGCGAGAATTTTAAAGACTGTATCAGGAAAGAAAAAAAAGTATCTGGGACTTAGCCATAGTTGTAGTGTTCAGCTGGCCCTAAACAGGGGATTTACAATGCCTGAATACACTGCTGATGTGATATGTGTATTGAGGTTTGATTAAGCTGCATATGAAAATTAAAACTTGGCTCCACAGCGAAGAGAGAATCTCCCGCAGCGTGATACTATGACATCAAGTTTTCTGTTTACCCCTAAGGCTGGTGCTGCAATGACTTCCAGGTTTGATGGTGTCTCTTTTTTAAGTTGTTGAGCAGCAGGCTAATAGCTGCACAGCATGATGCAAAGACAGCAGAAAGCAGGGAAATCAGATGTGAATATATTCCCCAGAGATCTCCTGCTAAGATGGAGCTAACTAACCAGAGCTTTAGTGCTCAGATGTAGTCTTCTCATGCAGAGGATGGGCTGATTATCAGCTCTTCCTGCTTTATTGTACATTTTTGGATTACAGATGCTATTACAAATCATGAATTCTGGTATAATATGCATTCTAGTGCAATATGAACTATTATATTGAAAGGAACACCACAAGAGTTTTTTGTCCGAAGTCAGTTTTCCCCATATTGTCCAAAATGATTTTGGTATTTTAAAAATACAGGTTTATATTCTTCTTCTGTGTTTGCTTTGCCTTAATTGTTTGGAAGCTGGAGGTTTAGTTTATTTCATTACAACAAAGACCCACCTAAGAAAGGGACAGGATTTACTGGCAAAGCAGCAGCCCACCTCGCTGTTTACATAAGCGCATGTTGTCCATGTCACACAACAGGAGCTGCCTTTGCTGCTGGGCACCCCCTTCATTATTGCCACCATGGCAGCCTCAGATGCCACAAGGTACAGAGGGGCAGGGGAAGCACATCATCCTTCTTGCCTCACACGCTACTGGTGACATATCTGGTCTATAAAATGAAAAGGAACTGCCAATCCATTTTTGTTTGTGTGCATGGAAGCTAGTCCATCAGTTTAATGTTACCATGGGAGCTGGTACCTGCTTCCCAGCTCTTGGCTTTGTATCATCACTGACCTGCTCATTGCTTGGAGATGTGAGGCAGTTTAGGGTACAGAGGTAACAGGGAGGACATGTTGCAGTTCCCAAAAAAAGCCTAGTGAGAACATCCCCATGTTTTCTCAGGTATCAGTGGCCAAACTGGCAGTCTTTAGTGGCATAAGGCAGTCTGCGCGGTTTCAGTGAGTAAGAGGAAGACTGGCTGACACAGTTACACTGACGGTTAAATAGTTCTATAGTGTTATTTTCCATTTACCATCCTGCTCGTGTAGCTCTGCTTTCTATACAGATAAGAGAGAAAAAGTTAAAATGGCGAAGCATATGTTATGCAAGTCAAATTCTGAAGCTGGTTTAATCCAAAAAGAGAGAAGCATTATTCTGTTCATCTACTGCCTTAATAAAGTAGTACTTGAGAGCTTATACACCTTATATCAAGCACCCATGCAGTCAGTGTAGGAGCATGATTAAATGAGTAAACTCCAAGTTAAACAGCACACAGGTTAAACCACAAATCATTTGTCACTGACCTTAAAGGCTTGGCCTAGAGTGCTCCTTAACAGTTTGGAAAGGAGCCAGAAGGGAGTGCAAAGGGTCGGCCTCGAGCTTCCCTTTGGGCCACACATACTCAGAGGTCTGACAGCAGCACCTAAGAGGCTGTCCATCTGGCACCTCTCTGCAGAGCACTCCACACCTTGCCATGATGAAAATCAGTTTGTCTCCAACAAAATAAACAGGTGCCCTATCAGCTTTTATAACTTAGAGTAATATTGTTTACAGATATTACCACCTTCAGGGAATCCACAGTTTTCTGCATAGAATTCAGACTTTTGGTAAAGTCGAAGAAAGATAAGAGTTCAAATAGCCTTCAAGGCTGTAAGCTAACTCTTTTTCCCTGGAGACGCAAGAACAATCTTCTCTGGACTCTACAGGAGCAGTAAGTAAAATTTACCTCATACAATGGCATGCAGATGCTATCAATCCACTCAAGCTGCAACCTGGGTAGTTCATCTTTCCTGTTCCGATCAAAAATGGCCTGAATTGAGAAGGGAACAAAACTGTCATGCTTTATTACACTGGAGTATTTTACAGACACATAATCCAGCACTTTGGAGCTACGATCAAATTCTCACAACCAGAATCATAATCAATATTTGCAGCAGTCTTCCTACTGCTTTGTCTGCATGAAAAATAGACTGTTTATTTTCAATTCTGTTTTGAAATTTGTAGGCTGAATGTATTTGGATTTTATAATTCTGTGATGTAAAATAAATACACTACAGTTGGAGCTGAGCTGGTAAGAAACCTTCTGTAGAAATGTTAAGTAGATACCTTTGCACACAGGGTTTTCCAGCTCAGCAAAATGAACAGTGATGGATATGGGCTGGCTCCCTCCCTCCCAGTTACAGACCCTTTCTGCAGAACCAGCCCTGTCTGTGAATCCCAAGGGTGGGGAATCAACAGATCCATTTTGGGAGCAGTTACCAATTTGTTCCTCTGGAAACAGCCTAATACATGGCTCACTGCACTGCCCTACAGAGGAAATTAGAGAGACTGAAGACTATGTTTAATGAGGCTCAAAGGAGACGGAAGAAACCCGGTTCTGCAGAGTCTGAACGTTGAGTTGAGTTTCCTCCATTCCTCAAGTAATCTCTACTTGAGATTACTTGGCTCCATCAGCTTTCCATCTACAGGATTTTAATCCTCCTTCTAGTGGCCCATCCACACCATTTACTGATACTGAATGGCTTTTTTTTTTTTTTTTTTTAAAACTCTCTGAGTATGCCAAGTTTTAAATCTTTGTCTTTTTCTGTGGAAAGTCTGTTCTTCCTCTGGGCCCATCTCCTCAAGGTTGACATCTCTTGAGAAAATCTACTTTCCTTCTCCACCTTCTAGAAACTCTGGACTATACATATTACATTACATTAAATGTCTGGTTGATTTCTTCGTATTTGTAGCTTGCTCTTTCTGACATACACAGGTATCACACCATGTACCTAAACAAGACCAGGAGGTAAGTTTCAAGGACTCTCTGATCTTAAATGGGAATCATGGATTTGATTTTGGAAAATTCTGCATTTTCTATTCCAATAATTTTGAAAAATCCTGTAATTTTCAGATTTTTATAAGCACAACATGAGAAAAAAACCCTTGAGTTAGAAGAGAATATCACATTATCTTGATGACTTAACAACTCTCATTTAACAATAGCAGCAATACCTATCTAGGTGGCTTGTCACAGTGATATGTCATGAAGTACATCAGGTTTGACCTTGTTCAAAAATTCCTCATTAATGTGGTAAAACTCGGCATGACTTTGACTCTCGGCCATCAACTGTTAGAAGTGATGAACATTTTTTTCACATTGTGATTATCTGCTGGCCTTATCTCCCGACATAAAACACTTAATACATCTGTTTACTGGATTTTTTTGAAATTGTGAAGGGCCGAACAGAGAGGAAAATCTTCTTTCAGGATGTATGGCTTCAAAGTATCCTATGTGTGGCCCACAAATTGCTGTATTCCTTGGTGCAAGACTGTAGAGTCCAAAGGAAGAGTGAGAGGGCTCCTGTGATGGAGGAAATACTAAAGATATTTATAGCAATACACTCTTCTTTCCCATCTGTCTAGGCTGTTGGATGCAGATGTTCAGAAGACATGAGTCCAGAAGAAAGCTCTGGCTTTTGTCTTTCTCTGCTCTTCTACCAAGTCTACAGTATGTCCCAGGTGTAGATGTAATACCACCTCAAAATAATTCTTAAGGTTGCTGGACCTGGGCCATTTGCATTGGAATTCATTGCTACTTGAAGACAGTAACATTAATGTGTGTGTTGACATAAAATTACTTCCTAGTATTATTCTTATTCCTTCATTAGCATGAGAAAAACACTTTGCAAATTTTACATACAAGGCAGGAAAGGCATTTAAATCTGTATTATCTGGAATGGTACTTGCAGTTATTCAGGCCTAGATTTGGTCTCAGAATTGTGAATACCATGACTGACTGATTACTCTTGTACTGGACTATAGCTACTATTTTTTCTGAGATGTACACACAGAACTACTGTAAGGAAGAAATTCATTAGTGTCCCAACCTCTGTCAGTATACAAAGTGAAAAGCCATTTATTTTATCTGAGCATTATTTATTACAAACTTTCTAACTTTGATTCCATTACATCACTGCAGGCTCATGGGGCAAGTATTATCAAAGTGAAAACAAGTCTGAGCCACTGGAATGGTCTTTTTATTTTTTGGAAGAAAAAACATATATGTGAATAGCTTGTAAGTTAAATTCTTTAGAATATTCTGTTACTCTTCTCATGTTGCCTCCAGATAACAGCTTGTCAACATTTTGAGGTATTTAATCTGGATGAAGATTTCTCTTCAAATTGTTCATGAAAATCTTTATGAAACTTTTTTCTTAGTTCTTGTTTAACACTTTATACCCATCTGCCTATATTCCACTCAACACCAATTTATCCTTTCAATCACAGTGATATATTTAGTAGTATACCTATAGAAATGCTCTTCAGCATTTGATACATCAAATAACGGAGGTAAGACAGCTGCAGCATAAAGTAAATCTGACAATTTTGATTTTCGTTAAGTAGCTGGTGATTTTTCATTTGAATACTGTGTGTTAAAAACAGTATCTTGCTTTGAAAATTGAGAGAATAACCTTGGGAATAGGTAAAGAAAATGGGAAAAAGGGCTCAATGCAAAAGTGACTGAATTGACTGGAGAACTTTTATATGTGGCTCTAAATGCATGTCCTTATTGTACAAAGCTTTTATTTATCCCAAGATTTTTCTTTACATACAAAATACAGTTAGTTTTTCTGAATGAACCCAATGATATTTTCTTACCCTATTCAAGTTAGTAACTATTTCAGAAATGATAAAAACTTACTGAAGGGGTGAGTTTGAGTTCAGATCTTTCTCTGTCTCCTTGTTCAAAGAACTCACTGGTTACCAGCTCAGCTGCCTAAAACATAAATCATGATAAAGATTAGAGCTCTTGCTACATAATTTTTAGGGTAATGAGTTCTTGCTCAGACCATAACTTCAGCCTGTGCTGACTGTAAAGAAGTGACCGGCCCCGCTCACATGACTGCTGTCAGGCACGGGTTTGTGTAGTTTTCAGGACTGGGCGTACAGCGGGTATAAACAGCCGTAATCACCGATAAGTACACTTATCCCTTTTTGATAGGGAATTGACTGGGGGAATTGCATCACAATGTTGAGATAGCTCTCAATGCAGTTATATGCAACTTACTCAAATATTGAGAACAGTACAGAAAACTATAGCTGTTTCTTGGCATCCACAATTACATCTGTGAAAATGCTTTGTAAAATGTGCAAGAACTCTCTGGGTATTTACAGACTGTTGCCCTATGTAAACAACTTAATTAACCAATAACCCCTGTTGTCTTAATTTAATATGACATCATAAAGGTTTTTTCCCCACTAGGCTTTACTTTTTTTTTCCTGTGACTGTCATCACGATAGGATCTGAATATCTAAATATGAACTTATATTGTGGTTATCATATTGAATCAAAATCAAGAACCGGTGGGCTGGAAGTTGGAATGCATCTTTCTGACTTTTGTGAATTAAGATGTTCTATTCACAGCAGAGGTTTGTGCTTCTCAGAACACAAGATTTAAAAACAAGATCGGTTATGGAAACAACAGGAATTTTAGGAAGTCAAACAGCGAGCAATCCTCATATAGTAGCCTTTACATAGCATATTCTTGCCATGTGGGGGCTTTGAAGGTAGGCACATGTTACATTTGAGATGCAAAAGAAGGAAACTGATCTACTGAATGGCATTCAGTTCCTAAAGCTCCTGTCATGCCTGCTTATTGATTTTAAGTGTTTTCAAGCTAGGAAATGATTTCATAACACCAAGGCACAGGAGGGTGAACTAAGCAGTGAATCTGCACTTCATAAAATATCAAAATTTCTTGCTCTAGCAACTGCACGGTAGCTAACATTCACAAATCCTAAACTTGTTACAGTTGAAATAAGGAGTACCAAAATAAATTGGAAGTAGGTGAAGAGATGTTATAATGTATTCTTAAATCTTGAGCCAGGCTATCCTACACTTCGGAACTTTGTAATGTGTGCAGTCCCAGCGCACTAACAGAATTCTGGATCAATGCTCCAGGCAGAGGAATAATTTAACAACTTGGCAGCAATTAAGGGTTTGCCAAGTGTATTGTGTAAAAATAATCAAGACATAACCTGACCCCTGTCTCTTACTGCTATTCTGATCCTGCTCTTCTTGTGCCCCTTTCCCTCTTTTGTCTGTTTCCATCTTCTCTTCCTGAATTCTGCCTTCTTACATGTAGCCTTTATTCCCTTTGATTCATGTATTTTAATCTCTTTCTCCCTGGATTTTCATGGTTTTTTCCTTTCGTCACAGTTAAGGTTCAACTATTTCCTGGTTTCCCTCTGCAGACTTAATAGCCCCTCTGCTCAACAGGTAACATTTCAATCAATCCCAGACAGGATTTTTCAGTATAAAGTAAACCTATAAACTATGCTGCAGGGGAATTTTCACCAGCAGACCTCAAAAGCGGTAAGGATAACAAAACAGTTTGCCAGAGACTTCAGCGCCAATTCAGCACCATAGCACAAAGACTGACAACATGGAAAACAGACCCTAGCTGACATCTTGGCTGTCAAAGAAATTAGTGAAGCTAACTGAGTTAAAGAGAAAAAATGAGGAGAGACTGCACATGCTGCAGCTGTGGCTAGGTGGCACTGAAAAATCTAGTGACTCACTTTCCCACTGCAGGATATGAGCAACTTCCCTGATTTCCATGTGTGGTGACCATAAACAGCCTTAGAAGGACTATCTTTGTAGTCTGCTTATAAAACCAAAAAAGACCCATCTGACAAAATTGCAAGCTGAGCTGAAGCCCTCACCACATAAATGCTTTTTTACTGAGTTCACGTGCATGTAACTTTCATCAAATCCCTTTCAGGTTCTTGTTACTTCCTTGTCCTTCATCCAAGAAATCTGGCTGCTCCTGCTCACTAGTTCTCTGGTCTAGCTTCTCTTTTTCACCCCATCTGTTAAAGTCAAGCTCCCTCCAGGTGCTTAGCCACACTCAGCTGCGCTAGTGTATCTCCTATTCCCTTTTTGATGCTGTATATTCCTCCAAAACCCTACACAGCCTTCCTTCTATGAGCTTGTTCTGGACCTCAGTAAAGGACAGAGAATTATTAGCATGGATACAGAAAGTATTAAGGATGGATGCTGAGTAAGGAAAGATGCCTAGAAGAGGGAAAATCATCTGGTAAAGGACAAGGCTTTTGGGACAGGTTGCTTTCTCACATTATAATTGTTTGTCAATGCTGGACCCAAGTTTTATGTATATTTCTAAAGAGTCTACTCAGCAGAAGTCTGAATTTTTATTTGTTAGTTTCTGAGTAGAGGATGCTAAAGAAGGCTCTATACTACAACTGCAGCTTTTTTCCATCGGTGTTGAGAAAAAAAATTTCTCTTATAATACTGAAGATTTTATGTTAATCCAAGTTTGCAGATCATCTGCTGGTTTTTTTGGTTTAGGGAAGATTCTGCCCCTACCAAGGAAAAATCTGGGACAAAACAAGTAAGCACAGCTTAATGTGGCTAACACTTCATTTAATTCATCCATTTTTTTAATATGGATTTAAAAGGTTAATAAGAGGAGAGGTTGTAAAGCCAGACCTCTTCAGGTACCTACATGCTGCTCACCAGCATGTGTACATGGAAAGATTATGCAATAAACCATTTCTCGCAGAAACCCCCTGCTATTTTTTTATAGCATTAATACTGCTGTAAATTGATTCCAGTTTTGGTCCCTTGTAAGCCGGGGCCCTGGGAATATTGTCCCACCAGTCCCGCCTCCTCCCAGCCCTGCTATTAATCATGACTTGCCTGTCTTGAAATCTCCCACGGTTTGGTCACAGCTCCAAGGTCACAGGCTGTCATTAGCATTGATCTGAAAAACAGAAATGAACAATACAAGCTGAATCAACCTTTGTTGGATTTCTAAACAACTCCGCTCTGGATGCATAAATAAATAATACATATATAAAACGTCAGCCCTGGCACCTTCTTTTCCTCCAGAAAAGAATGACATGTTTGAAACCTCAGCCATCAGCACAGCTTTTACATCACAATTGTGCCTAGGAAGCCTAATGTGTTGCAGGTCATCAGATGATGAATTTTGGTATTGTGCATTGCACACTAGAAAAGAAATGATATTGCAAGGAAGCAACTGCTAATTTTGCAATACTTATAACACTACTTACATTAACACCTATAATATACTAGAAAGCATGTGCTTCACATGATATAGGTAAGGGTATTATTACATAATAACACCTGCAAACTGGATTAATTTATATGCCTATTTGTAAGTGACTGCTGTAGCAAGAGATCCTATAATCACAGGAGGCATCCCAGACACTGTTTAAGCAGTTTCTATTGCTCATCTACAATAAAAATTTAAGATTTACTATGAGCTATACTGTTCCACTGTAGTTTAATACCTAGCTACTACCATGTTTTATATGCATTAGGAGAAAGAAACCATTCAGCTGTAGAAAGCGTTTATGTACAGTACATGATGCAGATAAAAGTCTAAGAAAGTTTAAATGAAGAACAAGGGCACTGAAAATGAAGCATCGAATATATTGCCTGAATCTAAAACTAGGAATGGGTGAAATGATATGGAAAATAGAAAATGTCCAATATTTTGGTCAAAAGACCAAAAGGAAACAGAATTTTAATGAAATTTCAGATAAAATGAGACATAATCAGGCATGCATATGCAAATGCACACATTTTATTGTTTCAAAAATGTGGTGTACTCAAACCACCCACAATGTCTGAGGTTCTTAATAGGATGCATTCTCAGATCATTCTTGAGGGCTAAAGAGTACTGTGTATCTGCAAATTCCTAGGTACAGGCTAGAACAGCAAAGAGAAGCATGGCCAGTGAAAGAAAACAGCTGAGGGAGGGAAACAGACAAGAAAGATTTTTGTGTTCTGAGGCAGAATATTGATGCTTTCTGGAGAAAGAACAGAAGACCTGAGTGGTAACTGGTGAGGCTGGGAGAAAGGGAAGAAAACATGACAGACTGTGAAGGCAGAAACAGGAATGGAGAAGGTGAGGTCACACTGATTACATCCCTGTTGTTTGGTAATGTTTAGAAATCATACCGTATATTTCATATCATGGATCATATTTTTAAAACAAGCTACCTCCTCTTGTAAATCTAAGACTTCACGATATGTGAAATTCCTGAAATAAATATGGTTACACTTTAAAATAACCAGAAAGCAAGGAATAGTAGTGCTTACCGAAATACTTCTCGGTGGTTTTTTATATTCCAATCATAACCACCTTTACTGACAAGTTCAAAAAACTCGGTCCTCCTCCTGCAACAAAACAGATTATCAGAGAAGGAAACAAGACACTTCCAGGGCAGTACTGCGGTAGAAACACAGTTCTCTGGATGATATGAAATCATTGCACCTCATGTATTATTGTTAAAGTCGTTACACTGACAGTCCATTTAAGCGAAACATACTAATTTCCGAACATGTTCTATAAATGTCTGTTATCAATGTCAGAGTTGCCTAGTAAAAGTAATAGTGTATTTATGGTCTCCGCAGATAAGGAAATAAATGGTACCAAAATGTTCAGTCTTCCATGGAAGCATGAAATGTTCAACTACAGCAGAGGACAGACAGACAATAGAAACCGCCCGAAATATATACACACTTCTCTTTACTTGTCCTTGCAAAATGGTTTTTACTTCTGTATCCTGAAGGGTTTTTCTGAGATATGCAATTCCTGTTATTTCCAGCATACAGAACAGACCAGTGAGACACAGGAGCTGCAGATGTCTTGAGACATCTAGTTCTTATTGACTAGAAACTAGGTCTCCTTGCTTGGTCCCATACTTTGTCTTCTGGACTATCTTCCCTATGTCCTCAAAGATGGACAAAACATGAGCCAGAACATAATGTTTGTTTGGTGCCTTTAAATACCAAAATTCTGACTCATCATAGTCTGTAATTTTTCATGGCACTGAGACCCCAAGTGGCTCTTAATGCATGCAGTGTGACTACACAGTATGAAATAATAGATCCTGGCCCAGATATAACAGAAGTTGAGGTACAAAAATATGGAGCAACTTACCCAGAGTGACACAACATATTAGCATCAAAGCTGGAAAGCAAATACCTATGTTCTGAGTGACAGCCCAGTGCGCCATCTCATAGGGGACTGTGCTATCTCTTTGTCAAGTGGAAATGTCGTTAAATTCCCCAACAGGAGAGAGTCTGCAGTGTCTTTTATTTTCTACATTTACTTCAGCTAGACTGAAATTTTGAGCAGCGACTATTGAAAGCACAGTCTGATGGCAGCCAGTACAGGTTTTACACATGAGGAGATGCACATTTCCAGGAGCATTGCCCTTGATCAATGGACAGAATTTTACGTGGGGCATGTTGCATTATACTGGTCCATGACTATTGTGCATTATATGACCCGTCACTCCTACTCTAGGGCCTTTCAATAATGAATTTCATGACAGCAACTAAAATAGGGGGATATAAGGACTACATGATGATATCTAATCCCTTGTTTCCTGAAGTAAGATATAAAAGAATTTCACGTTACCAAATTTGCTGGGACAATGCACTGTTACACATGCAGAAAACAAAATTCAGTTCTTTCACACAAAGTCAAAGCATCATGCCTCCAGTGGAAATAAATACTGCAATGATGACAATTTTAATGGGGAAGAGTAGTTGGCACATAAACCTTATACCAGCCTACTCCCGAGCAGATCATCAACTACGTTACTGACTAAGAGAGCAAGCAGTGAATTTCTGCATCCTGTATTTCAGTGCCTAGTCTCACAATACAGAATATGGTGAATTTCATTTTGAAGTATTGGATGTTCTGGGCAATTCATATGTTACTGGACAAAAAACAGGCAAGAATGTTTAAACCTGAAAGCTCAGGAAGATGAGATCCCAGAAACCTCAAACATTCAAATTTAAACTAGACATCCATAAACAGTAACTGAAAATGCGAGTCTCAAGGCCTTATGTCAAGCTGAAAACTTCAAAATAAGAAATCCCCAGAGAATTTTTAGTGTAGGAAGGAGTCAACCTGAGGAAAGTGACCATGCATAAGGAAATATTTTAGTGTTTTCTACCAGTTGTTTATGCATGGTATCCAAAACGAAGAGGTTTGCTATTATTAAGCAAACATAATATACTAGGATTTCAGAAATAAACAGAAGTAGAACAATTCTAGAATGTCTTTGTGTAACATTGACTCTGGTTGTATTTTGCCTGGAAGGGAAAGTTGTCTTGCTATATATAGCAAATCCAGTTGCTCTACAACCCAGTGGCTCAAGACATCATTTGAGTGAATTACGACAAACTTCATTTTGGTTCCATGTTTTAGCTTCTTCTATTATCTACGAGCATCATTATTTAGAATTATCTACTAAAATCAAGTATCTTTTCCATCTGATCTTTCACTGGAAGTAATCTTTTTGTTAGTTTGTAGAAAAGGAGTGCCTTGAGAAGGTCATAAAGCCTTACTCTGCCTGGAGTTTTGCTAGCTGGAGTTTGTGATCATTAGGTTTAGGCATTCTAAGAATACCAATATAAGAATTTCCTTCTCTACAAAAATCTTGAAGATGTAGCAAAATGAATAAGCAAGTTAGGTACTTGTGCAGAAACATCTGTTCACATAGGGTGGCTTTAAGAAGTGTAAATCATCATTTCCAGGGAGTGATTTTCAGGCACTTTTGGAAGTAAAGTAGCATAACAACTACCTGATTAATGAATCATAACACAAGAGGAAAAGATAACTTATCTGCAGACTTCTGAGTAAAGAGGCCTCATTTGCTAAAAGTTTTCCGATTCATGTAGCACATGAAAATCAATTATGCAAGCAAGGAAGAATAATCTTGAAATTCAGCTGATGTCCCTTTTTGGACATTATTTCTCTGTATTAAAACTAGAAGGACAACTTGACCATGTCGTTTTTCAGCCTAAGGCAGGCAGGGAAGAGAGCTCCATCATGTCTGAGCCTGGCCTGGGTTCCCTCCCAGGGCACGGCTGCAGGATCTCAGCCAGGGAGAGCACATGGGGCTGTGCCAGAGCAGCTGCCCCCTCGCCCCTGCCTCTCATGTCTTCCTTGACAGCACAAAACATTTCTGCAGCACTTGTTATTTGTGGTGAGACAGGAGAACCCGTACTGACACATCCCTGTGGTCCTTGTATCTCACTTAAAGCTGTCAGCAAATTCCCCTGTCATACCAGCCCCCAGATAACAAGATCCTAACAGACAGCTTCAGAAAGAGTATGCTTAAATGGGTTTATTTGTCCTGCTCAGGATTTTCATGTTGTCAAGCAGAAATTTCTTCATAGACTAATGTTTAGAAGTTACTTATAATAAAAGTACTAACTAAAGCTCTTAATTATTACAACTTCTCTGAGAACAGACTTGCAGGAAACAAACAATATCAGTGTGTCTACTGCCAGTACTGTTTAGAAACAGCTCATGGCACAGTAACCAAACACTGAGAAACAGAGACAAACACTGCAGCATCCCACTTAGTATTTTTACAATTAAAAAGATACAATGTTGATATAGATAGCTGAACAATTCCAGGGTAAAGAATCTGCCTGAAGTTTTCTAAAAACTTGGTTTGGTATCAACATTCAGCACAGAAGAGGAGCGGAATCCAGGTATACCACCCGCAGGAAACCACGACTAAATGCTACCCAGCACTGCACGCAGTAGGATGCTGGTGGACATCAAACGAAAATTCTGAAGGACGAATTACTGTCAAGACTGGGAAGGCAGTCTGCTGAAACTGCACATCCGACAGCACTTCTCCCTGTAAGTCAGGCAGGCCTGTGCCAGAGGGGGGGATGTCACACGTGCAATGTGATGGTGACACGATGACTCCTCTGACTACACGCATGCTCCCACAACACTGTCTCTGAGAAGAGCTTGCTAATAATGGTATTTGAAAAACATAAAATAGCAGCAACTTGAAATTTACTTAAGAGATCTGATTTGCAAACATGGAAAAGAAAATTGAATGAGAGAGATCCTATTATACTTATCTTAAGTTTTTTAAGACCTCTTCTCATGTGATGCAAATTGGCATAATTTGCCTCAAAAATCAATGTGTATGCTTTCATTACCTCTGCAACTGGGTCTGTAATAAATATATTTCTTAACATGTTTAGAAACTCTGAAATGACAGAAAATAATTCTAAAATGTTAATTTTCTACATGCCTGAAGAAATTACCACAAAAGGGACAGAAGAATTAAGGGACTGAGCTGTAAGTGATTCCTGGGATTGCTTTGAAGTATAAGTGAGGATTTCAGTTGCTTTTTGTTGGTACAGACTTGGTACACAGTAAAGCACAACTTATTTGGACACTCAAGATGTTTCTATTAGCCTAAAATATACTAAGTATTGGACTAAATCCCTTCAACCACAGCTAAACACTAATTTTTCATATTACGTATCCTTATTGGTATTTAATAGGTCATTAGAGTAAGTTCTTTGAATTTTCATTTGTCAAATACAAGAAATGCCAATACTTACTCAAAATACAGAGTGAGGTCTGTTGCCAATATCGATTGCTTTAGAAGCTGCATAAGGTCACTGTAGTCCTTAGAGGACAAGTTAGCAAAGATGTTGTGACCCTATAATGAAAGAGATAAAAGAGGTAAAGGGCTAGCAATCAATATAGGTTTTTAAAAGGTTTTCTAACACTTTAGTCTACTGTTTCCCTGTAACAGAGGCCTTTTCTGATTCATGGCAAAACTACGACAAAATAATAATGTTAATACTGCTGAGATTACATTGGGGTGGAAGAGTTGAGGACTGTAATCAAGTACCTTGTATGTTTTTCTAAACTCTGCTGAAATTATAGCCTCTTGAGGAAAGATTTACTCTTCGCTCTGACCCTGCACAGACTCAGTTTATGGGGAAAAACTATGGATACATCTCAATCTTTCCTCTTATTAAATGTTTTGGGAAGCTCTGCATTGCAGCTTTTGAGTTGTGCTCCTAATAGATTTATCTGTGCTGCTGCTTGCAGGCACACAAACTGCTGTTAGAGCAGTCAAAGACACTAAATCAGTTTTTCATTCAAAACAGCCCATTTGCTCACTCTGCCCATTACTGCGTTGTCTTACAGTATATACAAGCATTGCCTATGCAGGCTACAGAACCACAACTTTATGCAATTTAAGTGCCCTTTGTAAGCCCAACAGGCTACTTTTTAAGGGATCATGGATTAAGAAGTTGAAAGGTGCTCTATGGCCAGAATGAAACAAAATTATTTCATATTGCCGTCTGACAGCAGGAAGGTCCTTTTGTAACCAAATTTCTGAAAACGAAGAGGGACAGAGTTTCTATAATTTCTCTGTAAAATCCTAGAGAAAATAAGCTGAAAGAAACAAAACTAATGGAAAATTCTAAATGTAAGCTTAAGAAGTGGTCTTTGTGGCATCAGTCACGTGTAACTAAATTAACGTAACAAGACATAACAGCACTACACTTTTTTTTCTTTCCTAATCCTCTATAGAATAATGAGGTTTTGCTAAACAGAGTCTTATTTTGCTGGTATTTAGCACTGTAATGCACACATTCAGTATGCACCGCCATCTACTGCTTAGGAAGATTAAAATGCTCTTAAAAACAGAATTTTCCAGCAAGAGGATTGCTATTACCATGAGGGTCTGAGGACATAGATGAGATAAGGTCTGGAGGTAGAGATGGTGTTTTTAATAGATCAGATAACTGTTGGACTAAAAAAAATAATTTGCTATACATAAAGGATGGTCTTCTCTGTGACAATGAAATGATTATTTCTTTTCAGCTAAATACTAAGAAGGATTTGAGAATCCAAGGCTTATTTATGAAACACAATTTTAAAACCAAAGTACTTGGAAGAAAATAAAGCAAAATGTATTAGGAAAATAGCAGCTCTTACAACAGGGGTAATTTACCGAGTACGTCTGTTATTCTGTAATGTCTGTTGCCTTTCTAACCTGTTCTGTGGTGTATAAAACCATGTCACTACAAAGTTCAAGATCACTTATACTGAGGTTAGGATGTCAAGAGTAAAGGATAAATAGCTCCTTTGCCCAACATGATAAAAATCTAAAGAAACAATACAATATACTATGTTTCCTTCTAGATAGCAGACAGACTACAACATCAACATGAGTGGGTAGGATATAATCTAATTTCAGCTTATTTGAGAGAGGAGACCAACAGCTCAGCTGGTGAAAGTTGGTGTATCTTTAAGCAGATTGGAGGATCCAAATCTGCATTTATTCCAGACTAAGGGGTGTTTTGTTCCATTAGCAAATAGTATCTACTGGATAAAAATCCCATAGAGTTAATTTTCTAGAAATGAGCACCTGGAGAAGAAGCTGCCTGAATGATCGAAGAGGAGGGCCTGCATTTCAAGTAATATTTTATATCTCTGAAAGAAGCTGGAGTAGATTCCAATGAAAAAAGTATTATTTTCATAAATTTCTTGATTTTTAAGCTGAAAAAGATAAAGAAAAGCATATAGACTGACATGAGCTATAAACTTTCAGAGTTGCCTGTGTCTTGAGCCTGTCTTCAGAGACACATTCAGTCATAATGAAGATTTCAGGAACTACAGAAATCACTGTTTCCCAGGAAAGCTTGTTCCAGAGGCTGAACAGTCTCACTGGTTTAGAGAAAAAAATGACACGAGCGAGCCAACCAAACAAACCAAAAAACCAAACCAAACCCCCTTCCTTTTTTCCTATTCCGAACCAGTCTGTTTAACTGTCATATGCTGCTTTTTCTTATGCCTTTCCCTGGTAGTACAAGGAGCCATTTAATTCCTAGTATCACCTTTTAGATAAGCTAGGCTAGGCTAAGCAGATTGAGCTGTTTAAGTCTCATGCTGGTGCTCTCCGTTCCTATGTCTACTTTTTAAATATAATGGCAAGAAACTGAACACTAAAGCCACAGCCCCATGACTCATCTCTGTGGCACTGTACACAGAAGTAAAGCCATCACCCCATTCCCATCTGTCTGATCACAGGACGTTCCCAGATGCTCTTCAAAAGATACGGCAGATCAGTATATGGTCTCCAGTTGTGCTGCACGAACATTTTTGTTTTTATACACACACTGAATGCATTTTGTAACAATCTATCTGTGTAAATTAAGAAAACACACCCATTGTTTTGTAAGGACTGCATAGCCATCCTACTTTTCTCACTACACCTCTGGGGTAGTGCATGCTGCATACTGTTATGCATAAGATATTCTAGGCAAGAACTATGTCTTTATATCTGTCTGCAAAGCAACTAGTGTACTTTGGACAGCAGAATCACTGATACTCATTTTTTTTAAATCATTTAATAGAATTATGCAAAACCATCATAAAAATACTGATTACAGAAAGACTGTCAAATAAATTGGTTCAGTAAAGGATGACTGTGATACTCTGAATACAACACCTGTGGGGAAAAGTAAAAGCTTGTTTCATCTGCCTATAAACCACTGAGCAGGATATGTGTAAGAAGGCTGAAAAAAGCTGACAATACAATTAGGATACGTTCTCCTTGTCCCTAGCTGAATAAGACAAACATAATCTCTGGGCTCTATGATCAGCATTTGTTGTTGTTTAATTTTGTGCTAGTTGTGACCTTTGTGGTAACCAATAAATAAACCCTCAAGGAGAGGGCACTGAAAAGGTACTGTGTGTGGTATTTCCTTTCTCCAGCTGAAACGGCCCAACAGCTTACAGCAAGATTAATAATAATGCTTTTGTACCTCACTTTGGAGAATCATGACAGCATGATTGAAATGGTGGTGCTCCAAGGTAGCAGAGGTACCGTAGAGCTGAGCTAAGGCTGATCCGCTCCTGAAACAGAACACAGAGAGTCAACAAATACTGCTCGTCTGCTTACGAAGCATGTTTCAGAAACAATTGAGTAACAAAAGCACGTAGCCACACACTCTGTTTCAGCAACCACACTTAAGACCGTTGACAGGATCAAAATAGTAAGTCAAAGCCAGATACAAGACATTTATGTTCCAGACTTTGCTAAATATCATCCGCTGACTAAAGATTTTCCTGGAACTACATGAAATTTTGTAATGCGACTTTCAAAGCACCGCAGTGACGCAACAGCGCTGGCACATTACTGTGCAGTAAAGACAAACAGTAACATCCTTGAGCTAGGACCGGCTGTTCTGCTACTACTTTTTATTTTTAATCCTTAATAAACGCAATGGCTTACAACGGGTGAATACAAACTTGTTTTAAAACTACAACTCTTAAAAACCAAAAAACCCAAACTCTTAAAAAACAACAAAAACCCAACTGCAAATGCAGTGAGGTTGTCTGCATGTAAAATCACGTGCTTGAATACTAAGGTAAACAGAAAACATTAAATGAGAGCGGTGAATATAAAAGTAAAGTTTAGCATCTCTTTAGAATGTATTTTCTCATCATGTTTATTGTCTAAAACAAAATTAGCTTCAAAATGGACAGAGCAGGTGAGTTTTCTAAGTTTAAGGAACAAAACTCTACAGACTACAATTATAAAATTGTGAATCACTGGGAGGTGCAGAGAATAGAACTGGGTTGTCAGAATAGTTACTGTTCACCATTACTTCACTTCTGGGACCCAGCCTAAAGCGACAAGATAGGTTTTCCGAAATAAGAGATTATGCTAGAGACAAACAGAAAGAGTCTCCTAGGAGCACATACTATAAAACTGCACCATACTGATATTTAATTATCAGAAGCAGCTATATTAGAGAGAAGGATGTCCAGGAAACATCATCCCTAGAGAATGTAGTGTTGAGATATATAACAGAGCTATTTCAGACAACTGTGATATTGCCTCCATCATACACCTCTTGAACTTTCATCACACAAAACAGCAGTATTGAACACTGAAGATAAAATAGGAAAATGTGATGCTTAAATTTATGTCAGGTTGAAGGAATAAATCATAGCTGCTGTTATGAAAAATACAGCTTCTGTTTTTGGGGATGTTTTATACATGTGTGGTAATGTTCATCTTTTGTTAAATGTCTTCAACAATTTCTTTATGGAGTCGTAAAATGGTAGCCTCCTCTTCGTACTGTGGTGCCAAACAACAAGTGATAGCAGTCTCATTCTGAAATCTCTACCTTTAACTCAGCCATCCCCCTGCACAAGAGATATTGTTGTGTAATGTTACAGCGGAGAAGTGGTTAACTTAATCAGAGCCTAAAACGGTCAGGATGTAAATCTTTAGTCTCGTTTTTGTAAATTAGGAACATAAACATCAATCAGCTGAGCTTCCTTCCCATTTGTCTCTCCTTTTTTGATTCTCTTCAAGACTCAGCTGCAAAAAGGCATCTAGCAGTGCTTGGTAACCTTTGCACCATGAGCTCTGTCTGTTGAGCACTGCAATTGATTTTCCTTGCTATGGTGATTGAAGATCCAGACAGTGTCATTGTTTCATTGAGAGTGTACCGCAACACCAATAGCTCAGGAAATGGCAGCTTAGCGAGTATCAGAAACATCAGTTTGAGTGATGTTCGCTGAGGCAGCTCCCCGCCCCCCCCCAGAATGCAGCTGCCCATGCCTATACACACATTACAGCAGAGTACTTCTGCAAAAGGTAGGAAAAAATAGGCTAGTACAACACGACACCGTCTTTTGAATATCTTTGGACAACCATTTGACCAGTTCCCCATCATGCTGGAGGATCAGTAGTAATGCAGAACAGACAAAGCTGAAAATGCATGGTGTGATCTGCAGCACAAGAGAGCTTCCAGGTCTCATATTCTGACTGTAGGGGACCTGGTGAGTTCATAAAACAACATGGGATTTGGAAGTCTCTGTGTCTGACAGCTTTATTTCACAACTTGGCCAGGATGTTGTCTGGGGACATTTCCTGTTGTCTCCTCCAGTTTTCAGGGAACGCAGATTTTTGGAAAGAATCTGACCCTGGTCAAGGGCATTCCCTTGCCACCACAGTAAGAAGAAATACTTTCAAACCTTTCACCAACCTGCTTCTGCCTGAGGGCAGCAGCCTGGAAAGTAAAAATATATGCAAGTCAGGGCTGCTGAATCAGGTCCCAAGCACCTTGAACAGAATAAAATTCATTTTTAGAATTGAAAATGGTATGGGGAGCAAAATTTCATATAGGTAATGTAAGAATCTGCCTTAGAGATGCAGCTTTGTGTTCTGATGGGTACTGACCACTGCAGGGGGTGGCCAGCCCACTCCTGCCCACCGCAGCAGGTGTCCGAACAGGCTGTGTGTGCTTTGGTGTGTGGGGCAGGCCAGGGAGGCAGCAGTGCTACAGGGCAGGGACCCTGTGCGCTCCGCAGCTGATGGGGATGTGGTGAGGCAACGATTCCAGCCACCTGCTGTAGGCAATTTGCATCAGAGCTCCAGCACGATGGCAACCGTTTCATACTTCATAAGCTAGCAATTGCTTTCTGTATGCTTCCCTATACTAGTGTGAAAGTTTTTGTGAGCGCATTATTTCATTTACCCATTTCCTTTTCTTCTTAATAGTTGTACATGGTTTTGCTTAATGCCATGCATTCCAGCCAGCAAGAACAACCCAGACAGTTTCAGTGTTTCCTGGGTTGAATACCAGAATCAATAACAACTGAGCCTGAAAAGATCATAAAGTTTTGGCACCACGTTTCAGTATGTGGTGTCAATTCAACAGTCTGACACAAAGGACAAGCCAGCAATTACCCAAAAGAACAGAGAATGATAAAGATGGATAGTTCCTCACTACATTAGAGAATAAGAATACCTGGCCCTGGTCTAAGAGGCCTGAAATTAATGCTTCATTCCTTATTCTGGGTCACCTCTTGCTCTTCTGTGGAAGAAAACCAAATTAAAGTAATAAGAATTAGAAAACTTACTTAGCTTGGAAGGCATTGTTGGTTCCCCTGTGGTCAAGGTCATGACACAAGCATCCCACAATCAAAGCTAAAATTTCAATTTCAGTTAGAATCTCCTGAAATCCTGCAGTCTGAGAGCAGAGGAAAAAAAAAAAAAAAAGCAGCTGTAACTATCAGTAGCAAAAGGGATAAGTAATGTTAGTCCATCAAGAAACAGTCAACTTTGTTTTGATACCATGAATGTTTCAGTAAGGAGAAGATAAATGCTTTATTGTCATGTTATATTCCCCGCTGTATGTTAGATGGTTAGCAGAATAGATAACATCCTTGGAGTGATCTGTTATTATCTCTCTGTTGCATTTCCAGCATACTGTTTCTCCACTACCCAGAAGGCACTAAAGACAAAAAGAGCTGAAAACACACACCAATAACTACACACTGAGACAGGAACTGGAATGTCGTATCAGAGAAATAAAACCCAAAATTGATTCCATTTTGAAATTATTGTTCAGAGAAGTGTTTAGACAGATTTCTTCAATCCTGAGATGACCATTTTAGTCAATCCCTACTGTCAGGATAGCTGAGATGTTAAATCAAAAGACCTAAAAAAGAAGCCAGATAAAATATACTCTATGGAATTGTTATGAACTATTAAGAGATTTGTTATCTGGGACACATGAAATGAAGCAGCGTGACTTAAAGAGGAAATGTTTCAAATGGCATGTTTCTGGTGCAGACACCCACTTGAATTTGGGAAAGAATTTTGAGAACTGATGTATTGAAAATCCCCATAAGCAACTCAGACCAGATATGCCTGTGTGAATGGGGGAGGTGATCCTAGAAAAATTTTGTTGCCACTGTACTTCTCCTTGTGGATACTTGCTATAGTTGTTTTCCTGCCTGAACTGCCTCATTTCAGGAAAGAAACACTACTGTTATTGCTAACCTCAGGCATCCTGAACAGATCCTGTCTGGAGAAGGTGCTGGAGCTTGTATGGGACACCACCTCTTTGGTGCTGTGCATCTTACCCAGGCAAAAACCTGGCTCTCCAACTCTTTAGAAGCACAAGGGCATAATGCCTGCAAAAAAGACTGGCTGAGCTGGAAAATTATAACACTTGTCTTTCCACAGTGCTGGTCTCCCGTGTCACTCCTCAGTTAGCCACATGATCTAGTTACTATGAAAGGAAATTATATAAAAGGAATATGAAATAAATTTATATTCAAGGATGAAACCAAGGCTGAAGACTAACAGTGTGCAAGAAATCCTGAATTCCACTGATTTTCAATGGAATTCCACCTACTGGCAAGAGCAGGGTTAAGTGATACAAAGACAGTATCAGTGGGATCACTGACGTCCTTACCTGGCTGGAACTTACAGACCACTCAGAAATGCCAGTCAGTTTCTGCAATACCACGTGAAAACTCCGCTATTCACCCTGAATACCACAAATTCTACTTAAATAAATGCACATTCAAATCCAAACAGCCTAAGTTTTTACAGTCTGAAATGTGACCACAGTTAATGTGTAGGCAGTACAAGGAGCTAAGCTCCCCCAGGTGCTCAGGAATGCATTTCAGTTGGAACTGAGGGAGTGCAGGAAAAAAGCTTTAAACAGTGCTCAGTGTTTACAGATCAGCAAGATGATCAAATATGAGAAAAAAAGATTCCTTTTGTGTTGAATCCACTGCTGTACAGAGTAATTTGAATATTATGAAAGAATTATCTTGATTTCTAGTGGGATTGCTTTTTTTTTTGGCTTCAGTAACAGCTACACAGGCAGACGAAATTCTCTAAATAGCAGTGTTTTCTCTTTTTCAACATTGTTCTTATATAACAAATAATCATCACCTATTGTTAAAAAAAGGATTAAAAATAGGATTGTAACTGACAACATGCCATGTGTTGTTTCAATCTAGAGAAAACATTCATGGCTAAGTTAAAACAACTTAAAATAGAAGTTTTTTAATATAAAGTTGATGCTGTAATAAATATTCTGTAGCATAACACAAGCTTTGATTAAATTTGAGGATTCAACCTGTATTGCAAATGTAGGAAAGCCGATTAAGGAATTTATTAACAGTAGCAATATCTCAAAAATAAATGCAACATTTTATGTAATCAAAAGTCTTGTCATTGACTATATGAGAGAAATATGGCATATTTCACTTAAAAAATATTTAATTTAAAACAATGTTACGGTCAGGGGGTATCTGCTTTGAACATAATGCAAAAAAATAGAGGATTTCATTTCCCCATTTTTTGAATTTACAGAGGGAGAAAAAATACATGGCTATAGACGACGGTGCAGTAAAATTTATTTTCACCAGAAAAGGAATGACCCATAACTCATGAGTGGCAGAGTCTCCAGTGAGTTGTGGAGGTCATTCTTTCATGTGAGGAAATGAATTGGATTCATTATACCTTGCCCCACATTTATATGTTTTGTTATTAGCACACCAGATGGGATTATAATTTTGTATTGCTTGCGTGTTCATTTTTAATTTTTGAAATAAGCATCAATGTGAACTGTGTTAGGCAAAGGCACTGATAATGAAGCCTGGGCTTGATCGTGCAGTTTACTCTCATGTGACCTCTGTAACAGGAGCAGTCTTTGCTTCAGCGCTTGTCCTCAAAATATTTGGGCAAGTCTGGAAGCGCAGGGCTGGGCTTATAATTGTTCAGTATCTAACTGGAGAGAGAAAATACATACTTAGATATAAAGGAACACACCTTAGATATGCAGAACGCTGACCAAGGAGTGAAACAACTGGTTTAAGCTTTGTTGGATTTCTGTTGTTCAGCGTGATAAACCCAGCTGAATTTTCCTTTCCTGCATTCAGTAGGAGCACGGCCAGGCCACTAGGGGCTACTGCATTACAGATTAAACATTGCTATGCTACAGCAAGCCCTACCTGAAAATGACCTAAAATAGGCTTATTGGTTTATATTTGTGGTGCAGCCAATATTGCTGACTGTCATGGTGAGATCAGGAACAGGGTACAATAACTGCACAAAGCAGGGCCTTCTTGACCATCAGAGCCCATCTCTAATGGTTAGAGAGTTTTCCCCTTTTTGCAAGAGAAAAAACAAGACACATACTAACTCAGATGGTTTGCCCACGACACACAGAGTAAGAGCAAGCCTTGTGCTATTAGCAGTCTGTTGACTCTCCTTGGTGTCTTTTTTCACAAGGCCAGTTTTCCTACCTCTGGAAGGGAGAGCAGCCCAAGCGGATCATACATCTGAAGACAACATGCTCTCAGCCAGAGCCACAGCGAAGCGAGGTGGGAAATGCGGTGAGTCCAATGCCATGGGCACAGGCATCCAGCCCTGCACATGGAATTTCTTGTTCGGTTTATTACGAAAAGTGTGGGTAGTGAAATGACTTGGCTTAAAAATACTGGATCACCTCCCACAGACAGTTGTGTCCCTCTGCTGACTGCTAAAAGGATCCTGAAATTATGCTTTGAGAACCCTGGTGAAAGCAGTTTACGGCTGAGGCCTCGCAGGCTTGCTGGTGGCTGCTGAAGCAGCAGGGATCTGCTTTCTTCTTGCCGGCTGCCAAAGCAGCCACCGCTAGCCGAGCTGGAGCTGCCTGGTGGGACAGGGCTTCCCACCGAGACCAGCCTCGTTCGCACCGAAATCCTGGCCTCGGAGCGCCACCTAGAGGTCCTCACGGGTGAGGTCGGAGGGCTCCCCACCCGCGGCAGCGCTTGGCGGAACCGAATGTAATGCCCTGCTGAACGGCACTGCCCGACTTCGCCCTTACTCCTCAGAGTAAAAAGGTTTTCATTTCTCTGTGACTGAAAAAACCCCCATGTTGTTTATAAACCTTTAAAAACGACTGATGCCCACACACTGTCATGAGATTTCATTAGAGTTTATCAGAAAGTGCCTTCTGAAACGATGTTAATTCTGCTCAGCTGAACAGCCTCACGCCCAGAGGAGGAGGTGACCCCTTCTCCCTTGCTGACCATCCCTGTTTGCTTTGCCTCACACTGAACGGTACAATTTTCCATGCCTCCGCAAACGCTCACCGCCACAAACCGACAATGCTGGGACAGACCTAGGACTAGACCAACATCCACCTGCTAGGGGATGTCATACTCCATTTTTTTTTTTTTTTTTTCCCTTGCCTGACACATGAAGTTCTGCAACAGTGGCAATGCCAAACACAGGAGGCAGCTGGGAACCCGTGCACCAGGCAGCTGTGCCCTGTGAGCAGGAAACAGGCCATGCACTGTCTCAAGTCCACATTACACGGCGCTGATGTGTGCTGCGAACAGCACAGGCTGTGGAGCCTCCACCTCTACGGACAGGGTCCAGCTGCTAACTACACCGCAGAGACTGGCCAGCGCCGAGACCATAAACATTCAGTGATTAAAAATTAGCAAACAAATACATGATATCCCAGATAAATAAATACCTGTACAAATGCTATTACTATGACCACTTTAAGGTTCACAACAGATGATGCTGGCCACTAAAACCAAACATGAAGAAAAAAATGGAAAAACTTGAATTCTTAGTTTTATCTGGAGATAAGGCAAGCTCGAAATACAAAGTATAACAGAAAGCGTTGTGTGCGTACAGACATGTTGCTTCTTTTTTGCCATATTAATGAGAATATTAAATACCCAGGACCACCAAGCTTTTTATCGATACATTTACAGAAATTAACTAGCCAAATATGGGTTATTTCATGCAGTAAGGTTGCTACCGGGTAGGGAGAGAGAGCAAGAGCAGTGGTACTTTCAACAGAATTTACTTGTATGTTGAAAGAAGTTACAGGTACTGGTGGAAATACATGTTAATAAAACCCAGAAGTGTTACAGTGTCCAATGGAGACACGAGATTCACTTAGATTACTATGTTGGAAGATAATCTTAAAATGTTTTAAGGCAATACCTTCTACAACTAAGATGAAGCTAGATGAGAAGGTAATAAATACCAACATAATAAATACTTCTGGGATTTTAATCTTCCTTGGTTTTGTACTTTGCAATTTAAGAGTCTGAGATAAACGTCAAATCAAAGAGTTCCAAAAGATAAGCATTTTTGTAAGACCAAGATCTATAGTAACAAGCTCACTCCAAGCCTGCCATCTGTTTTTAGTCACTTTAATGTGCCTGTGATATCGCTGTCACTAAAACACTGTAAGGTTTTGTCAGATACGTGCCACCTTAAATTGAATAAATTCCGTGTGCATTTCTGTTGGAAATGAATGAGTTCCATAATAACTAGAAAAGAAATCAAAATGTTGGAAAATGTTTAGACAGGTAAGGCAATGTGGCAGCAAAAGCTCTTACGGGACTGTGTAGCTGGATACTTACAGTTAACATGGCAAACATTAGCTGGCAGACGTTGAAAGCATGCCTCCAGTTGTGATACAAAACCATGCGATAATTCTTCCTAACTGTCAAAAGCCACCTACACAGCGTCTGAAATGAAAAGTACAAATTGTATCAGGGCTACTAAATGTGTACAAATGGACAGAGCAGTGCCAAGACAAAAGCAGCAGATATCTCTGCAGCGCAGATGGTTACCTCATAGTCAATTTTAAATTTCTGAACCATTCCAAGTTCCATGAACATCCGCAGGGCTGCAGTAATCATGGCATCCACATCAAGCGAGAAGTCATCAAAATGGATATCATCAATGCCAAGCTCTGACACCAGAGGGATGTTTGCTGCCTGAAAATGCCAAAGGGAAAGGGAAACTTCTGATTCAAAACTTGGGTCTTTTTTTCTGTGTCACTCTTACAAGAAAGCATCCATACATCAGTTCTGACCTGCCAATAAATCCCCTGCTTGATTTGAATGCCGAGCAATAAAAGTCTTCATCTGTGAAATACAAACATGTCAGGCTAACAGAGTGGGGAAACAGTGGGAAGGAGAAGAACCCGGTACGATCAGGAAATATGCTCACCATCCCAACTGGAGCCTGCATATAGCATTTAGACTGTGAGAGCTGACCACTTTATAGCTACTGCAGTAACACAATATATTCCAATGCAAATTACAATGCTGTAATGCAAGAAACATCTGGACAGCCAGCAGCTGGAAATTTTAATTGCTACCATTCAGAAATGCAAAGTAAATATACTGCTCTGCAGAATTTCTTCATCCAAATGTCTTTACATTCATAAGCATACAAGTGCCCTTTGCTTTACACTGTTCACTACACATTCATAGAACAACAACAAAAAAGTTAATACAAGAAACGTGTAGGGGAAGCACTTTTCAAAGAAAAATAAAAATAATTTGCTAAATGCTGATTATGTAATAAGTCAATAACAGCAAAAGCCTTACATTTTGCTTTGTTCGTGTAACAGCAGACTCCTGTTCTGTTTGTAGGAGAGGAATAAGCTTTTCACGCACACCAAAACATACAAATGAGTGTGCACGACTGCCTAACGTATACAGTTGCGCACACAGATGTATTGTGGCTGGCCCGGTGGCAGCACCTGTGGGAGCCAGGCAGAGGTGCTGACAACCCTCAGAGGCTTGTTTGCCCTTCTTTACGCCCCTTCGGACTTGCCACTCACCTCCCTAGAGAGGGCAGGTGGAGGAGGCTGCATTTGCTGAAGGAGCATCTGTTCCCTGTCTCCTGCTGTGAGAAGGCGATGGGTCAGGTAGAAACCTCACAAAGGGGCTGGATCCAGCCCACAGGCCATGAGCTGGACCATGCTGAATTAGTCAAAAATCGCATGGACTCAGCTGGTGTGGCACATGCAGCTACTCACTTGCTCAAAACACCAATTTGTTCATGCAACTGTAAGTTCACCTTCACAGTTACAGCTTCTATGCAACCACCTTATGGTTTCCTTTTTGAAAACTTGTGTTTTGAAATATTGTACCCTAACTACAAGTCACTGTCTTGTAAAAAGCTTTTTCTGGCCAAAGGGAAAGTGCCACCTTGATAATTACTTTATGCGGAGATTAAGCTGGTTTAGCTATACCATGTAAGAAGATGACTGTGCACACCTGCCATAAAATAGCATTAACATTGCAGCGTGAACTTACTTGCTAGCTAGAAGAAAAGTCCTTTTGGTTCAGCAGCCAGTAAACCACCCCAGTACCACAAGTCACAGCATTACGCCAATGAGGTTCACTGACATACGAAATACAACAAACCCATCAAGTCAGGCATCATCCCAGGACACAGCTGAAGAACCTTTGCAGCGTGCAGGCAGAGATGTAAGCTCTGTTAACTGCACACTTTATCTGCTAGCATACTTATCCAGGTTGAATCAATTTAGCATCTTTTTTTGAATAATTATTGAAATACTTCTAGGTGATCCCAACTGCAGTTACACAGCAACACCCTTTAAGATCTGGCTGAAAAGCAACGTATTTACTTCTGGGGTAAAGAATGAACAAAAATACGGTTAGGTGTGAAACAGGAATACTGACCCAGAGGCTGTGCTGTCCAGACATTCAGAGGTCTTATAGAAACTGTGACTTTTTTGTCACATTCAGTTATTCTTCAGAGCTTTGGGGGATACTAAAGATGCATACTAATATTTAGCTGATGAATACACTCATTGCATAGTAAATGCACTCTCTACAAAATGTCTCTGAGGGAAGAAACGCGTTTGTCCGTCTTGTTTATTCCTTAGACAGAAGTTTAAATAACAAAGATGTTGAAACAGAAGCACTTGATTGTAAGCAGACCCACTTGAAATTGTTATTATTGAGATTATCTTTACAGGCCTACTGCTGCATTTTCATTAACTTTGCAGTGGGCTTTGATTAAAATTTTTATACTTTTTGTCATCTTAAAAGAAAACAGATATTCTTGCTTTTTTTTTTTTTTACTGGAAACAAACACTTTTACCAGCCTGTTACAACTCAGGGAGAACACTTCAAGCAGTCGCTCAACCGCAGTTGTATTTCCCTTTGTCAAACAGTAGAGAAATAACAATATATTCCAAATCTATTACAAACTGAACAACAGGATATTAACAAAGCAAGTCAAAAACAATTTCTTCCCACGTCAGTCTGAAACTTTTAAATATTTATGAGGTTTTACATTCCTAAATTTAACAGGAGTGCCATAATCCAAAATAACTGCTGAATTAATAGCCAGGAGATAACATTTGTATAAAAGAACCATTCGCTTTACAACAGCAATAAAAAGGAAACAACAGAATTATGAGTGTTGAGACTAATTTGAATAATGCTAAAAAAAAATGGTATGTTGTGGGGCTGCAGCAATATTCTGGCAGCACCTGGCATCGCCTGTCCTCAGCTTCTTATGCTAGTAATGCAGCAGTCCAGGGTTTATAGGACAGCAATCATTAAAACTTCATTTATGCAATTACAAAGATATAAAAATTATTCATAATACAAAATATTAAAACATATACATCCCTGAAATTTTGCTGCACTGCAGGAGAAATTCCAGTGGATTTCTTAAAATAGACGGCAATAACAACACTTTTTTTCCAGGAAAACAGAGGGGATGAAAGTACCATAACAGTAAGAGGAAGGGGCAGGCAATTAAAATTCAAGTTACAGTGAAATTATTTTTTTAAAGCACCCCAGTGATTTAGAATCACTTAAAAGGCTTGCTTCCTTTTGAACATTTTGAAGTTCAAGTTCCCCTTTCTAAAAACAATTAAGAACATTATACTCTGAGTCTTTTTACCCTGCGGACCAAGCAATTTCAATGCTCTTCATCCCTAAGAAAAATTCACATGACTCTTCTGTGAGCTTATGGTAAATTAAAGCCGGATGTGCCTCCTCTGGTCACATCTCCATACCCCCTGGTACTAAAGCAAAAATTGGTCTTGAAAGTAACCATGAACACAAGTTTGGTTTAGCACATGGAAGGCAACTGGTCTTGCTTAATACAGTGCAAACTCAGCAGTTACCAGACTGGGAAACTATCACCACTTGTAAGCAGCCTGAAAAAAAGCAAGTCCTGTCCCTGAACGACAGCATAAAGACAAGGTCTGTGGCTACCCTACAGTCAGATGTGCGTGGGATGGGATGGATACAAGGAGGAGGAAAAGCACCTTTGTACTAAATTCAGGATTGGAGACAGATCTTCCTTTCCTCATTGCTCTCTGCTATCGTGTAAACGGTTCCACAGCCTGCTTGGTATAGTCAACAGCCAGGAGAGGAGTGGCTGGTTGAGCCTGACCTTACACCAGTCATTGTGAAGGGGCCATATGTCATTAATGACCGTCATACTTCCAAACACATGGAACATCAAAGTGGTTTCTACTAACAATAAAGTCCCAATTCTGACCACTATAAAAGGCAGCCAATGGGAATAGAAAAATAATGTTTCTGGTTCAGTATAATAAGCCTTTGGGCTGCTGTGGATGAACAAAACCTAAAAAGGAAAACTTTAGGAAACTAAAGAATCAAAGCTATAGGGAAACTTTGAAAGGCTAAATACTCAAAATAAAAGCTACTGTTTGATGTGTACACCTTAGTGTTGCTGAAGACAACTATTTCACAATTTTGGAAGTATGTATAAAACATACACTATATTAAATGGTTTCTTTATATCCTTAGCATGCAGCCAGATAACAATAAAGGTAAGCACTCGGACTTTCTCTGGGCAGTATGTGTTCATGTGTAAATGTATGTCAGAAAAATGCAGTATAATAAGCACACACACATACACAGAGCATTTTACAACATTCTCACTCTAAGGGCTGAACAAAGCGATCACAATCAATCAAACACAAGCAAAAGGGAGACTTGTGCTGCTCTTACTGAACATATTTCCTGAATGAGAGATAGGTTTTATATTCAACTTGGTTGTTACTGCAAATTGTTTTCCTTTCAATTCTGCTTTCAGTTTCTGCCATATACCACAGCAGTACTTTTCTAATGGTCAATACTGCTATTGAGAAAACATGTGGAAAGCATATACCATTCAATGTCCTCTTACAAATTAAATTTTAACCAGTTTATAGTTATAAATAGTACAAGAATGATCCCTTGGAGTTGGCTGAAAGGAAGTGGGGCAAGCTTGCTGCCCTGAATAACTTGTAGGTGTGATAGCTGCTATAAGATCATGATAGGTGTGACTATTTTAGGATCTGGAAACACATTACCAGTCCTTCCGAACAGGGAAGAAACTTTATGGATTTCCCTAATGGTCCACACAGTTTTACAAACCAAACTTCCTGTGTGAGTTGGAAGCCTAGTTTTCAGTATGTGAAAGCTATACTAAGCAAAAGCCTTTCGTTCCAGCTAGTCAAATGTACTGCCAGTGGAGACCAGCAGACAGGTCATGTGCTGCCAGCATAAAAAAATGGTCAGAGCGAGGTAACTCCTTATATTTAGGGAAAAACTGTATCATGTCAGGACCAAATATCAATTTGGGTATTTAATGATCTCCTATAGCAGAATGTGGCCTCCTATAGCAGAATGACAGTCTGCGTCAGTGATGGAGAGAGGACAATTTCAAGGTGGTTATTACATTTTGTCTCATCTTGCCATAATCCTCTTATTCCATCATTATTTCCTACAAATTGGCACACACTGATAGGCAGCTTAAGGAGTTTCTTAAACAGAAGGCACCTACAGCTCAAGGGCCTGATTGTAGTAACTTCATTCAGCATTACATTTATATGAATATATGAATATGATCCCATTTGATACTAAGAACACAGGACAAAAATAACATCCCATGGATTGACAGGGAAGGCTTACTAAATGATTTTGCACTAGCTCTTCTAATACCATACTCTTCACAATCTTCTATATCCATATTTGATAAAGTAATAAAGTTAGATGTAAGGAAACTGGTGGGTTCTTCAGAAAACATTCTTTCTCCTTGTAAAATCGTTCACTACCATGGAAGCAGTCCAGCTAAACACAGAAAACACTAGACTGAAATCCTACTTTGCTGTGCCACCTTAAACTCCGTTCTTCAGTTCACTACCTGTTTGGATAAGACATCTGTGCCTATTATGCAAGGAAAGCATCTTGAAACCTACTGATAAGTATATTAGTATAGCTTTGTGAAAAAATAATAGCACGTTCTGCCAATTGGTATGCTCAGCTTCTTTCCCATGTGATATCAGAACTATTCTGTAACAATAACTTCAGCTACTGAATATAGTCCACTTACCATATAGCCCTATCGACAATGACATGTGGAACGGTTAGCAAGGTTTCCTAATCAGAAAATACCGCCAGACTGATGGGAAAAAAGTATTAAGAAACTTGAATGTACCTAACACATATAAAGATATCCCATGGAATATATGTCCCGATGTAGCAAAAGAACGGCAAAACAATATGGTATGCCTCTTAACTCCCGGGAGCACCATCTGAGTCAGGAGCTCATGTACTGTTTCAATAGTGTGTCAGGATCTAGACCTCATTTATAGCAAAACTGGAGCTTCAGACAACGTGACATACACCAAAAAATAAGACTACCCTTTCAAGTATCTCTTCACCTAGAATCTCTGTCGGAAGATTAGGAACTGAAAAACCTTAAAGGCTGATCATCAAAACCCGCACAGAAAGCATCAAAGTGGAGAATATTTAAATGTAAGGCCTTCTTTATGTCTCTTTCTTCTATCAAACTATACTGGAGACAGTATTTTCTGATGGCAAAGATTTTTATTTGTAAAGGGTTCTTTCCACACATAAAGGCCTCTAAAATACTTGATTATATTTATAGCCACAGGCATTTTTAAAATGTATCTTTATAGTCAGTTATTACCAGTAGTGGACAAATTCTGCACTTCTTCATAGCCATGGAAGACCAAAGCCTGTCATGTTCTAGTCTGACACATTTCTTACTCTCTCCAAAGGGGAAAGAATCAAATGTTTCAGCTCAGGGATGTTTTAATGCCCAGAGCAACCTGGTTTTTAAAGACCTCCATCTGTTACTGCAGACTGCGGCTGGCATCTCTCTGCCCTTCACAGTGCTGAGTTAGCACCTCTTTTCCAATGACCAACCGCAGCAGAAGCAGGACAGCAGCATTTAAAGTAAATTTTATAATATTTACAGTAAAGGAGAGTAGGTATGGAAGAGACTTCAAGTATGTACATGTATTAACCTCTGGATTCTGATTCTAATGAATTTTTAGTGTGATTATCACACTAACATTGCTGCCGCCTTCAGGAGTGAAACCGCACAGAATCACTTAGGTTGGAAAGGAGCTCTTGAGACCAGCCAGTCCAACACCCCTGGGTCAAGCAGGGTTAAAATCCCCCAACTTTATTTGTCCCTCAACTGCTTTCACCAAATTCCAATTCTTTGAATGAGGTCACTGTATGAAGGGATACTCAGATAACCACAACTGGCGACTGGAATGAGACAAGAGTGGGGCTTTGGACTCATCTGAAAGCAGTTGGACAAAAACATGAGATAAGGAGACCACAACACTGCCACATCAACATGCTTTGCCACCGCCAGATCTACCAGACTCCCTGTTTCTGTGTGCCAGACTGTCTGAATATTTTATCCATCAAACATGAAAGACATCAACAATTCCTGAAACATGATTTACGTCTTTTAAACCTCTTCAGTGTAACGCAGCAGATAAGCAGAGCTTGCAGTTGTGAAATCAAATGCCCAAACTCTGCCTGAAGTCCCACAGTAGGTATCTGGGCCCTTTGCTGGAAAAGGTCACTCTTTGCTTTAGTCAAAGTTTTACATCTGTAAACTGAGAATAATGCTACTTCTGCATCCAGCTTCAAAATCTGCAGCTGAAGCATGTATATGTGGTGCATACTGCTTTATCCTCAACTGACAAATTAACAGTATAACATGTAATTTAGACATGAAATATGGAACAAAGAAAGTTACATCTAGTCTTGTTTCAAAAAGTTATATTGGCTTGACCATTTACCAAACATAACTACTGCTTAGTATGGATACTGGTATTTGCTTTAATTAAAAGAGAAACTTCTTGGCATTAAGAAAGCTATTTATTCTGCTGCTTTTATCAGAATAAGTAGTCATTAAGTGATATATCACTATCAAATATAGCATTTTGGATTGGTTTTTTTATCATGCACTGTGAGCTTAGGACAAAAGTATGATATTTACTTTCTGCTTTTGGTATAAAGCTATATGTGCCCGAGGAAAGGATTTGTCATCTTATAATTTTATTTTTAAAAGGACAAGGGAAGATATGTCATTACAGAATTATACATACTATTTCCAAAGGTAAGCCCAGAATTACAGCTAAAAAGCTAAAAGTATTTGAATTTTTCTGGATCAGTGAATCAATCCTGTCTGAACATGCCACTTTCTGAAACTGGGATGCATCAAAAGGAATAATCAATTTCAGAATAAAAATATTACATTTAAAATTTTGTTACAAACTGTAACAGAAGACACAAAATACGTTATTTACATTGCTAAGAATCAATCCTGGATGTTAAAGGTGTTTCCTAGTACACAGAAATAAAATATATGGCAGCCTATAAAAGGAAAAAGAAATTTCTATTTTAAAAGAGCAGAGACATAAAATAAAAGCAATTAATGGTCTGAGCATCTATTATTCTTAAGGCCAAAGTCCATAACCACAGCAGCCTAGGACTGGAGTTTTACAGGGCATGCACATTTGACACAATGATCTCCTGAGGCGCACCAGGGAGTGTTCACGTCCTTTTGGCTTATGGTGATTAGGAAATAACCAGTGTGTCACATACTACAGGCTAGCAACGGTCGACTTTTTATGGCCATTGGTGCAGATGAGAAGCTCATACAAAGGACCCTATTCAGTCTCCGTCCCAGAATTTTAAACAAACACAAGCAGCAAACCTAGGGCAAGTATTTCCCTGATACAAAAGTGCCGAGGCATGCAAGCTGCTATTTCCCACAACAGCCTTGCTTGGTTTTGGTAGGCAGTCAGCTTTGTTGCTCCCATGAAGAGCAGAATGGGTAATGCAGGCTGCCTCATGCCTATAAATTTGTAAGGGTGAGGGAAGAGGGATGCAACATAGTCTTCTCCCCCACAGTGATACCTGGGATGGGGAAGGAAGGCTCTGACTGCTTCCTTGAAGACTCAGAAGAGGAAAAACCTCATTATGGGTTGAAGGAACAGGGTCAGGGTTCTTCTCACAGAGGACATGATGTGAAGGCACAGAATGGAACTGGCTCTTTTGGTGGCAAACAGTCCAAGCTGTGCCCTGCAGTTCTCAGCTGGACACATGGAGTGAGGAAGTATGTGAGGGAGAAAGAAGTGAAGGCATTACCAAGAACAGACACACAAAAAAATTAAAAAAGAAACAATAAAACCTAAAAAGCCCCACCAGTGCCACAACGGTGTATACACTGGTATTACGCTATTTTTTCTATCCCAGTGTACTCCAGCAGCACCTGAGCCAATCTGCAGGACCACTGGTCACATGCCACTGTGGGGCCGTGGTGGTGCTGCAGGAATGCACAGCAACAGGGCTGGACTGTGTTCCTGCTGGCCACTGAAATTTTCTTTCTGAGCACCTGCGACAAATCAGGCTGGCAGTATAGTGACTGGTGGTGAAAGTTATGCAAATATATGAGCGGGCAACTGCTCCACTGGGATGAAGTCCTATTTCAGACCCGCTAGAGTGACAGCTATAGCAGAATACTGTCAGATAGCAATAAATAATATTGAAAACACCTTCAAACTTACAACATACATTTACAGAAAAGCTACAGAGAACATTGCAGTGATAATCCTTAAAACATGTTTTTGTCTTTTTCTCCTTAGTTTTCATCAAGTTCTGATTGCAGGTTTAAATCCTATTCTGAATCCATAAATCACACCCTAGGAGCACGCAGGGCTGCCCAAAAAAGCATTCTCAAAAAATCCAGAGCTTCATCTTGCTACAGTTTTAACAAGCCAGGAGAGTTATCCTGGGCAAGGCTTCTGCCGGTCAGATGTGAACATGAACGCCAGTCCGCTCCCAGCAGAATGCGAATGCACTTCCCCCGCTGCCCCCTGCACCCCATGGAGCAGGCCAACAGGCAGCCTGCGCACCCACCCGGCACAGCAGCACAGAGCTCTAGTTCACACAGCACACAGCCTAATCAACACATTTTCTGCCAAAAAAAAATATATAAAAAAGTACTTGCTCTTTCAACAAAAACAGTAGGTACTTAAATATTTGTTTCAGCTCTTTACTTGCTACCTACACATTACTAGCTTTATAATTTTTCTTTAAACAAAAGTTGCTTTCATCTGCAACACAGCCATAAATACTTGCTGCTTGTCATTCGTGAGGTTCTTAATGAAGGCCCTACAGTACATGCTAACCGGCCCCTATTAAAATACTCTTACGATATTTGACTGATGCAACTGTTCCTTTTCTTCTAGGCACCTTGCATCTGCCAAATTACTGTTTTGAATAGAACATCTTATCCTATGCTTAGACAGTGCTGCAGAGCGGCCGCAGCATCAGCCGAGGGGGTACAAATCTCCGTGAAGAGGTCTGTCTGCGTGACTCCATTTTAGGGACCCTGAGGATTGTCCATGCCTGGCAAAAAGCAGTGGGGTGCTGCCACTGACTCAGGTAGCTAATGTACAGGTAAGTGAGAAACCAGCCAGGCAAGGAGCTGGATCTGGGACCCTACTGCACCGCTGTGCCACGCAGCACCCAGCTCATCAGCACCTTCCCCAGGTTGCTGCCATGCGACCCTGGGGCAGGCACTCCCGACAGACCGGGTCTTGCCACAACTTACCATGGGGTTGCTGTCATTATGCCACAACCTTTCCTTACTGCCACCCACAGCAACAGGTCTCTTTCAGGGTCAGTGCAGATAACACAAGTAGAGATACCTGAAATCAGTTTAACAGTAGAGTTCATGAAGGCCATGAACAGAAGTCTTTTCTTGTTGTTTTGGGATGGGGGTTTTTGTGTGCCCATAAGCTTGTTGTATGCCTGGGACAAAACATAAGCTGCCGCATGGCAGCACAGAAAGCAGGGTTAGCTGAGTTACCCTGTTTGGTGTGCCTAAAGGTGATGTATGGTGGGGGTGGGTGGCATGTGTGCGTGTTGGAGGGTGGGTGGGTGTGCACACGCATGTGTGTTCAGAGCTGGGTCACAAAGCACACGATGACGGAACACTTCACAGAAATGGCCTCATAAAATACTCAGTTTCCTGTTTTTGCCTGAAGTACAATCTGCACGTTTTCCGTACAGTTGCAGCAAGAAAGACAAGTGCTAGAGTCTATTTCTCATACATTTAAAGTGTTTACACTTTAAATTTGAAAGACTAAAACTGCACAACTACTGACAAATTTCTCTGTTAGAAAGTACATTTATTCTGCCTGGGATTTTGCCCAGACTAAAACATGAGACTTCCTGAGACTCAGACAATGGAGGAATGCCCCCCTAGGCAGACAATGAAACAGCATAATAAATAACCTGTAGAAGGCTGTAATCACAAATATTTTTTACGTAATATATGCCAGATATAGTTTTGCTTGGGTGACACGGAGCCATACACCCCAAATATAAATTTAGGGGTGTATTGATCTAGAAAACAAGGGTGCATCCATGTAATTTTTTTCCTTCAGATAATCCCAAAGCCTAAGTTAATACTGCACACTCACACACTCATGGGTGGGAATAGGTCTTTCAGCACAGCCTTGCTCTTACCAGCTGATGGAGGAATGCAAAGAAAAATTGCTGGATATAAGACTGTGCATGTAACACGGCTGAACCTGTGAAGATACTTCTCCTGAGTCTCTTGGTGACTCACACAAAAAGGACACTGCTGCCTGTGCTGCTAACATATTCTACTACATGCACACATACAAACATTATGATGGTGTGAAATTGCACTAGTATTACCTTTTTCAGGATTTTACAGTTTAACAGAAATGCTGCTAGGCAATCAGCTTTAAAGTGGAGCAAGGATGGCACCCAGTGGCCAAACAGATTCATCTCAGAAAAACATTTCTCGTCTGTTTCCCATTTTTCACTTCTGGGAGTTTAAATTATAAGAAGGTTCTAGCTTTAATATCAACTCGTTGGCAATGACAAAAGCCTCTAAAGGACACTGCCTTCTTCCTTTGGGGGACATTTATATTTCCTTTTGTAAAATATTTTGTAAAAAGAAAAGCCTTTAGAAATATTGCCATTAATAATTTAAAATCGATACCAGTAAACATTTATGACAAACAACTGTTTGTGGACAGAACACTGTATAGAGACAGTAACAAACAAAGAAAAGTATTTTTTCCCTTTGTAGGGTATTATGCTAGGGAAAACAAAAGATTTTTTCCTGGTTTTAAAATCAGTACAACTAGTAAAGTGTTTGTTTAATTTTAAAATCAACATTGATATTAATAATGCCAATTAAAAAATGTCTATCCAGACAAAGTTTGGTGAAAAGCAACTTGATTTTTTAATGAGAAAATTCCCAGTTATAACTTGTCAGTCTGCTGGGCTACAAAAGGAATCCAAGCACAGGTAAATAAAGAATAATTTCACATGTGAAATATTATGGTATTTTTCTGGATTTCTTTGAAGAATTTTTTCCACAAGTTACAACAAACACAACAATGGTCTTACTGGGCCAGTCTGGGAACGCAGGTTTCAGAACAATGAGCTGTCACATACAGGGCTTGCCCCAGGGATGTCTATAAACTTTGTGGGGAATAATTTGTTCCTTACTGATGGACAAAAGAACCATGATAAACCCACAGTGAAGAACTTCTGAAGTATCATCGTTTGCTGAAGTACCCCAATATTTTAAATTATTCTGGTCCAATATAAGTGCACAAGTCTTTGATAGATAATTTTTAATTCCTGCTTGAAAAGCTTTCCAAATATAAATTCCCAAATCTGTCACTAACTGAAGCATATTACTTTATTATTTGATAAGTGTTGAGGGTTTTTTTAGTCATTCATCAGATACTCCTCAGGCTTGTATGACATTTTAGATGTATTCCATGCCTTACCACTTTTTTGCATGGTCATTGGCTTAATGGTGTTAGCAATGTTGAACTGTATTTATTCCTTGGTGCTTTCTAGCTGACAAGAAATTCTTGTGGAGTATGATGACTGATCAGTTTGAGGGACAAACAACAGGTCTGTTGGATAATAGATCATTTCACCTCCACTTGTGAGCAATACTATGTCCACAACAATTGCTATTTCTAATTTGTTTTTAGAAGCATTCTCAAGTCCTGGACTAATTGTGGTTTTGGATATGAAAACTGATGCAAGAAATACAAAGCTTGCCATGTAAATAACAAAATCCAGTATTTAAGAGCAGCAAAGCAGCAGCACACTTTTTTTAGTATGGGTAAATTAATAACCATAAATGTTTTATTACTCCTCTGCTGAAAATTTGTTGTTGAAGTACCACTGTATTAGTGTGCATAATTACTAAGAAACTGAAAACCAGCCACTATTAAAGGCAATAAGCCAGTAATATTTTAAACTACTTAGAATGTTTTTTCAGTACTGTAAAAGAATTTTAGAGTACAGCAGAAATTCTTAGAATTATTATCTAAATCTGTTAAAATCTATTTCAGCTTCACAGAAGAGATTGATTTTGACCATGCACGTAATTTTCACTTTCTGTTACTTTCAGTGATTGAAGTTTATTACTCCTTAAGGTATTTAACAAGGTGATTTGGGCTCTGGTCTAGCAATGAAGTAGCTGACCTTAGAAGTAGTCACGTATTATTTAACATAGCTGTGTGTTACTGTGTATCTTTACTGTGCAGTCAGAATATCAATATTGACTTTTCAAATTTTTCCAACACTAACCCTTATGCTCCCTTCTTTTTAACCTACAGTGTAAATGTATTCAGAAATTATTCTCTATAGCATAAATACTTATGAATAAATAAATTTTGCCTGTGCATATTAAAATAATTCCACAGAAGTTCCTTATTGACATCTGCATTATGCCCTTGCCCTAATTAAATCACAGACCAGAATATATTCCTTGCTGAAGGAAGCCTATCCCTTTCAAAAAATTTAATGACCAGTGCTAAACTCATAAATGAACAGAAAAAAAATTTGTATAGGCATAAATATATGATTAAACTGTGTGCTTTATCTAGCTTCAACTGTGTGCTTTATCTAGCTTCCAGGCCACAGGTTTCTGTCTTTTGCCTTAAATGTCTCAAATCATATATAGCTGTTCCTCAAAAGAAAGATTTTTTAAAAACAGAATTTATCACCTACACTACAAAATAAACTGGTTTGGTGCAGGCTTATCATACACATGCAACACAGTTGCACAATACAAATCTCCTGCAGTCAGAAAAATGTTTAAGTCTTTTACAGAGATATTTTAATATTCCTGTCCCCTCTTTGCAGATGGGAAACCAAAAAATGAAGAAGTGCCTTGCCCTGCTCCATTGATATGACAACGTAAGGGCAAGGAATATGCCCAGTTAAGACTACACATGTTCAGAGCTGGGCAGACGAGGTGGATGTACTCCTCATGACCACTATAACACCCTTTACCCCTCTATAGCCAACAAAGAAGGCTGGCTCCTTCAGAGAGCAGCTCAGCATCGTAGCCTCACCAGGTTAAACCACTCGTAAACCCTCCCTCCATAATATGAATTATCCCAGATAATTCATATTTCACCTGCCATGGAGGGAAGAAAACATTTGACTCTGGGAGCTCCAGGTTTTCACCTGGAAATAATACATGTGGTCATACTAGAAATACAAAAGGAATCCTTTCAGTGACCTTTTGCAGCAAGTTAATCTCATCTTGATCGACTATGAGGCCAGTAAATTCAACTGGTGACATTTCAATAAAACTGAATATTTAAATTTTTGAAAGAAAATTCAGAATTCCCATTAGTTTTTTCTATTAACTATCCCTAGGCTTAGGGTAAGACACTGTAGTATGACACTAGTTCAGCAGGAGAGCTCCTAAAGTAATTTGTAAACAGTTGCCTCTCATGCCTCTGACAGACTGAAGTCATCCCACTTTATTTATTTCTGATAAAATGCAGAATCACAGGTCCCAGCACTGAGACAAGGAGCTGAAGAACACGTTAGCAGGACAATCCAGAAGTGCTTCCACAGGCAGGTGGTTGAGAAAGGAAAAATAGCTTGTACTAAAACAATTCAGCAGACTTGGGAGTTTTCATCAAACCCTGGTATCTGCAGTTTCTGAGATTTATGACAGTAATGATCAAGTCAAAGCACATCTAATTTTAAACAGAGAAGGCATGATCTCTTTTCTGGGTGATAAAATGTGATGCAAAGAATGTAGTTTCCTTTTTTTTTTTTTTCCAAGCAGTGCTTGGAAAGTGTTGGAAGGCACTGATTAATAACATAAAGTTGTGTTGTGTCAGACCAAAGGTCCTTCCAAATCCTGTACCTTAGCTCTGAGACTGACCAAGAGCAGGGAAGAGAACTGAGAAAACACTTCCTTGGTACACTCCTCTTGACTTTGGCAAGCTGCACTTCAGAAAATTCCTGAGCCACAGACGACTATCTTCATGCAACTGCCATTGTTTGCCTTTTTCTTCTGTTAATTCATCATTTTTAACTCATAACATCCATGGTGATAGGTCATATAGTTTAAATACACGTTTGCCGAAGAGATCTTTAGTCAGATTAAAATCTGTACCCTGATAATTTAATTTGATACCCCTAAACCTAAACACTGTATGAGAAAAGACCACGAACAATCTTTCCCTACTCTTGCTCTCTATGCCCTCCCTCACTGAAATGAAAAAAAAAAATTATTGCTATATATCTTTGAACTACAGAGCACTAGCCTGACGTCAACAGATGACAGCCTCACATTTCAAAAACTAGTATAAAACCCCCAGTATTTTACTTTTAATCATTATTTATTATTTTTAATAATTTTCAGTGTATTCAATGTGTTCCTGACTTGTTTCCATGACAACTGAAGACATAGGCACATGTAAAAGTGTATGAAATAATGTAATACAATAAAGACCTCAGTTTCATGAATTATGAAACTCAACACTGCACTTTAGGTCTTGTCTTATGTGGGCAGTGCATGTAGAAAAACAGAGGAAAAAAACCAGTGGTTTACATCTTGTGAACATGTGCATTTCTCAAAAGGAAAAAAAGTACTTCCTAACAGTTGTTTCCTTTTTTGCTTCAACTCTTTCCGTCGTTCCTTAGTTAAATACCTTGTGTTTTTAAGAAAGACAGAAAAGCCTCCCTGTGCGGAGGTAGGTCTTAACTAGCCATACCTCAGGCTACTAGAATCGAGAAATACAGGAATTGTTATTCACGCTATATTTTGAATCAAAGATTCTGTAAAGCAGGTGATACATTATTTTCTGTTGTGTAGCTCTCCTGTGTGCTGTTTGACCTAAAAAAGGGAATCTCTCACAGGGCTATAAATAATGCATCACAGTCATTAAATATTGATCTGATTTATACCATTCACAGCTGCACAATTAGGTTAGCTTTTTAAAAATACCTTCTTCTATACTACCCATAATAGGACAGTGTTTACATATTCTCTTTGGAAACTATATTAGCTAAATTTAAAGGTGATGTGTGTTTGTGGGACTGCTTGCTAAGTCACAAGGCTTGTTCATTACAGTCTCAGAAGTCAGTAACTCTTGCTAAAAATACTCTGTTCTGGACACAATTCTGCATTCTTTACTCACGTATCTTGGCTTTCTAGATTTGTCAAAAAGACACCTATTTTTAGGCTTGGAGAGCCTGTATTTCAATAGTGCACTACAGGACAATGCTATAGGATAGCATCAATCTTAGATTAATCAGACCTTGCTAGTCTTCCATTTTCTATTCCAGTAATACAAATGCTTATAGCTAAACAGTAGTGCTAGTACACAATGGAAATAATGGAATTGTCTTTTAAGCCTAAAAGATGAGAGAATTGAGTTGCCATAGCTTTTAAAAATCATACTTATTTCTAACTTCTTAAAAAAATAAAATGAATATTGATATGGGCATGATTCATTGCTGCATTACTTTAGCTTATCCTGCCAAAATTCAGTTTGAATTTAGTGTAGTTATGTAGATGCAAGTGAGGAGAAGCATTATGATAAACCAGGCTCAAGACTTAAGACATTTTCAGATATGCAAGAAATGTTTGCACTTGAGGTGAATTTTGGTTTACATGCAAATGCCACAAAAAGTAAAGTTTAATTTTTCTCCCTGCATCTACAGTCATGGTATCAGAAATCTACCTACCACAGTAATGAAGCACGTATCAGAAAACCTAAAAAATATTATGCAGTTTACATGAATTTAGCAGTTTATCTGATTTAAATATTTTTATTTTTTTTAAGCCATTGGAATTTAAATCTAAAAAAATATATCAGAGTTGAAAAATACTTAGTAGCAAATAAATATAAAATAATCTGGCAATGGAGAGTCTACAAACAATACTTACTATAAGTTGTATGTCTTCGTTGCTTTTGTTTTAATCCTATAAATAATTCACAGAACTCACATCATCTTTCTTAGAACCTGGAAGTACAGCGTATATCCCAAATAGAGGAGTAATGGTAGATACCCCGTGATTAATTCTGATTAATAATTAATTCTGATTCAACTGCCTGTTATTGAAACTCTATCAATTAAGCTTCCATATGTTTCCCCCCATCATAAACCCTACACATTTTCAGGAAAAAGGACCCATTTTACACTGCATGACAACTCAAGTTTTCACTTAACCTACATTTTAAACTGGCATAGAAAGAGGACTGGATCTTAAATTTTAACTTTTTTCAGGGATTTCTGTCAGAAAATGCTATTCAAAAGACTGACTTGCCATGAATAAATAGATGGAAGGTGGCAGAGGTAACATCACTACGCAATTTTACAAATACCAAACAAAGCTGAAGACAGCAACATCCTGCTGAAATCAATGGCAAACCTCCCATTACCTTCCCCAAGGCCAGATTACCACCTACAGAGACCAAGGGATTTGCTCAGGGTCTGAATCCAGATCTCAGCAGTTCAATTTGTGTCTACCTGGAGGGATAAGCCCCCTCTCATTGCTAAAACAAGCTCACTGGGTTAAAGGTGTGAATTTTCCATTCCCACTTCCCCTGGGCGCAGGCAGCAGGCTGCGTGGGTGGCTCCATCCAGGTCAGCAGTTGCACCTGCCTACACTGTATTTGAGGCTCACACTGGTCCTGCTTGCGCTGGCTTCCTGAGAAATGTGTGCCTGCTAGCTAAGTGCTAATGAATCCCCAAAGCTTTAATGCAAATAATGAAAAGGATGGGTGACACATATATTTACAGTAATGATTCATAGAAATGAACTCTCTTCTGAGTAAAAACCCCCATCCATTCATTAATAGAACAATTTCTAATCTTATAAGCATTTTTAAACTTGGTTTTCAGATTTTTATTAGTGAATGCTATATTCTAGTAACACCAGAAGTGGAATCCCTTCAGCAATGTGCAAAACCCCCATTCAATGTGAATCTATGTTGCTGCTTTGTTTTTAGACATGTTGTAGAAATCAGATATGAAATAGGTCAATTTCACGACATGGTCCATTATCATACACTTATGTTTCTTTGTTTGATACTGTGAACTTCCCTCTGCATTTTCAGCTCCACAACCAGTGGTCCTCTGCACTTTTTCCCACCCTAGCATCTGGAGAAAGGCATTCATTTCTTAAGGGTTTCTTATTAAGGTGGTGGGTTTTGTAGTTTCATTAATTCTTAGACAGGATAAATAGCAACTGAGATAAATATTATTTATTTTACAGAACCTGCTCACAATGATTACGCTTAATTCTAAAGAAGATACTAGGGACATTTGTGAATTCATCCAGTAACAGTAGGAAATTATTGACAAAATTTCAAGTAAAAAATCAACTTTTACTCATCTTGCTAGGCCTTCTACACTGCAATAAAATTAATTTACTAGTAAAAGCCAGAGGAAAAATAAGCTTCAAGTACACTGGCAATTTTTCACTTTGTATCAAAATACTATTGAGATTTTAGGCAAATAAAAATTAAAGGTAAAGCATTTTATTAAGACTATAAAGAAATAAAGATGACAAAGATGGAAATAAACGACTTGAACTAGGAGGAAGAATATATAATTATTTCCAAGCTGCTGAGGTCCAGTTACAGTACGTTTGGGGTAGTACATTGAAAAATTGTTAACTCAAATGTATTGTCACTCCAAAGTCATTAATTACTGTTAGGGCCCATGTCAGTCAAGGGCCAGCAGTGAACTACCAGCGTTACTCTCATTTAGATGTTTCTATCATGTGTGTTTGTTACTGTTCTGACTGAACCAGAACATTAGATAAATCATAACAGACATTTCCTCTGACATCTGCCAATAAATCACCAGAGGGAGAGAGGAGTTTTAGCCCCAAACACCCCCAGAGGGAGGAATTGTTTATTAGCCAGTCAAGTCTAGAAGATGACCCTAATATAACAAAGGGCTTATGCAAAATATAACAGTATAACGAACAGAGAAAAGAGCAATGATTTCAGGGTAGGATGCCCCTAGAGACCCTGACAGGGAGACTGCTGCCAGAGCTCTGCACGGGGGAGATGGGAGCAATTTCATCCCACAGATGGATGGCCTTCTCTGGGGATGAGCTCTCTGTTGAAGGCCCACAAGACATGCTGCTCCGCTCTGGGTTTTTGTTGATATGTTTTGTTCAAAACCAATGGTGTAAAGCATTAACAAATAGTACCTGGCACTCATTTTGTCAGGAATTGAAAGCGAGACAACTGGATATAGGAAAGGGAAAATTTTTTCTGAAAAAAATACCTCAGCTTACTTTAAGTATAGTTTGGTTATATTTCTCATTTTTTTAATCTATGTGCTTTATAAAAATGTATTTATGTGGGTTATTAATGAATAAATGCTTTTTCACTTCCCTTTACCTTATCATTAACCATTAAATGGATAGATATATGCCGTCAAGGTAAATGGATAATGACATTTCTTACCTGGAGACTGACAAATCTATTAATGAAGACACCTGGGAAAACAAGTAGAATAGCTCCTCATCACACTAGTATCTAAGTCCAAAGAGTAACATAGCAGGCTTTTATTTCAGCTACACAGACCATCAGAGAATTGTCTTTCAATGGCTGACAGCAACCAAGGAGTCTGGCCCTCTGGTATGTAGAAAGATAGTGGTTGAATCCTGACAGTCACAGCAGCTGTATTACAGATGCTTACTCTAAGGCAAACCAAAATACACATACATATAAAAAAATATTAATATTTATGGCCCTTTATCCCTTTCTTTTCCCTCTCTCTCACACAGTGTTCAACATTCTTTCTGCCAGACATAAAATACAACTTATTAGGCACACAAAAGTATATTCTGCTGGCTGCAGTGTTGGAACAATCTTCCAGCATGTTTGATTCCAGCAGTAGTTCAGTAATCTAATCTTCAGTTTACAAAAGGGTGGGTAACTGCACCAGTAACTACCATGGAGGGAGAATATTATACCCTTATCGCCAGGTATCAATACAGAGTTCTAAGGCACAGACATTGTTCAGGAAATAATCTAAAAACCAAGTAACTAAATAGCAATAGCTGCCCTTCTTCAGTCCAGGTAACTCATCAGCATCTGTTCTGCTAGATCACCCATGGCTACCCCCTTCCACTACAACCATCCTCATGACACAGAGAGCAGCAAGTCGGCCAAGTATCAAAATAACCATCAAACAGCTATTTTTCAGCCAGATGGGTGCCAGGGAGCCACAGCAGGCAATGCCAGCAGTGCAGGGTCACAATAGCCCAGATTTCTTTCCCAGAGACCTCGCCACAATGTCCGATGCACTTTGTGTACAGGAAACCAACACCGACAGCCACCATGAGAGCCTTCCAGACAGCTACAACGCTGGCTCCTCATAACCAAGGAAAGTGCCACCAAGTTTCCCTAGTGCTTCCTCAAGCAGAAAAAGACAAACAAAGCCTACCACAAAACCAGCTCTGGAGTGCTGGCAGTGATGAAAGAGCAAGGTCACCATTCCCCCTCATCTCTACTGCTAGGCAAGGCAGGATTCAGCGAGAGAACACATAACTATTTGTCCCTAGCAATGCTATACGTTCAGCACACATCACTTTACAGTTCTGCCCAGGGCACTTACAGAAGTTAGAAGAGGATTTCTCACCTTCAGGTCCAGTCTTCTGAGCCTGTGCACAATCTTGATAGTGAATGCTTTCCTTTTTTAGCAAACACAGGATAACTCCACACTGTAAGCATGTAAAGTCTCCAGCTCCTCTTGTTTTCTCTAGCTTCTTCCTCACCTCTCACTGTGGTATGACTTCCCTATGGTGGTTCTTGCTGAGGAGGCCACCAAACCCATATTGACATGCTGTTCCAGCAGCTGGTGCTGGGACAATGGTATTTTTCTGCTGTGCACCCATCACTGCAGCTCCTTATCCTTTAAGAGATTTTTTTTCCACCTTCCCTGCCTAACAGCCTCACACGTAATACATCCTTCATAAACCATTGTTAAGATTTTCTGCTTTTGATGTAAAACTTTTCTCTCAGATAATCTGCATCCATTTTAATTTACTGTTATATTTTCAGAAATAACTAAAAACTTAAATCCTTACCTTGAATTTATCAACTTCTGCCTTCGAACATGTTGCATGATAAGATAACACCTGCCCCAGAACAAAAGATAAAAAACCATTTTTGTAGACTTGACATGTAAAAATAATAGGGCTCTGTACTGCTGTCTAATTGGTGATGTTTAAAACAAATTTAGTTAATATTTATGCATGGTAATTCAGTTCTGAATGTCAGCATATAATAACTAATTGCAGGTTATCAGGTATACATTTGGCATTTATGTTGCAGGGAATTTTATAGGGAATCATGGACAGTAAGTGATTTAATATTATAAGCATTCCTACATTGTTCTCTCCTGGAGTTCTACAATTAAAAAGAGAAAGAATTTAATGTAAAAATAACAGTAGATTTACAGGCTTTAAATAAAGCCTTTTGCTATACTGTAAAGCTTTAACGCCTTTGCTAGTGGCACATCACTGCATGCAAATTAGCACCTCTATGCTATACCTGACATTCTCTGCAATATCGTTCTGGAGACAAAAGCATCTAATGAAATGCACAAAGTACTGCACATCTCTTATTACTTATAAGTATGCATACATTTACATGGAATACATTATATCCTTATGTGACAATACTAACATTCAACAAGCACTCCAGAAGGTGCAAGAGCCTGCGTTCTGGACCCACCGAGGTCTGACTGCGTGAGATGAGGTGCTGGTCCATGAGGAAGCTCACAGAGCCAGAGCACTCCTAGCAAGGACAGGTCCCCCCCACCACACAGCAACACCCGATCTGATTATGTACTAAAGCTTTGATATATATTTCTTATTTTGAAATTGTTTTCATCTATGAATGTCTCTGTTACTCATACAAATACCTAAACTCTATCTCAAATGCCCTTGGCTTGCAATACGTTGTGGCAGTAAGTCCCAAGATGTATTTATTCATATCAGTTTTAGAGATGTCATCTTTTACAGTAACAGAAAATCATTCCTGCACTATGAAAGAATAAATAACAAACACCAATTCACTTGTTCTGTCCTACGTTTTACTTTCAATAACTATACATCATGTCCTTCCTCAAAGAGTATCTATTTTTCTGTCCAACCATACTGTAGCTTCTCTCAGATATCTGTAAGATTAGTAAAATTATGTCTCCTGCTATGACAGATTACACTTAATACCAATATTCTCGTCAAGTTTCTCTTTTATCTGCATTCATTATATACCTCTAGATTTTTACAGTCTTCCTTAATATTGATTATTCTAATCTTCGAATCATTAGCAAATTTTGCATCCTTAATATATAAATTAGCCTGGTTTTGAACCATACGTCATCCTACTGTCAACCTTTCCCCATCAATTGCTGACATTTTGGTCTTCTGTTTATTAGTCAATCTTATGAGAATTCTATATGAAAAACAGTATATCTGGATCTTATTATGGTATAAATCAAATTGATTTATTTTACATTTGATATCAATGTCATTTTCAAACGCCACTCATTGCCACCCTAGCTAAATACACAAATACTAATTAAGTGTTCTACTACTGAAAAATGGATTCACAGTCCTTCAGCATATACCATTCTTTTGTTCAGCACTTTTCTAATGTATCTTCAATCACTTTACACAAATATTATCATGAGTTGTTGCTCATTTATAGAAAGAATTACTCTTCACTGAAGCATAGTGGCCATTTATCAAACCTATAATCTGCATTCAAGCTATATAGCTATTAGCCTTTGTTAGATAAAAGAAGGAAGCTGTATTTTAAACTAAGAAACTTAAACTTCCTTGATTTCAGTAGTAAATAAACTTCTATGTTAACTTTCATTCTTCTGTATCTGAGTGTGATATCTGGCACTGCTTGTTTTTCTTGCTAGGAGGAGTAATATTATACAAATATCTGGGGGATATGAGGGTTTATAGTAATTCATGACTATGATATATAAAGAATAAGGAATCTTGCAGGAGGTCTTTTCCTCCTAAGTGAATACATATAGAGGAATAACAAAAAAAAAAAAGCACCGCTTATGCTTAGAATGTTTTCTAACACAAACAGTCCTATTGACTTCAAAAACATGTTACAGGATAGATCCCTGATATATAGGTAACTATATCCAACCCTAAAGCAAAGAGAAAAATAATTATGTCCCTTTCATAGCAATCCAGTTTGATTTTTGGTTTATTAGAGAGAAATTCACATCTCAATCAGGTCAACACTATTTTTGTAGTTCTTACTGTAATGGTGGGTATTGCATAAGTTCAAAGGAGTTACACAGGTAAAGGGTGCACGCACCAGGGATAGCTAGATGATTTTCTTCTCTTGTCACATGTGAATTTTAAAACAATACTGAAATCTGAGCAACATAAAACATTCCTCCAGTGAAAGGGTAAAGATTAATCAGTCTTGTATAATGTTTTTTGCAAGATCTTAAATTTCATTCAAATCGTTCTTAATTATTGTTTTAGTAGGAATAATAAAGATTTGTAAGGCTATCCTCAAAACTCCAAGCTTTGTTCTCACCAAGATTATTTTTAATGTGATCATGTTCAAAATCTCCAGAATATAATAGAGAATATAGTGCTTTGCTGTTAAATCGGCTTAATGAAGTTTAAATAATCATAATTTTTTGAAACATTCTGCCTTTTAGAGTTTGTTGTACAGCAGGTGGTAGACTTCAGTCTTTGTGAATGGGGCATGGGGGAACAGAAACAGGAAAAGAAATTGCTACAAAGGCAACAGACAAAAAAAGAGAAAGCTTTGCATCCATTTAGCCGGTCTGTATGCATCTTATAGAAAGATGAAATAGGCTGGCATGCCAGGACCTTGCATTATGTATTGGCCTTGAACCACAGCAGAGCTCTTAGTGAGCTGCCAGCCATCCTGCTTTGACTTTATTCCAGCAAGACACGTATCTGAGAAGGGTTCAGCAGATGTTGCTTTTGATACTAAAAAGCCCTATGATGATCGCTTTTTTCAAATTTTTCCTGCTCACAGTATGTTTTACTTACACTTTACAATAGTATATAAACAACAATAAGCTGTTTAAAGTACCAAATTCAAAGGAATTCTCAGTTACTGATGGACAAGAAAATACATGTAATGTCTAGATTAATTCCTACACTTACACCTGTAAGAAACTAGATTCACCATCATCACTGTCCCCACTTCCAATGTAAATAACATAGGCATCAAGTGAGATATCCAGGTTCAAAATCACTTAAGCTGTGCATGAGCTCCGCAGCTAAGCACAGCCTGAGAAAGTTTCCCTTCAGCATTATCTTAGTAAGACAACACACTAAGGTGCAGAGAATATCTATATCTAGATATAGAAAATGATGCTAACTACAATAAACTCAGAAGCAGGAGGTTTCTTTACATGTGATGGTTATGAGCAAGAAGAGGTTTCATTAAGATGTATACATACGTCAAGAGCCACAGACTGTTTTGCCCAGGATTTCTTCACTTGGTCATACATAATGGTGTTGTTGATGCCCAGGCCACAGAAAATAACAAAAGCCTAGAAGTAAAAAGAGAAAAAAGAAAAGAAAGTAAATTATAAGTCAATTGTAACACAAACATAAAGATGAATGCTGGCTTAATCATGAAAAGGAATTGCATGGAAATATTAGGAATAATCATGCTTAGGCGGGTTATCTTGAAAATGTAGCTTAGTCACTGGCCTCAACAAGATGAGAAAGATCAGATGCAATAAGCTTGTTTTAATTAGGATGCAAACTTATTAAGCGAGAAGTTCTGAGAATTAATGTCAAACCACAAACACAGACAACATATTCTTTCCTCCTCCCTAGAGTAGCATTTCCTCCTCCCTGAAGCAGCATTACCCAAAAATACCAAATCCTGCTGAAAAAGTATGTTATTGCTACAAAATTGAATGCCTCTTACTTCAAACAGTCGCTGGTCGGCATCGTCAAAGGGTTTCCCATCAAGCCTGTTCAACACTTGAGCCACCCCTTTAGAAAGAGTTAATATGAATTATAATCTTAATTTATTAATTCACAATGCAGAATATTTCATTCATTGGTAACATTTAAAATACATCTTTCAAACTGAAAAGCAAAATTGCAAATATTTATTCTGAAAATCATTAAACAAACATAAACATGAAAGTCTGGTTGTTCTGATACCAGGACTCAGTTTATTACTTTCAACGATTATTCTTTACTCTTCAAGTATAATACTGCAAATCTAGAAGTTGCAATGGTTTTCACAAAAGGTTTAAGATCTTTTTGGGAAAGAACCTGAGCACTTTGCTAATAGCAATCATATAAGTTGTCCTAGCAATGTGCATTTTTTTAATAGAGTTTAATCAATCAGTATGTTCATTCCTATAATCTTTGTTGGTTTACAATCACCTGGATATGTAAGTCCTTTCTTTCCTCATGACTGGTACATAAATTTACCAAACAAATTGAAAAAAAAAGTGATTGCCTTAAACCACTTGAGGTGTTCAAAGCTCTTGGCTCTAGCTGAACTGAGTCTTACTACAACAAACTATTTCTATTTCATTTAGCTACAATACGCTTTTAGAAAAATAGCGTAAGAGCTAAAAGCAGTCAAGGGTTCAGTTTCTTTCTACTTCTTCAAGGTAACATGAATTCACAACAAACAGTGAGCCACATTTTTAATACTCAATTCTGACATCATCTCTGCTGAATTAGTTCAAAGATCCTGATCCTGCATGGCACCAAGGGCTTCAGCAATGCACTACTGATCTCAGCTCTCATTGACAGCTACAACACACAGGGATCCAAGTCTGGCCTTTCCAGTTTAAATTGCTATTGCTTCAACTTGAATTCTTCTGTAGAAATTAACAAAGGAATCTGACACTGTTATTGACAAATGGCACTCCTTTGTGGAAAAGCAGGTAATAATGCTGGGCCAACTATCATAGCTGGGAAGCATCCTATCAAACAAGCAATAAAACCCTGTCATGTCCTGATCCAGCACACACCACGGGTACTGGCAACTCTGACAGCTGCTGTAGCCTCCCTACTAAGTCTTCCCTGACTGTGTAGTTCATCGTTAAAGAGGGCAATGACCACTTTGCTTGAATGCAGAAACAGTTGCTTGAGTTGTGTACAAAAAAGGGAGACCCAAGAAAAGTATCAAAGCATACCGAACATTTTTCACTAATATTATTATAATTTCTATTTTTATCTCATTAGTCTTCAAGTTCCAATACAATAAATAAATACGTCACAATGGGAAAGTTAAAAAAGTCCATACAGTATCCAAGTCAAAACATTCCTTCTTGGATACTTAGCATGCATCCTAGCTTACTTCTTAACAATATTCAGCTGGGAAAAAGAAGAAAAAGGAGCATAGAATTAAAAAGACAGAACTAAATTTACTTTAGCACAAAAAATGATGCAGCTATGAGGAAGGTCTTACCAATTATTTGGTGGTTGCTATTCCATATAGGAACACACAGAACAGACCTTATGTGAAAGCCAGAAATCTGGTCAGCCTAAAACACAGAAATGAGAACTTCCATTAGTAGTAGGGACCATTTGCACCCTTTTACATTCTAGTAATAGAAAAGTCAAGGAGTAAGTTTACATTTACAAATACCATTCCATATGGATCAGCTCTCACTCAGAAAATATTTCTGCTGAAACCTCATTCATAGTAAGAGTAACCAAAAGTCATAAGGATTACCCTAAAAAATTGCCAGAGAAAATACAAACATCACCATCTTCGCCAGAGAAAGCTTACACTTTTGACTTTGATTTGGAATTAAAGACAAACTGTAATGGAGGCAATGCTCACACAATTCCTGGATTACTTACACTGGTAGATTAGTAGGGCAAACCTCTGCTGAGTAAGGGTGCCTTAGACATACTCTTCCCAACTGCCAAACTGAAATTTGATTTAGCAAAGCAGCTGTAAAATGAGGCTTACGGGAAATATGCATTTTCAGAAGAAAGATGAGAGTAAGTAGGGAATTGTGCAGAAATGCAAGCTAGGAAGAAGTGGAAGGATGGGGTCAAAACCAAGACTTGAGATTTTCTGTGTAGGTTTAGTTGGTCCCATAGCTCTGAAGAGAACATTCTGCCCCATTTACTGTTTTCTATCTAATGTAGTATAAAACTTTGCAATTTATTGTAAGTGTCACTGATTCTCTTTTTTCTACGGTTAATTAGCTTTATTCTTTAAGGTCACTGCTGCAAAATCTGAAGAAAAAAAAGTATTTTTTCAAAAGAGATTAGAGCAAGAGAGTGGGATGAGCCCACTCACAAGAGATCAGGAGATGTTCTCCTATGAAAATGTTAATGCTACAGGCAATCTGTAATAGAAGTAAAAGACCAGCAGTAATTCATCAACTGGAGGCAAGATGTGGTCGCTGTGAACTCCTAGCTAGCAAAAGATATAATTCAGGTTTTAACTGGAGTGCTGCTTATTTGTACATACACAGAACTCATCACCGAAATCAGCGTGGACTGCCACCTAAAATCCATGGGAGTGGGGAAATAACTTCCTCAGACGTGTCTTAAAATGAACTCTAAAGTGAAAATACTTTGGCATTAAATTGTTGGTGAATGAGTTGAAAATAGAGTGTCAACATTTGAAAATGGCAATTAGTATTCTGGGAGCAGAAAGAGGGTGTTTTTAACAGAAACAAAGAACAGAATATCTGTTCATAACTGCAAATGTATGTTTGATTTTATCTAAATTATACGGGATAATATGTTCCTCTCACTACACTTGACTATAGAAATAACTGATTGTGACAACTTAATTTAAGAATTAAATTTTCATAGGCAACCAGCAACAGAAGAGAATTACTGCCCTTTGTATTAAGTGCTTTCTTTTTCTCTATACAAATTGGGCAGTGGCTCTAACTTGGAAAGGACTAATGTGAAAGGAATAAGAGATAGCTGAATTATTCAGGACATAATATATTAAAAGTGCAACTGCAAACATATCAAGGATTGGCATGATTTATTTTACCATATCTCTTTGGCAAGAAATAGACCCCAGGCATTAATTGTACTTTTTGAATTTTGGAACAAATTCATATCAACACAGTTTTCTTGTATACTTTTACAGCAGGTCCCTTTTATTTTTCTTGTTTTGACAGGTTCTGCTGGTTTGAGAGATAATCCCTTTAATGATACACGGGATAAAACTGGAACCAAGCAAAACTCCCAAGATGAAACACTTCCAAGCACACTTACTGTAGTAATACAGTTTAGCAAACTTGCTGACCACTGATGAATGTGCTGCCCAATTGCTGGCCAAGTCCCCACAGTAATACTGTTTCACTGGATAGAATTCAGTGAAGATTTTGTCCTTCCATATGCCTCTAGTATTTATTAGGTGTTAAGTATATATTTTTGTCTGTATCAACACCTTCCTAACTGAGGCAGGAATGAATACCTTAGGATACACAAACAACTTTTGTTAGGAGTGATATATGTATCCTGGAGAAATAACTAATCCAGTGTGTGTATTTTATTTGTGCAAATTAAAAGGTTAGTTGGCTAAGTTAGATCACAAACAACATTTGCCTCTCTAGGTTCTGTTTACACTCTGTGTATGTACAGTCCCAGTCACTCCAACAGCTAACAGCAATGGTGCTGCTAACACTGAACATCAACAGTGGAATTTTCAGCAATAAAAATTAGCTTGCATACACTCAAAGCACTTGATAGGGGAAGGTAGCACTTATAAATAGAGAAAAATGAAACAAGGACAGACTAAGACTGCCTAAAGTCATACACTAATTCAGTGACCTGTGTTTACTGTATAAAGCCATATGAATACCAGCAGACCAGAAAGAGGACATACTAGATAGAAAAAATAATGCAAAATAAATACTCACATGTTTTACAGCCACTTGGATATAACGATAAAATTGTGTTATATTAGTTGCAATGCCAAAAATATGATGTATATTTACATTTCTAAAAATCTCTTACTTCAGCATCAAAGCGAGGATCCTGATAAGCATCACTGATGTTCACTGGGAGACCCGTGGAAGCTACGAGTTCAGCAATGCTATTATTTATTAGCCAGTCAGAATAAGATGTTGATTTCTCCACATTGTCTTTGAAACTATCAAAAGGCATAGCAAGGGAAGAAAAGGACACAGTCAATGTTGCTTGGAAGTCCAGCATGTGTTACAGGCATATTCACAGGAATAGCAGAACCATTCACAGTTATTAATGCTAACTAAGCATTACCTATGGAACAATAATTTGGTATTTATTGAAATAATACACCAAAAATTTTCACCTTTACACAATTCTTTCTATTAAAAATAGCATGGCTCTCCCAAGTAAAGTAAATACAGCACTGAATAATGAAATGTATTTACATGTGAATCAAGAATGTGAATATGTTTCAAGTTTCCATGGGATACTCATCAAAAGCAATTCTAAATAATATATTCTGTAGAGCTACCTAAAAGTACATACTTTTAAGATTTTAATTTTTCAAATTAGTCTAAGAATTTGAGGTATTTTTAATTCATGCTTCCAATAATTTTCCTGTCAAAGGAAATGCCTTTCTTTTTTTTGTCTGAAATGCCAGACCTGAATGGCTGAAGAAGCGATCATGAATTAAGTCTGCAAATCAGTAAAGCAAGTGTGTTGCAGCAGGTGGATCCACGTAGGCATACAATACGTGAAGGTTTGGGGTTTTTTTGCCCTGGCTAAGCTTCTGCCACAACTACGGAGGGGCTAGAGATCTGTGAGTAAATGAGCATAAGACACTAGAATTATGGGTTCAACTCACCACACTCCACCACAGCTTCTCCAGAAAACTCACAGACCTTAAAGTCCTCACCTTATACCTCATCTAATCAGCAGGAAAGTTCTCATTGACTTATTGAAGAACAGGTTTTGACACTGGTGAGGTGTAGCTATTCATGTGTGAATAAACAAATGCATTTTGTCTTAGTTTTGAAAATAAAACAGATCAATTTTCAAGACCTGAGAAATATCACCTAGAAAAAAGTGCCTCTGAGCAGCCATGGAGAAGACTACAATAGCTTGAAGCTTCAAAGTAATGCACATGAATGAAAGAAGGATGAACAGTAAAATGCTTGAATGACTCAAAGTGAAAAGATTGATTTTTGTCAGCTGCATTGATTTTCTGGAGACTAATTCAACTAAGTCACTCATTTGAAAGAAAACTCAATATTCTTAAAATACGATAAAGATAGATGATTATAATAATAATGATTTACATAAATAAATTAAAGTGTATCAACTTTCATTTGGGATAAGGATTTTGAGTGACTGTAGTAAATGTTATGTGTATACTTTGACAGGAACCTTTACATAAATATAATGTTTTTTGAGCTAAGTAAAAAATTCATATTTATAATTTAAAATTTATTTCAGGACATCAATACTTGACAAGCAAAAACAACCTTTAAGGATAAGAATCTAATTTCAAATGCATAGCTCCCAGTTAACACCTTAAAAATCTGGATGATATTATCATTATAATGTAAGACATTTTAAATTGGGACTGCATTACGGCTGTCACACATTTTAAGCAGCAAATGAATTCAATTCAAAGAAAAAAGATATAATTCAAGAAGTTTAAAAGTATGTTCTGCTATGTTGTCTCCATTCCTAGCAAGTGCTTTACAACCGTGCTCTAGAAGAGAGGCACTCAACTTTCACTAGGAGGAAATATCAGTGATTAATTCTGATGCAAATCACAGCCAGCTGGCACTCTCTCCATCCTCAGCAGTTCAAACCCCTCAGAAGCTACTCTAAAAATCACAGCAACCATTTTTTCTGAGCTGTGGAAAGCCATGAGTCCTGCTGGACTGATGCAGGCAGCTGCATGTCACTATCTCCCTGTCTTGCCCAAGCACTAGCAGGATCGCTGCATGCCAGGCAGGAGAGTAAACCCAGCTCAAGAGCACTGAGTAGTGCTGCAGGCTCCCCTTACAAAGCTGCGTGTCTTCCTATCTTCCCCAAAGCCTCTCTGACAGGAATAGCAGCAATACAGTGGGGAAGTGGTACAGGCAAAATTGCAGGAACCTTCAGTCCTCTCTGAACAGTGACACGAACCCTTCCAGCTCCTAGGACTACAAGAGCAGAAAGATGCCTTAGGAAGCATAAAAATACTGCAGGGAATGGGGCGATACCCGAGTGCACATCATCACAGGGACAGCCACAGTGAAACAGCAGTAGCAGGGGTTTCAGCACTTTCTCGTTACCAGCCTAACCAGTGGGGAGCACAGCTGTTTTTTCCCACACAACCCACACTGGCTCAGGCAGCTGACCTCTCCTCTACCCCTGGTGCTCAGGATGCAGAAGTGTAATCCCAGCTACACCATCTGCCAAGATGACTTCTGTGTAGGAAAGACATAGCCCACAGTGCCTTCCCTCAGGCTCATCTTCATCCGGAATACATCAGAACTGAACTCTCAAGGCTTCTAAGATTTATGTACTCTTTTTTCAAAGGGAGAAAAAATTTAGGAGACTTAGCAAACCTGTACTTCAACAACAAAATGATTGGCAAATGAGAGCATCAGTGTGCCATTACGGATAATAAACAGACGATCATGGTGTGTGCTGGAAAAATGCAAACTGAACAGGTAATTCCAAGTATGGTCTTGCAAGGTGTTTCTTTACAACCAACAGCAAAGAAAAAAAGACAGAAATATTCATTATAATATTTAGGGACTAAACAGGTGAGCTTCTATTAGCCAGATGGAAGAAGGGCAAAAGAAAAGCCAATTTCTTCTAAAACTGTGTGAGAAAGTATTTAGGACATTAAGAGTTATATTGTCCTTGGAGCTTCTCTCTCTTTCAGTTAAAACTTAGTACTGAACTGTTCTCAGCCTATAATCTCTTTGGATTTCCACTAAAATTTCAAAGAAATAATATTTATCTTCACTGGTGTAATGATGAAGAAACTCATCCTGCCATTTTTTTCCACATGAAACATCTCATGACTTTACATCAGTTACAGCTGCAGAATGTAGAATGAAAAGAGCAAAAACTTACTAGAAAAAAACGCTCAAATGTCAAGGGCTCACGGTGTTCTGTATCCTAAATAACCTTCATTTTCCCACTATAGAGCCAATAACTCAAGCTGTGCCTGTGCTAGATCCAAATGTGACATCACATCTGCCAGTCTAACCTTGGTCATTGTAACACCAACTTTACTCTCCACTGGATGAAAAATGAAAGAAAAAGCAATAAATCTTCCTATAAAGATGCACAGAAGCGTACCCTTACAAATCTTATAAAGACTAGCTACCAGGTTGCATGTGTTTATTCATGTCTCATACGGAAGTTAAAAGAATCTTGACGACTATATGCAGAGCAGGCTACTACAAATTGCTCTGTGGTAACATGCTAATATAACTATGGTAACAAGAAATGAGCCAGCTTGGTTATCTTGACACCACTCTACGTTGTTTTGACTAATCTGGCTACAGATCAAGTTTGAGAAAAACAGGAATAACAACCACATCCCTTGATTCATACTCCTGTCCCTGAACAAAAGGAATGTATTTTCACCCATTTAATTGACCTAGGAAAGACCAACTGCTACTCTGAAGCTCTTTGTCAAAAGCAGTAACTTGTGATTCCCAGATGAATCAACAGATTATTTATTCATATTTAAACCTTCCTATTTTTTCCCACTTGTTTTCCATTTGTCTCACCATTCCCATCTCTAATCTAGTGGATAGGGCATGGAAGAGACCTAGCTTCTGCCTGTCTTTTTGCATGGCCCTGGACTCTGCGGTCAGCTTGCACATCTTAAAAATAACACTACTCATTTTTGTAATGCTACGAAATCAATCCATCAAAAGCATTAAGAATTACGACCTGTTGTAATCTGGAGTATAATGTGCACATTCACCTTAATTAAGTGGTAGCTTTTCACTACACTGCAGTTGAAGAAAGAAGGCAAGTTACCAAAAATATTTTTAAAATATGCTTAAAGGGCTTAAATATGGCAAAGCACTAAGTAATCTTCAAGTTTGCTAAGCTATGGGTGGCATGTTGGACAGAAATCTAGGTTTATCATTATGGCAGCCATTTGATATGGAAAATTTCAATTCAGAATCAGTATGAATTGATTTGCATAAAATGTGTATGATAATCATTGAGTTTGTTTGGTATGTAGGACGTTTTACATGAACTGTTACCAGTTGTACTGTCTTGTAGGAATTGCAGGAATCCCATATGGACAAAAAGCTTTTTCTATGACTACTTACAGTTAGCCTTTTATCAATGTTTAAATACAGATCCTACTAAGCAAAACATATACTTCTATTTTGACTGGACTCCAAACAAGAGTCACAGGAACATAATTTCTGGGAAAATACACATTCTCTGAGGTTTTTAGGCTTTCCAACTTGACAACAGAAGCAGAAAATTTTACTGGAAACTTTCCAACTCAACTGTAAGGAGTTTTTTTGTAAGAGATCAACAAACAACCTAAAATAATTTTGTAATTTTTACTTCAGTATTAACTATGCAAAAACCCCATGTGTCCTCCATGAGTTCAATAATAAAAAGTCATCAGTAATTTCTTCGTTTCTTCTCTGATACACTGATGCAATCTTAGCACATACATATATACAAACATACATATAAAAATATAGGCATGTATATTTATGCAAGCAAGTCCCCATTTGAAGCAAGCAGGAGTCTTGTCTGAGTAAAAACTGTAGGCTCACACTCTTCAATCATCTCTATCCGAAGTTCCATAAGAACAGAAAACTGTGATCAAGCAAATTTAAAACTATGTGAAAAAGAATCCATTACCATAGAAGACATGAGCACTAACCTGTTGTCAGTATCAGCACTGCATTTTGGAGATAACAACTCAAAGGATTTAGTAAATTTCACCACCTGTCACAAAAAAAGTAGCATAATTGTTATTAAGATGAATAAATATGTAAAAAACCAGTAACATAAGCTTCCTGTATTTAAAACATTTTTATCTAATGGTCTTAGAATAAAAATTCAATCTGTATTCCCCCAATTTCCTCCAAATTCATGTTCAAAATACATATTGTGCACAGTTCACTAACAAACAATACCAAATCAAATGATATCTTCAGATTCCTTTATGAAACTATTTTCTGCAACAATATATACCTCCCTTCAAAGGGCTCTGGAATATGAATTATGGAGGCTGATGCAAACTTCATTTTTCTAATATAGAAAAATAAAAAGAAAAATACATTTGCACTACTAATTCCAACCTATTTTCCTAGAACTTATGTGCCAACAGCACATAAGTGAAACATCTTAAGAGGGGCTAGTGTGATATAGAACACAGGTAATATTTCTGGATGCTAGTATGGGTCCCCATCTTCCACTTTGGTTCTGTATCATAAAAGCTTTTCGTACAATGCACAAATAACAGTATTTTTGACATGGCTTCACAATCAGTTACTCTATGGGGTTCTATTTTGATATATAGGTTAACCCTCCAAAATCCAGGGAAATGAGGAAAACAATTCTGCCACTTGTAAAAATGACCACATGGGTGGCAAGTTGCTATTCTCCTACTCCAAATTAACCTAAGATTTATGACTGTTTAGAGAAGTTTAGGCTTAACTGAATACCTTGGCTGTCCACATTTCAGATTTCACATTTCAGGTCTAGAGGAATAAGAACTCATTATCTGTGGTTTGGAAAAAAAAACCCTCCATCCTCAAAGGTAGAAACAGTACCAAGAGCAGAAGAATGAAGTGAAAAATGCCACCCACAGATTGCTACTAACACAATGTACTGTTCTGTGAAAAATAAAAATCATATTATACTTGCAAATATAGTGGCATTTCATAAGAATGTAGTAGAACTGTATCTTGTAATTATAAAATCAGTGTGGGGGGTCTAAAAAGAGAAAATAAACCAGAAACATTAAAATTCTGTAACAGAGAATATATAAACAAAATACAAACCTAGATCTTGTTTTTATGAAAGCTAGTGTAATTTAGGGCATACTCCACTGAAAGTATTTCATTTCTATCAGTTTAAATTAAATGAGAAACATATCTTTCCTCAAGGAAAGAAAATAATGGCTTTTTTCTGCCATACACACAAACTTGTGATTCTGTCTCTGATAATCATTTAGACTTGTCACAGCCCAGCAACAAATAATCAATTACAGGGTCAGTGAATCCAAAGATACTTGGATAGAAAAAAGAATGATATTACAAGCAACACTTTTATCCTTCAATTACTTCTCAAATCAGTAGAAAGGAGGACAGTTTGTGTTGAATAGCCTGAAAACACTGAAGAGATCTATCAAGCTAAAGGCAGCTGCTTTTTTACTACTAATAACAATACTGAAAAATGTTAAACATGTTTAAAAAGGCTCTCATATCCTATGAATGGCAGTATTACAAAGGCCGAGTGAAAGCACCTGTCAAAACTGTGCGTGAAATCCAGCTCTTGATAAATACTTTCATATAGCTTACATTCATCTGTTCACCTTAACAGAGCTCTGCAACAAAATCATTATTCCTTGGTCAAATGGACAAAGCAATTGCAAAAACCAAGCATACTTCAGTGATACTGAAAGTAAAATTTTCACTTCACCTGCTCAATGCAAAAGCTTCTTCCTATCACATGACCAAGTACGTGACTATCTAGACATTCTTACACAAATACGTCTCTTCCAATGGATTTTCTGTTACCTCAGGGGAAAATTACTAAGTCAAAATAACAAAAGGATTTACCTTTTCACAGCATTTTCATTATTAAGGAACTGTGACCAGCTATCGTTATTTATTTTGCAAAGTATTAAAGGAACTTATTAAAGATGTGCAAACATTGCTAGTCCCAAACTTATCCCTGCCAACAGCTAGAGTGAGTGGAAAACTTCCAGGAAGGAACAAATCCCATGAAGTAGTGGCCACCAAGAGTAGCTGAGAAGACTCCATGTTGTGGCTTCAGCCCTTACTGTCTTGCTATTCTTCCACATTAAAATACTGGATTTTACAAAAAAGCATTCATGAGTCAGGTTCAGAAGCTGACTCCTGTGAAGACACTGATTAGATTGCTGTAAAGCCCACTGAGCTCCTGAATACACAGGACGGTCAGCTAACAAAGTCCTGATGAGTTTATTTTTATCTGTTATTTCTGAAAGACCAGTAATCTGACTCAAGATATAACGTTACATACTAGAATAGAAATTACCTAAGTATTTGTGTGCTACAGTTAAACCATAATGACATGTGAAATTATGAACACTTTAGAAATACCAAGATGTCTGATAATTATTTATTTTAATGTATGTAGACAAGGTTAGTCCTAAAAATGACGATTAAAGATTTGGTTGATGATGCAACTGTTTCTGGTTCTGAAACTGCCTGCAAGCACCACCCATGTGATAAGTGATTAGGCTGAAAATGTGAGCTAGGTCATAAATTCCAGGTAAATGTAAATGAAGCTAAAGAAAGGAAGTTTCTTTCCTTCTCATGGCTATATAATGAAGGACAGGAACTGAGCAGATAAGTATCTGTTAACAAATCAGGTCATTTTTCTTTCTACGCAGACCACAGAAGCACCCTGCTTCTCAGTTAAGCTGTCCTAGCTGCTCTGTAGCAAGCATTAATTCCATCACACAGACAACTGAGAATCAAAGTGTATCCAGTTGTATCACACCTATGAAAAATACAGTTAGATCCATCAGCAACTTACAGACACCTCAGCCTTCAAATGACCAGAAGGAAACATAAATGTATCTTTTCAGTTTCCATTTGAAAAAGTGACTATACTGGTTTTGGCTAGGCTAGAGTTAATTTTCTTCATAGTAGCTTATACTGATTTAAAGTTCTGATGAAAACAGCGTTGATAACACAGGGATGTTTATATTACTGCTGAACAGTACCTACACAGTCTCAAGGCCTTCTGTTTCTTACTCTGCCACCCCAGTGAACAGATTGCAGGGTGCACAGTAGATTGGGAAGGGACACAGCCAGGACAGCTGACCCCAACTGACCAAAGGAATATCCCACATGACACCATGCTCAGCAATAAAAGCTAGGGGGAGGAAGAGGAAGGAGGGAGCTTTCAAAGTCAGGACATTTGTCTACCCAACTAACCATTACATGTGATGAAGCCCTGCCTTACTGGAAATGACAGAACACCTGCCTGCCAATAGGAAGTAGCACACAAATACCTTATTTTGCTTTGCTTGTGCACACAGCTTTTGCTTCATCTACTGAACTGTCTTTATCTCAACCCACAAGTTTTCACACTTTTACTCTTGGTTCCCTTCCTCATCCCACTGGGGTGGGGAAACGAGTGAGTGGCTGTGCAGTGCTTAGCTGCCTACTGGGGCTAAACCACACAGTGGTGTTGATAAACGTTCAATCTGTACCTAACTTATACTTAAGAATAACATGCTGGAAGAATACTTGCTGTCCAGTACTTACATATGATAGGAAACAGCTTCATCACAGTAAAAGCCGCTGCTCTACCACTCAAATATTAGCCTTTCTACAGAATGTGCAGCCATACTTACTGGTGATTCGATATCTTCCAGAAGTAATACTGAGCACCGTTCACACTTCAGCAGAGTCTGGGCCCGATGCATTATTTTCTTGACAATTTTCTCTAGGTCAGTCTGTTCCTCAAAGAGATCATTCACTACTTCCAGTAAAGCCTGCATACAAGGACAGAAAATTCTTGTATTGGTTGTAGAATTAATTAATACATGGAGCACTGCAAAAGACACAATCTCTGGGATTGATTTTAATATGAGAAATCCATTGAAATCTTCATTCAAAGAAAGTTCTTAGTGATTATGGCAACAGAATTGGGGTGGGGGTATCTGAAGAAAGAAAGAAGTACTTCTTAGCTCACAACTGAGCACAATCCAACTCCTAGCAAACAATGGGAATCTTTCAAACTATTTCACTGTGGTCCAAAAATGAAACAATGGCTGTAATGGCACTCTCCAAGTATGTAGTATGGATTGAGTTACTCGATTTGCTATATTGAATTTGCTGGTGCATTTAAACTCCATTTTACTAATTTATTACCCATTTTGCATGTTCAAAGCTGGAAAGAAAAAAATCACATCAATACTTGCATATTCCAATAGCACTCTGATCCAGTCTTTACCACTAACAACATGTCTGTAAAATACAATGTTTTAAAATGAAGGGCTTCCTCTCTCATTTCATCAGTGTCAAGAACATGTTCTTTCTTACCATGGGTCCAAAGAAGTGTGCTTTTTCCTTTATCCTGATTTAGGGCACCAACACTGAAGAACACATAGGTAAGCATATAAATGTTACTGGTCTCAGCTCTCCTAACCCAGTGGTCATCAGCAAGATGTTGGTCACAGGCACTGGAAGTTGCCACCACTGGTTCTAGTTTGATAAGGAAGGCAAATCATGGGCTTGTCCATCATGTGTTACTTGCCAACTAATTTCAACCATGAACTAGGCCAAGCTAAAGACCACCAAGAGAAATGCAATTAAGTATGGGCCACCATGTAACTGCCAAATAACAATGATAATTGTTATGCTTTGGAAGGCTGAAGTGGCAACAAGAAACAGAGAATCTGTATATCTGATCCAATTTCCTGATGTGTCCAACCACCAGAATTTACCATATTCTAATGAAATGTCCCTAATACTCTTCTGCTGAATGCTTCCCCCAAAAGATTAAATGCCAACTCCTCAAATTAATGTTCTGTCTTTTTCTTCATAGCTGTGAAAAAAAAAGTCTGTCATTGTTCCCAGCAGGCTGTGAATCTGCAGCAAATTTTAAGTCTCTATGTTGTCAAACAATTGTTTGAAGATCAAAGAAAAAAAAAAAAAGAAAAAAAAGTCTTTGGCAGAAAATATTTTTTCCCCAAGTCTCCTTTCCATCTCCATCCCAAAAACACAGTGGTCTGTAGTCAGACCTGGGCAGAAGACAAGCTCATATGCTTCTTGACCCTTAAATATATACACTATTTAGAAAGGGCTATTGTTAGTTTTCAAAACCAAGTAAACTAAAGTTTAGTTAGCAGAAAGCATTAGCTTCTACACATGGGAAGGTCCAAAGTCCTGAATATACAAATGTCAGTGCTCAGTACACAGACCCCGCCCCCACTGTAGTTTCACCGGCTTGTAAAGCAAAAGCAGGTTCAACACTAGCAGTCTATTTCTATTGAAGCTCTGGAGCTGTGAACCATGGTAACAGAAGTATCATTTCCTGTCATTGCAGGAAAGGTAATTTTTTTTTTTTTTTAAAGCCAACAATTATCAAAACCACCTCAAAATTACCATTTTATTTCTTAAAAAAAAAAACAACCTCTCTGAGAAGAAAATGACATTCAAGCTCCGCATTATTTTCACTTCTTTGGAGCCTCCTGTCCCAACTCATGCATGGCATCAGCAATCATGACTAATGTGAGTAATGTATCTATACAGACACATGCTGTCAAACCCCCTCATATACAGACTTTTTTCTTGCTTCCTTTACAAAGATATATCCACATTATTTGCACATGAATTGAATATTTCAAATTCAGGATGGCAAAGGTTTGATATTACTGGAGTTTTAAGAGAGTTTGAATCTCTGCCAAAGTAACACTCTCTCCTGCACTGCCTATGTCACAAACACAATTGTTTCAGCACTATGAAACAGGGAACTGACATCAGGAAACAACAGCCACCACCACGAGCGTATTTCCCTCCCACGCTCCCTGCTGGCTGCCTCAGTCAAGATAGTGATCTGTTGAAAATGCATTTTTTGAAATAAAACATAGTCAAAACTGTCTGCTTAGCAAACATATTTGCATAGCTGGAATCTGAAGAAACAATAGACAGAAGTTTGATATTCGTCCAATATACATTGTTTTACTTACCCTGCTTCTGTCATATTCCTTCCTTGAAGCTGCAAATAGCTGGGCATTGGATATGGCAATCCCACAGAATGGGAGATACATCTGCATCACCTAGTACCAAAAGAAACTCCCAGTCATTAAAACCAATGCAATTAGACACTCATGATACTAGCAAAGAGATCTAAACGTAGGGGACATATCCCAGGAGGGTCTCAGCTTACTCATTCTTTAAAAAAAACACTGAATATAAAATAAAATCATGGGCAAGGCACATAAAATGGGTGGAACAGAAACTGAATGGATAAGAAAGAACAAATACATTTGAGTTCACAGGTCCCAGCAGTTAGGGTCCTCTGTAAGTTGTCTGGAAAACCGCAGATTCTCAAGTCTGTAAAACGTCCGCTGAATACTACATTAAATTACTGCAGACACTACAACTTCCCTAGAACAATACGTACTTTTCTGGACTGATTTTTTGTTCCAAGCTCAAGAAGCAAGCTTGAGTTACATGTCTGCTGATTTCTAGAGGGCGTAGATTTTGGAGAATACCAGCACAGTGGAACAGCACGTTGATCCAAAACTATTAGTCAGAAAGCTGACTGTCTTCTCAAGGGGGGCAGGGAGTTCAACACGCATGAGGAATTAGGCCTTAATGCATCACCCTTCATTAAGAAAGACTGGATGAGAGGGACTGGGAAAATATTTTGAGGTGCTGGCTATGACTTTAGGCATACCTTAGCGTGGCTGTGTGAAATGAATAAACTAGGCTAGTCAAATATTTGAGTACCTGTAGGACTGGCACTTTCACAAGGATGACAATGGATCAAAGTCCAATAACATTAGCATTTTTAAGCGACATACTGATAACAAGTTTGTAACATACTGCCACTGATTGATTCCCAAGCTTAGGTCTGAGATATTGAGTACATTTTAAAGGTGCTGAATAGCCTTAGCATTTGCAAAGCCAATGAGAGTTGGGGCACTCTGCCATTTACAGAGCCAAAAAAAATGCTGCAGCAGCTAACCTTTCTTCTCCACAGTCTGTTGACTGGGAGATCCACCATAAGAAATCTTTTCTGTGACAAGTTTTGGCATTGAGAAAGTGGCATTTATCTTTGAAATTCAATTTAATTAGAAAAATATTGCTAACGCAGGGAAGTAGGCTATTGAGACTATGTGAGGAAAAAACCCCAAGAGTAGGAAGCATCCAGAAGAACCGAAACAGCAGCAAGTGCTGTTCTACTTTATCTTCCTTAAACACTCCATTGGCTACATGTCTACTTAGTGCGTGTTTGAGTAATGATGAGTTTTCGAAAAGTACCTTCAGATCCTCTGAATTCTGCACCTTCACAGCTGCTATTCTGTCAGAATAACTGCAGATTTTAAGGGTGCAGACAAATACACCTATATTGCTAACGCGCAAACACTTTACTTTCATCCTCTTCCCACAATGGTTCTCTCTGAAGGAAAATGACATACTTTAGACTCTACAAATACTCATCTTTTTGGGGAGGCAGTAATTAAACTAGCCAACTATCACAACAGATCTACAGGAAAGAATACACAAAATGGAAAATCAAGTGTAAAAAATTGCTAAGAGGAGTTCATTTTTTAATTATAAGAACTTATCTGAGTTCTTATATTCAGTTTAGATTTCCAAAATGAAACAAGAAGCCCTATCTATACTTTTTTTGTAATAGTACTAAATATCACAGCCAAGTAAGAGATGCAGAGCAGAAAACTTTAACCTACCAAAGTGAGACTGGGTACATTTTTACTTAATAAAAGTAAGTAAAGACTAGTATTTATTCCCCCACCCCAGCCCTGAAACCTCCATTTCCAAACGTAATATGCCCCTGTGGCAATGGAAAGCATACAAGAAGTTTATGAACCTTTGGCCATCACAAAAACAGTTTGCAAAGATGTCTTTTTTAGGAAGAAGAAAAAAATGATTTTGCAATATTTAAAAACACCGCTTTCTGGAAACCAAATTCCAGGAGACTAACTCTATACAGAAATTAACATCCATAAAACAATGGTTTATGAAATGTCAAGAGTCTGGAAAGCTGCTGACTTACATCACTGTTTTTGCCACTTAAACTAATTGTGTAAGGTGCAGTGCAACTAAGAAAGAAACACCAAGCTGTTTAGGATAATCAGCAGAAGAAATTAATAAATGTCCACAGATATGAAGAAAAAACCACAACCATCAGGTAGAGAGGAACCACCCTGTAATAACAGATTAAAAAATTATCCCTGTTTACCTAAGAACAACTGGCAAAACAAAAGCCTACAGTCGTTCCTCTTCTGTACGTTCTGAATGGTAAGGGTAACTGCTGCCTCAACAGCTTTTGTCAAATTATAGTACAGTACTAAATAAACAAAGAATAAAGACGTTTCTAATGGTAACTGAATTTTAAATAAGTTTGGGGGTTTTTTTAACCAAAATTGCAGAATGGAGTAGAATTACCACATTCTGACTTCAAATTACAAATTTAAACCCAAACTACTCAAGACTGCTTTACAAGTACCTCCAACATGTTTGTGCTGTGGCTGTTGGCAGTCCATACAAACATGGAGTAACGTAATCATCTCTCATCTGTCTGAGCCACATACTGTAAGGAGCTGGTATTATTATGTCAGATTGACTTCGGGGATTTTCCCTCCAAAGAGAACACAAATTGTTGAGGAAATGGCACATGCCACCATAAGCTGGATATATCTTTTTCTCTTCCTTCTAAGTGATAGATACATAATTACTAATCCTCTGGTGCTCCAAGGTAAAAACATATTGCATCACTGAACCATAATGCACTGTATGTAATAGAAGACTGTAATTCTGTTTCCACTTCTGCCAATTACTACTATTTATCCTTAAAAAGAAGGATGTAAATTTTCATGAGCATAAAATACAGTCCATATTTTACTGGTTTAATTCTCCAGCATGGATATGCTTCCGTAATATAATACTGACTTTTGGTAACAGCAAATAAATTGGGTAGAAGACTAAATTGCATTGTAAGGACACAGTATCGAAAGGTTGGCCATAGAACATTGTTAAGCAGTGTGTGAAAGGAAATGACACAGATAAATGACATGGTTATTTTAATTTTCCTTGGTGAGACAAGATCTTGTTAACAAAGAGCTGTTTTCTTTTTCCTTGTCTGCTGTTCTTCCAGCAGCTCTGAACAGGCCAGGACAGCTTGCCTCTACCAGCCAACATCCGTACAGGTTTTACCAAATAGTTTTATTACACAGTGAAGCCAACCTGACGCTGGATTTGCAAAGGAATTACTGACACCTGGTCCAAAGGTTGAGTATGCAACATATTTCCATTACACCAATGCACAAAAGAATGGTGTGAACTCATGGGAACACCTAACATACCCTTCTGAAGGACATAAAATAATTACGCTTTGCTATACTGAAGGCCATTAAAAAAATAATTTCCAAGCAAAATGGATTACATCTGAAAGAAAATTTCCTTCCACATCTATTTTGAACTAATGACAGGAAAAGAGCCTGCAGATTTATTAAACAAAGTAATTTCCTGAAAAAACAGATAGACAAAATATAAACCCATCAAAAGTATAGCTTTAACAGGTACACCTCATTAATTTATTCTGGCAAATAAGATTAGTTGTAATGATTCATCACAGTTCTTTGTGGCATATTAACAAACAAATCAGTAAATATGTAATAGTATATTTCATAAAAATGTTCCATTTGAGCAACAAGCTAATCTAATGAACACGCTGAGATGGTGGGAGACAGTACTATTTTTTTGTTGTTGTTGTGCCAACTATAAGGCATTCAGTTACAGTAACTGCAGGTTAACAATATTATATTATGAATTACTTGAGCATTCAGGGTCCAGATAACTTGAGCCAGTTTCTCATAACTAACCCTCCAAGAAGTGCCACATCCTTGGATAGCAACTACACTCACCTTTCAAATTCACAGCAGCATACAAAAGCTAAGAAGCTGTTCAATAAACCGTTCAACAAACTGTTCAATATTTTATCAGGGCAGGAAACATTCTATGAAAAGAAGATGAAGTAATGGGCACTATTACTATATCTCATTCTCTTAATTTCTAAATTATTTCATTATGGGGTTATTTTATGTTAGGAGTATTAAAACACAACTACCAAGGGAATGAACAGGATAAGTATCAGAAGCTTTAATAATCAGTTATGCAACCATTTACATTTTCAGCTATGTCCTGAAGATGACATATCTTTTCTGCAAAAATGACTGCCTTGACCATAGCTATTTTTTCCTTCCCATAGAAGGACATATTCCCATTGCCTTATTATCGCCACATCTCTTCAAACTTGTAGGCCCAAAGTTAGACCTTTAAATCCACAATAAGAACTAAAGCAGTAGCTTGATGCTTGGAAGTACAAAGGATTCCCAAATTCTGCAGTATTAACTGCTAGGACAAGAAAGCTGCAACCCGTGGTTGTTTCACTGCTTCTCTATGGCATCAGTTCTGAAATCCAAATGAAACACACCAGTTGTCCCTCAGAATTTCAGAGGACAATCTTCCATATGTTTCCTCTTCATAATCATAATTTTATAGAACAGAAGTTCCATACCTGGCTGCATAGCTGCCTGGGCACATCACAGCATTTTGACACCTACACTACAGCATCACAATGTCTTCAGATGTGACACTCATTTTCCCTTCATATGGCTTTTCATAGATCCTGAGACATAGAATACCTAAGTTAATAGGATGCTTATCAGTGTGCCTTTGAACTACTAAAAATAAGTTAAAGGTGTCTCTCGTGATCTGCGCTTGGGTTTCACAATAGTTTCATACATGATATAAATTTTTTTAACTGTCAGAAACAGGCAGGAGGAGACCTCTGGCCAAGCTCTTTCTGACGACACTGGTCCTCAAAAGAGACCACCTTTCCCTTCATTGCATGGCCTGGGCATGATGGTTCTTAAGGAACCTGCAAACCCCTCCTTTGCTACCAAGAAAAGCCCTTGCTGGCTTCTACTTTAAAAGTTCAAAAGAAAGCTGTTTTCTAGAATTGGGTGTCTCATCAGAAACAAGTTTTGTTTTCTCTCTACAAGAAGAAGGCATAAAAGCCTTTAGTTTCCTAACTTCAGTGGTTTTTTACCCTCACAAATAGCACAGATTCCACATTAACCACAAAACAGTATAAAATATTACTTTCCTTACCCTATTTAGGAATACAGGTGTTCATATCTACAGATCTCAACATGTTATTTTAAAAAAAGGAAAGCAAAAGACAGGTAATAATATAAGCAATGAAGCTGCATGCATGCAGACCTGCAATGCAGTAATTTACTAGCTACTTCTGAAAAATAGCCAATGCTGCAATGGCAGCACACTGCAGAGTTAAAATGCTAGCTTCACGCTTGCTGGCTGGAAATCAGCCCTGAGTCCAGCTTCAGCTAAATGCAATGACATTTACCCTGCCTCCCCTGCATGCAGTTTTGCCTGCACTAAGCATCCTCAGAGAGCACCCACTGCCATAACTATCTGATAAATATAGTCTAACTCACGGCTTCTGACATACTCCAAGCATCCCCCTGCCTGTGGTCACAAAAGAAAACAATTCCAATGTCTGATGGAAGAAAGGAGCCCTTCAGCAAGGCTTGCATACCCAATCTGGCACAAACTCCAGGTTAAGCTCTCAGCAAATGCTTGTCTGGTTCAACTGTTTTCTTTAGCGGCCACAGGAGCAACTTTTCTTTACACAGCTTGCTTGGTAAGCCTGGGGGGGAAGTAACCTAGTACAGGCTTCCTAGAAAGAGAAAAAACAAGTCCTTTTAAAGTAAATGTTTTTATTATAGTTTAAAGTTATGTTTTGTGAATGTACTTAAAACCAAGTCAGGGAAGCCAGCTGCTCTTTGAAACAATTTCGAAAGTGTTAAAAATGGGTTCAGAGAATGAAATATTCTACTGAATTCTGGAAACGATAAACCAAAATCAATTGCGCTGCGGTTAAGCACAAGCTTTCATCAAAACTCCATTACTTTCTGCCAACTGTGGAGGGTCTGGTTATCCATGTCTCTGATAAAATCTGTTCATCACCTAGGTTTGCAATTCTCAGAAATATTTTCCAAAATTATTTTTCCACCCCAAACATGGGCAGAACAATTACTTGGTGGAGACACCCCATGAATTATGGGCATACAAATAGGGCACATAGCTCCTGCTTATATCAGTGAGCCTGCCAGAGGCTCCTGGGCCAATTTTCTATTGCCTCTAACTCTTTTTTTTTTTTTTTTTTTTTTTTAGTTTCCATTTGCCTGTGATTACTATTTATGCAGTACCATAAAAATGCCCTATTGCTCACAAACATACAGCAGCATCTCTGTCCTATAAAGCTCACTAGCTAAGGAAGCTTTTGGTGCCTGTGAATAGCCTGAAAAGGACCACAGGAACATTCCTTCAGTACTGACTCTGCTTGCCTGCCTCATATAATTACTGGCACACATTCAAACTAGATAACTGTGTCACCAGACAGATTACAACACACGTCTCCTGTAGGAGCAGACTTATTACAGTTTTAAAACCTGAATCCTATGTAGGTCACTGTCCTCACAAGCCATGGCACTGGGAGACTAACACATGCAGGACCAAGGGGCAGGAGAGGGCAGGAGTGCTGCTTAAAACGTCTTCAGCCTCAGCCTCTTACCTTTTTCCAGGCCCCCATCACTGCCCCCCCGGTTGCTACAGCACAAACCCCATCATCTCTCTTTTCTGCTACGGGCCTATGATCTTTAAACTGGGAAAACAAATGAACACATTTAATTTGATTTACAATAATGTAATTGTTAAACCATTTATCCAGTCAGAACTATACACATCTACTAATCTTATTTCATTTTTCTGGCAGATAATTGGAGGTTTCTTGCCCCAGTCACTTTAGAGCTAAACATAATTCATATCTGCCGTCACTAGCAGGAGGTGAAGCTCAAAAAAATATCTAAACAAGCCACACTGAATTACTGTCATACACACAAAAACATTGGCAGTGGCTATTAAACCTATTTTTAGCAATATTCTGTAAAGACATATTTAAACATTTTAACACTGCATTGAATTTAGCACGCCATATAAAGTAAGAAGGACAATAAATTGTACTGTAAATTTCCACAGAACACCTTATTTTAAATGCTGGTGTTCCAAATAAATCTGAAATATAAAAACATTTCTGCTAAAGACTAGAAAGCCAAAAATAATTTAAATATATGTAAAATGGCTACTATTCTAGGATCCAATCTTCTGATCTCATACATGCAAAAATCCAGCTTTTTTCACTGGAAATTTCTCCTTATTTTACACACACCTGAATCAGTGATACCCAGTATTAAGGCCTGTCCCAGCAAACACTTCAAACTGACACTCAGTTAGTTATTCAACATATGAAACTAAGCCAGGATTTCCAGCAGGAAGAGGGGGGACAAGAGAAGGAGAAAAGTTACACTATTAACAATAGTGGTTCTATCAAAATAAGAAGTGTATGAACTGGGGAAGAGTAGGGGTAATAGTCAAAGACAAAAAAGCAGTGACACAAGGAGCGTCACCACGCTAGTGTAAGCCCCTGTAAACCCAACGCCTGGCATTCAGCACTTAGTCCTGGGGGTTCAGCCAATGCACATCAAGCTTGAAAGCAGGGAAAAGTCACCTTGCAGGCAGCCCCAGTGAGGGCTGAAAAGTTAAAAGCAGTATGAGTAAACCTGTAAACCAACACGCTTCTATATTATAAGCAAACTGAAAGCCATGGAGACTCCTCACTGTAAAGGCTACTGAGGACTCTCAAATCTGCACGGTGGAGGTATGCACCACGTCTGTGTGAGCGCCTGCAGTTGGAAGGCCTTTAAATCAACCCAACAATTATAGATGATGTTTCCTTATCAAGTTTAGGGTTTCCATCCATTGGTTTTGAAAGTTAGCAGGGCACCATCCTTTGTAGCAAAGTCTTACAGAAAAGTGCTAGGCAGCTTTTATTAGTTCATCTGAAATAGCATTGAGCAGCATCATGAAATGTCAACAAGTGTCCTCAAAACCACAACTCCTACCCACCACCTAACTTTCTCTTCTTCAAAGGCTGAACATCAGTCATCTTTGACACATCCAAATTTTACCATCACCTTAATAAAAGTCAATCTGAGAGGGTTCACAGAGGACATTTTACCTGTGTAAAGTTTTCTAGAGAGACCAAGAGGGGCTCTTACTGCCTGGCTGCTCTCTCCTGTTTGAACACGAGCCACTAAAGGCCAGTCCCCAGGCACAGCAGCCTGCAGCCATTGAGTTCTGCAGTGCCTTAAATCTCAGTACATGAAAGCACTTTGGCAGACCATGAGAAAGTTTTACAGCAGCCATATCATGCCATAATTTTTTTCTAGAGACAGCAAAAATGAGCCAAAGAAAGATCAATTGATTTATCTGAGGGGAGGAAGAAGGTCACAAAAAAAGATTTTATCAAAATTTTGAAAAAGCTCCTGGTTCCCACTATGCCTGCATCAGTGGACCCAGCCTGCCCAAGACACTGTTTATAAAAGCTTTATGCTTTATAAATGTAGCTGCATGAGACGGAAAGATCTTGGTATTGGCACTGCAGAGTGAGAGCAGTGAAGAATGATACTATCAACACACACATGCACACACACAAAAAAATAGCTGCAGATCAGAACTTTAAATTGGCACAGAAGAATTAATAAGTATCACTATAAAATTGATTTTTCCTACAACACAATTGCAGACTTTGGTTTTATCATGTCAAATTGCACCACGTGTCTGATCTCTTGCAGGTAACTGACCATGCTAACTGAATGGTATTGAAACCAAGAATAAATTCCATATGCATCCATACACCGAGAATGTCATCTTCAAGTCAACAGTTCTACTTACAACTCAGTTGTCAACTCCCAATTCTTGTCGATGATGAGAACTAAATTTGTTTACATACTTCTTGCCGCAGTTTTAAATATTAGAGTACACAAACTGAAAATTATTTCTACTAATTCTTGGCTTAGCCATAACTGAATGAAGATGTCTTCTTTTGCTTTTTGTACAAATTAAATTTTAATCTGGAGCCAGAGTACAGGCACAGAATCAGAATCACAAACTGGTTGAGGTTGGCAGGGACCCTTGGAGGTCATCTGGTCCAGCCCGTGCTCAAGCAGGACCACCTAGAGACTGTTGCCCAAGACTGTGTCTAGACAGCTTTTGAATACCTCTAAGGATGAAGACTTCACCACCTCTTTGGGCAACATGTGTTCTCAAAAGTGTTTCCTGATGTTCAGACAAAGTTTCCTGCGTTTCAGTTAATGTCCATTGCATCTTGTCCTGTCACTGGGCACCACCTGGCTACATCCTCCTTGCAATCCCCCATCACCTACTTAAACAGACTGATGAGATCCTCCCCCATAAGCATTCTCTGCTAAACAGTCCCAGCTCCCTCAGCCTTTCTTCATAGGAGAAATGCTCCAGTTCCTTAATCATCTTTGTGTACCTTCATTGGACTCTGTCCAGTATGCCCATGACTGTCTTGTACTGGGAAGCCCAAAAGTGGACACAGTGCTATGAGTCATGAGTGAAACTTAATCCTGCTGTTGCATAAACACTGTATGCAGTTTAACAAAAAAAGAATTTAGCTCATCTATATATAACAGTCAGTAATATCCCTGTGATCTCAGCACAAAGTTTCTATTCAGGTCCTTCTCTTGTATACTTCAAAAAGTGTTTTGTGATTTTTGAAGAAAAAAATTACTTGAACAGTAACCTCTTTTCATATCGGACTTTGTTTAACAAAGAGAGAACATTTTGGGCAGAGCTTACTGCAGAGGATTCTTTGCTATGCTGAGGTCCTCTTTCAGCAGAGTGGGTTTTCTTGCCTGACTAAAGCCAATGCCAGTAAAAGTTCTTTCTTCTAACTGAAACCCCAACTGGAATACAAATGACTGAATCTAACATGTAAACCAACAAGATTTCCTGGATTAAACTGTGTGTGGTATGAATAAGTTTAGCTACCCTGACTGTCCACTGTTTGCAGTATTAGTCCAATAGGCATGGAAAGGGTTGCTTCTGTTCAACTAGAAAAAAGCGTGAAGCAAGTTTTCCAATACAAGTAAGATCCAAAATTTGGGGTAAAGCTTAAAAGAAAGCCAGGGACTCAGGACACCTGCTGTATTCCTTCCATTACTGCTTGTCAAGCAAAGCATTTCCAGTGTTTCTTGGGCTACAGAAACTTTACCCCCCCAAATCTTCAATGGAGTAGAAATATCCCACAAAGGATGATGTTTGGCATAACTAAACGTTCCTTTCACCACATTGTCTCTTGTCCAACCAGGATGCACCTGTACCTCGACCTTTTCTTCCATAACACATAGAAGCATCACAATACAACATAATCACATCATGTCTTTGACATACATCCTTATGTTATTTTGTTGAGCTTCTCCTCAACACTGGGAAAGTTGTCAGTGGTGTTCTACAGTTGCCTATTTTGAGTGTATGTATATTTAGTGACTAATATAATTGCTACTAAATGTCATGGCACCTTATGCTGGTGACACTTGTCTACTCTTCATACATTTCTCCTGAGAAAGATGTTCTTATTCTCCTTTCCAGTTTTTTAAGATGAAAAATAATTGTAAGAAATACAATGTACTCTCAGTGTATCATTTTTATCCATGTATTTTTTCTTAGAAATGCAGTTTCTGCAACAGTGCAGAATCTTATTCTAGCGGAACTGATTATACAGCTGGACACACTTGACAATACTATTATCTGAATCTGATTATACAAATTAAGTAATCTGAATTCGTTTCTATTATAGCATTTTCAGACCTGAGTAAAAGCCCTTCTAACAGTTACAACAGGTATTGTAATTTCTACCTATCACATTGTGTTAATGTTTCACATAAGGAAGTAGGGGAATAAACCTTACATTTGCCTTTAAGAAAACAGCTCACAAACCCTCATATTTAGCTCATATGTGAAAAAAAAACCCATAGTATTGTAATAATATAATCTTTAGAACAGTTTCCATGCTAAGTGACAGAGAATCTCCCAGAGGGAAACTTATCTATAAATCTAGACAGCATAATTCTTAGTGGTCTAAGGTTAGTTAACTACTGTATTAGGGACAAATGAAAACTAATGTAATACCAAGGCAATAAAAAAATTCTTACATTTCTTAAACCACAAGGAACAGAAATATTAATTCTTCTTCAAATGAAAGGCACTTCTGAAAGACCATCACAAAGTACAGAAAAAAATCCTTAACTGTTTTCTTAATAAAAAACCCTCTTTTGGTAAGATCTAAAGCCACAAGTTTAGAAAAAGTGATCTAAATTCGTGCTTCAATTTCTTCACTACTTCTGTGCTTCTTCACTACAAAAACAGGAAAAGAACATATATGGGGGAAAAAGATTGTCCAGCAAATAGTATAATGTGCAATTTATGAAGATACACAAGTATTCAATCTGCAATATTGAAAATATATCAGTTCTAGAACGCATACGTGTCTTCATATGAAGACGAATCCACTTCTGTCTTTGATCTTTGCTTACAACAAATAACTTGAAGCCTTTTTGAATTCAATTGTTTTTCCCAGAATCTTCATTAGACATCAATAAGAAAGAATCAGAGCATGGATGAGAGCCACGAGCTTCAGGAGTCAGGTATCCCCTTCCAGCTTAAGTTAAGTTGTGCAAGGACAAACTTTGCCAGACCAGTTAGAAGTCAGTCAGGCATATTCCTGAACTAAAAGCTCCTTCCTTTTTTCCTTTCCCTGAAATTCCATCCAAAGCCAGCACCTTATCGTAAGTGCTTTTTTGGTACTTGTTCATGGCCTCCTTACAGCCTCCATTAACTCTACAATCAGGGAGGTCAATACCATTTACTGCTTCCAGTTTCAACTAATGAAATTTAAAAAACCAAAATCAAGTAATAATTTGGGTATTTCCCCAATTCCTTAAAACTCACACGTATATGTTCTAAAATGATGACTTACAGAATGCAGCTTTGATAAGCGTTTTGTGTGTGATGTTAATCTATTCAGTTGAAATTGTAGTAATTAATGCAGACTGTAAATTAGAGTCTTCCAAAACTGCCTTTTGAGCATAACTGATCAACAACACACCGGGAGAAGCGCTGCATTCTATATTACTGCAGCCTCTGAGTTTTAAGACTGGGTGGGCTACAGCAGCCTGACTTGAAGAATTTGATTTTTAGTGTGCTGCAGACTTCAAGGGGCTGATGAAAGTGTGGGGGCTGGTTTGGATGTGAGCCACGCTTTTTCCACACATCACTGTGTCTCCTGCACTAATGACTCACACCTGCATGTGCTGCTATCTGACTTCTAGGCAAAGTTATTTATAAACTGGAACTGCAGGGCCAAATCCTGGTGGTATAACTAGATCATGATTTACCTAAAGCACCTGTATGTGAAGCACAGACAATTTGGGGACACTGCATTCACTCTCCTCTCAGATGTCATGGAAATTGGACATGGCTTCTCCCCTAATAAAACCCACATGACAATTTTATCTTTCAGATTGCTACGGATCTGAGGTGGTAAAGCACTACTTTTCACCTGACCGCAAGATAAACATAATCACAGACTTCCAAGGTCCTCTGGACACACAAAACCATTCTATCTTCTCTCACAGCAGGTATAGGAATTATTTGCCATACAGGCTGTTTATACCTGGAGACTTGTGTATTGCAGGCCACTGCAGACAAGAAAAGATACTTTATTCAATGAAAAATACTGATGCCCCAAGCTTGTGGTTACAGTCTTGCCTGAAGTGTCTTCTCACTCACTGGTCCAGAGAAGTATCCAAACCTTCATGTTTCAGTCTTTGCTTTCAGACACTCTTCCCCAGTGCTCAGAGTCTTTTGCTAGTTAAGACTGCAGAAACATCACCATTTGGTAGCAATTACATAACTACTTCTCCTTTCTCTGCAACTGGCCATGAAGTGGTTTTACTACAGCTTCAGATGAGGCCATTTGTCTTCCTTTCTTTCTTTGGGGTAATTTGGTGAAGGGCACAAACCCCAGTTCAGAACAACTGCTTAAATGACCTGTGAGAACAGCATTATGAACCACAGAATGAGTTACATCCTCAGAGATATGAAACAGCGATCTGCTGCAGCGTAAATTTTCAAAGATGTTAATCTTATACCTAGTAAGCACACAGCATCCTGCCCCTTAATGCTCAAAATCATATGGTGTTTTGAATCTTTAATTGAAATGTTACGTATCTAAACAAAGTTCTGATGAAATGGAAAAAAACCCAAGCCCTTATATAGAAAATAAGGTGTACAAGCAAGCCTGTAACAGTTATTTATACAGACTTGCATTTTGCTTCCAGCAACACAAGGTTCTTCTAAACATATACTTATGTATACTTCACTGCGTTGCCTCAGAAGGGAAACAGTAAGGTATTAATATTTATATGGCTGTTGAACTGGAGGGCATTTGATTTTAGGTAGCTGAGTTGTGTTCAGAAATCAATATGCTACTGTCATCCTTCGTGCAAATTTACTGATGTTAAGGGCTTACTTCTGCATGTGTTTTTAACAGTTCACTCTGGGGCCAAATTATTTTAACCATTTACAAAGCACCCAGAAAAGCAAGGCTTCACCTCCAGCTGCAACCTTTAAGTAGCATCATAGTTCATTCAGCCTTAGCTAGTTCTGTAGTACCAAGGAGTAAAATACTTTACAAACTAAGTAAGGATATCTGGTCTTTAAGCTACAGAAATAATAGGAAAACAGTCTGTCCTGTCATCATCCAGACTTTTCTGTCCTCATAGACGTTTTATTAAAAAACTAATGAAAAGAACAGTGTTCTTTGATTTGATTAGAATTTGAGTAGGCTTGCTCATTTTTTTTGTCTCCATAATTTTAGACTGCAAAAGTTGTCATTAAACAAGCAATCAATACTAACCAAGGCAAGGCTGAACGATCAGGGAAGTGCCCTGGGTCATACACCCTTGCTTCCCACAGCTGAGCAGAACTACAACAGAGTTGCAGAGAAAAATTAAAATTTAGCTCACTGTGCATCTGCCCACATTTGCTCTCCTTTTGCTTTTATTCCTTTTCCATATGAGTTTAAACATTTTCCTAATGCCATGTCTTTATCTGCTTAAGAAACTATCAATCTTAGCTTAGATTATCTTTTGATAGGTTTTCAATCTTGCTGCAGTCCTTAAACCCACTCATTTTTCCATCTTTTCTGCCTTCTTTTTCTAATATCGGTTTACACACTTCTCAAAATTCTTATTTCCAACTCCATCTCTACTTTTGGAACAACCAATTTTAACTTAGCTATTGCATCTCCAATAAGAAGTCTATCTTTCTTTGTTTTAATTAATTTGATGTTCTGATTTTTTAAAAAATAAAAGTCTTTTCTTTATTCACAGAACTGGAATAGCCCAAGAAAGAACAGGTGAATTCTGCATGCTAGCTTGTCAATCGTCTTGAAATACCATATAGGCAGATAAACAGGATTTATTTTTGTACTTTTTCATGACAGAATTTTTACCAGTACCTGTATGACAGTGAATTTTACAATGCTTCTAAGAAACAGAACTCAAAGCACAAATTGATTTCACTGAAAAAAGACCAATAGATGGTGCCAGTACTATCAAATCCAAAGTACCAAAGAGCTCTGTATCTTTACACAAATTGCCTGAGGCATTTAAATAAAGAGCTTGCTGCTCCATTTTCTGTGAAAATAAAACCCACTGTGATTCTGAAAAGTTCATTTTTAATTAGCAACTCTAAATCTGATTTCAGATGCGAAAAAAGACACACTGAAAAAAATCCCTATAGCACATACTACATATAATCTCCTCAGTGAGCACACATACTAATCATCAAAATAATTGCAACTGTGATAGGCCTTGAATAAGCAAGTCCAACTACACTGAGTACTACTTAAAAACCTCTCAAAACGGACCACCAGTTGAAGTTTTATGCAAAATTTAAATCAAAGAGTCTTACCTCACCAATAGCATCTTAGGATACTTTTTGTTGTTCAGATGCTACTTTGGCTCACGGGTAATAAAAGACTGCAATGACATTTACACAGTCACTGGGACTAAATGGTGTCATAACCAGCTCCCTCTGCAAAACCTGCAGTGGTACAGTTGCGTCAGAGACAAGCTGTGTCTTCAACTAGCATACAGTGGGCACCATGTTTACACTCAAAACAATTAAAGACCATACATAATAGATTTTTTTCCCATGCTTTTACTATGTTTCTCACAGCTACATCATGCAGGAAAATATGTTAGAGTGATTATTTTAGTAGTTTTACACCAATGGTAAAAAAAGGGGGGGGAAGGGGCAAATCAAAATTTGTAATTCATACAGTGATCAACGTCAGTGTGTCTACCCATTTCCTATGGAGTTCACAGATGAGGAGAACAGGTGTAACGTTTGCTATTCCATGTCACCCCAGCCTCAGCCCCACTTCCTATCCTTTGGTGTTGAGGAATCTTTCCTCTACGATGTTCTTAAGGTCTGCCTAGTTTTTATTTTATAAAAACAGACATAACTTTAGATGGTATTCACAAATTCATACAGAAGATAACTTTATCACAGTACATCCGGTACACATATGTACATCATACACATAAACCAAAAATGAAAGATATGACAGATAAAAGAAGAAAATATAGAAAAAGAATTAGTGTTTTTCACATTTCCCAATTAATGTTGAAATACAGTATCACTACCAAGCTCAGGACAATGTTGACTCTGTAGCTTCCTAAGATCAGACCTAATTACTGTCAGAGGCAACGTCTCATTGCAACAACAGACTGAAAAAGCTTGATAAGAAAAATGAGTTCTGAATCAAAGGGGTTATACTGTCTCATGTGTGTGCTGGCTCTCTGAAATAAACGTATGAATTGCTGTACCACCACTTTATTTTGTGAAATTCTAAAAGACATTTAACGCAAAACAAATTCAAATACAATAGATGCTAACTAATTTTTCCAGATGTTCTTATTCTCATTCAGCTTCCTAGGATCAAAGAATTTACAAATCAAACCTCTGCTTTCAAAGGTGCTACTTCTGACTGGATACAGGTTTTATTTCAGTCTGATTGTTCACATATACATAACCACAGAAGATGAAATGCTGACCTAGACCATAGTTGTGTTAACATATATATTTTTCTTTAATAAAATATACAAGGGCAAACTTATACTTCGTAAAGCTTCTGTCCCAAATCCTCAAGAAGTCAAAATTAGTATGGGGCATTTCCTTTAACTGAATTCAACAATTCACTTTTTCTCATGCAAGCTGCACTTATGCTGCTTTCAATGTGATCATCTCAGACTATCATGGGCATACAATTATTTTCTCTCTTATTAATGGAAAAGAAGATTAGTTCCAGGACACAAAGAAGTAAATGGTCAGAGTTGTGGTTTCTTTCTCAGCTCCACCACTGACCTGGAAGGTTACTGCAAGCCAGTGCTTCTAAGTGAACGCCACCAGAAGATTTCAAAGTACTGTGAAATTACCACAAGGGCACAAAATGTTTTCATTTCCCAAAGAATTTTCATTGAAAGCCAGATTCTTCCTCTGCTCCCATATCAATATGAAAGTTTAAGTTCTTCAGAGATCAAGTTTTCCATAAGAACAATTATAAAGACAATTTTTTTGCTCATGTTTTTCCTGTTCCCCAAACAGCTCTTTCTTTTCTCCTACAGTTGTTCTGTACTGAAGAACAGAAAAGGCAACAGACAGGCACTGCTTGCTTTCTGTGTTAGTTACCACTGTGGATCACAGCCTCTGGCTTCAGAAGTGCCAGACCTTCTCCTTGTCTTGCACTAACATTTCCCTTCTCTGGGACTCTGAGGAGCATTGACACTGCTCTTAGGTCTCCTTGGGAGGAGATGTCTGCATAAAGATGTACTATGTTCAGATGATAACAGCTGGTAAATGAAGTGCTGTAAAGCCAAAGGAAACTGAAACCATGGGTTTCCATGCCTGAACTTTGTCAAGTATGCAGACAAGCATACTGAAAACAGACTTTCAGAGTCATCCTGCAAGCATGTGATCTATGTGATAACAAATGTTACCCTTCCTACCATAATTAATCAGGCTTGACTTACTACCAATATCTACTAGAGCTAGGAGACTAACTGTAATAAATACACAAATGAATAAGTATGAAGCTTCATTTTGAATATAAAAATCAATTTCCTGCTGATGTGTTCAGTATTCTTTTACACTGGGGGGGGAGAGAAGCAAGCTGCACTTGAATTTATAATTGAATTTATAAGTAATTCTTATTTATGAAAAAAAAAATTTCCCTTCCCACACACTGTTTGAAGGCAGACAATGGGAACAATGTTACATTCAAAATACCAGTAGCAAAGTGATACTTCGTGCATTGCCCTAAGTGCAAGAGAAATGTGGAAGGGTAGCAACCAGTTATCTTACACTTTTTGGATTTCTGAAGGCAAAAGTCAGGCCATGAATGGCTACCACAAACCCTTCTGCAATTTCTAGAAATGTGTGGGGAAACTCTTCAAACACATGAGTTGGGAAAGGACTTGCTTCATTGAGAAGGAGCCATTTCTGATCACAAGAAAATTAAACACAGATAACAGGTACAGATTTAACATTTATATTTTAGTAGAAATACGGAATTTTTCACACTGCTGCCCCATATTTTTAGGCCCATTTAGACCAATTGTGACTGCCAGCTGGTTTCAGGTTTCATTAAAAGGAGAACTAGATTAAGGAAGTAAATATTGCTTTGAAGCAATGTTATTTTATATAAGGAGTACTTTAAGTCTCATCATGTTGAGCCAATTAGAAAATAAGCAGAATTTTGGTTTAAATGCTAACACCCTTTGAGTTAGCCTTCAGTCAAAAACTCAGGGCTCTGCTCTTTCTCACTAACATGTGCTCACAAATCTCTGTTATTTCTGCTTACACAGATATGTAAGTCATAAGCATCTCTGTTTTGGGCTGTGACAAGTGCAAGTCAGTTTGGGGACATCTGCTGACTTGACCCTTATGTTCCACAAAGAACCCTAATTGCTTCACATGGCTTACAATAAATGAAGAGTCCAGCAATCAAAGCTACCAACTTTAAGAAGGTTTAGTCCAACACTTGAAAATACCAACATGTACATTTATAATGCACTTGCTGTTCCATTAACCAATGAATGGATAAACACTCTCCTTGTTTTAAATATGAAAGAGTGTTGTGATTGTCTCCCTGTGTTTTACAGCATGAGTCATCTTGCATAAAAAGCCCCCTGATTTCAAGTGTACTGCAGAACACCACATTCATTTACTTCCAGCTGTGTGGAAATCTATAATCTGAGTGTCTGAGAGCTCTTTGGATGTGAGCTGCTGCCCATTCATACAGTTGGTAATACAACTGGCTAATAGTATTGAACCCAATTATTTGTGTTATCCTGTATAATACAAAATATAATTGCGGTTCTAATTCAATAGCATTAAAAGACACACAGAGAATTAAAACCTCATGTAGAAAACTGACTGCATTTCTCACAAAGAATAATGTAGTGCTCCCTGTAAAACAAAAATGGATTTTTAGTTAAAAGGGACAAATTTTGACCTTTCCTTCCCCAGTCTCAACTCAGGAGACCACTGACACCTACTCTTCTCCTTAAGTCATAGAAGATACCTATAGGTGGAAGGCAGATATGCACAGGTGAGAATTGTATATATAAGTAGATAGCACAAAGTGAAAGGTGGCATTTGGAGCTCTTACAGACTGCAGACAGCCCAGAGAAGCTGCAATAAATTAGACTTGCTGGATTTGACTGTTCTAATGTCTACTGAACATTGCAGTGACCTCCAGAGTACCAAATAATCTTGAAAATTTAAAACAGTTCCTCTCCCTCCAAGCTGATCTCTCCTTATAATGCTTCTGCCAGGTATAAGAGATTCTCAGCTAAGGACTGCAAGAATTGAACCGAATTCTGTGCTTTGTATGCTCTCAAGTCAGTAGATATTACCAGTAAATACACCATTTATAATCAAGGCTTACAACCATATATAAAATCTTGTCATCCCCCCAAGTCTGGTGTATTGTATATGTAAACTGTAATCTCAGTTGCATGACACCTTGTACATAATTTTGAGAGTTTTATTATGGCTTTATTAACAACCTGACAGAGGTATACCTTCTCCCTTCACTAATTACACAAATGCAAAAATCTGTTTCAAAAAAAACACACTGTAAGGAAAAACATATGGCTGCGGAAGACAATAGTGAAAGCTCCTTGAAATAATGTCTAATTTAACCCTGGGTTCCTATTATCATCAGTAGAGTTGTATTGCTATGTCTGTGCAGCACTGAGTGATATTTTCCTACCACATTTTAATAATACTGCTAACAGGGCATAATTCATCAATAATGCCCTTTTACACAAAAATACAGTTTTATTTGTCCAGAGTCAGGGAAAATTTCCTGCCCAAAAGAATCCACATGCCTCCACAACATGAAGGAAAAACTTTCCTAGTGTGAATCTATGTCTATGCTCTGGGATACATAGTGCCTACGATGAAAATCTATATAGTATGTCAAAAAGATTACAAGAAAGGTGTATTGAAGTGTGCTGATGCAAAAAATATGAACTGGGAACTAAACAGAATTTATGGAACCTACTCCAAAAAAACCAAAGTATGCCGAAGAGCTGGCTTTCCTGAAAACATTAACCATGTTGATAGAGCAAAATCATCAACACAGTTGGGGTTCTTTTGTTGCTCTGGTGGTTTTTTTGTAAGGAAAACACTTAGTATGTTTTCGATAGAAAGGAATCTTTCCTAAAGATTTCTAAACAAAACTGTATCAGGATCCTTTTACTGTATTGTAACCGCTAATCCACAACTGCATTAATGCAAAAGTGGCAGAGGTATCCATCTATTATTCTGTCCCTGGAAAGACTAGATCCAACTTTTGACCTAATGCCACCATCCTGTGATTACCTGAGCCAGCCCAATCTGCAATCCTAGTCTAGTTCTTAGAGGTGAAGAGTTTGCCACTTTTACCGTTTCTCAACTATGACTACTATTATGTGATTTTTCTTCTTCCCTTGATGTTTCTTTTTGTGGCCTAGTTTCAGATGAAAAATTTATTAAGCACAAAAATTAAATTCCCTCAATGTGTCCAAAAGGTCTACAGAAGCCTACTAAAAAATCATCAGACATTTATTTACAACATCCCATCTGTCTTTTCTTTAATACTTCCTAACACTTCTTTGGGGAAGCTGCCTCCTGCTTGCTGCCTGTACAGCACCTACCATACTGGGGTCTTGGCCCATGAGTGGGGCTTCAAGGTAAAAAAAAAATAATATAAAAAAAAGTATAAACACATGAAATAAAAGCACACTTTCAAAAAAGATAAACCTACAATGAGCCTAAAAAAGCTGAAGATTCATCATCTCTGTATCACTTGTATTGAAAATTTTCTCATTAGATTTACCACTCGTTATTTTCTTGAGAGAATGTAAATAATTACTTAAATAATTTGTTGTATTACATATGATCTCCTAAAAAGGAATCACAACATATAATAGAATTTGGTTTAGGACTGTTCAAGAGCAGCATATATTAATGATGATGCAAAATACACAGTATTTTACTTACAGGTTTGGCTTGGAACTTGCACACAGTGAGCACCCGAGAAGGAGCTGCACTGCCCAGAAATGAAGGCTTGCCCCCATGTCAGACCCCAATCTGGGCACCACTGCAGTCAAACCAACACCAAGGCTTGAACCCTGGATTCCATGTTTTTAGTTGACTGGTGAAATTTAACTGGAGTATATTTTATTTGGAGCACTTTCTGGTATTCAAGAGCTGGCTAAGAATCCCATATAGAGACAGACAGTGGTTATACCTAAGCACAGAGTTAGTTTCAGGATCCCTTGCAGCAAGCCTTTGCAGCAGAAGAGGTGGCGGCTAACAACAATAGTTCAAAGAGCTAAGAAACAACACAGGGTAAACTAGGGACTCTATTCAAGGAAAAAAAATGGCATTATTTCCATTTCTACCTGAAAAACAAGTACAGTACCAGTAGTATTTGCTAAACAGTTTAAATTGTTTAAACAAAAAGTCTTAAGGGTCTTAAAAACACAGTAGCTTCCATATCAGAACTATTAACTTTTATTTTGCTTTTTTAAGCAGATACAATATCCCAGAGCACTTAGACAACCCAGTTAGACCAGCCTATACCTTTGTTTTATGGCTTGCCTCTTTTTGACTATTTAATTCCTCTCCCTCTCACATGCTTTCCCCCCAACCCCCCAATTTAACCTAGGCCAGGAGGTGTTCTCATGTCTACAACATAAAAAAACAAATTTGGGACTGTTGAAAAGGCATTAATATTCTTGTAACCAAAGCTGCCAGCTACATACAAAAAGCAAGAATGAAGAGGTGACTTCCTGAAGAATTTCATAAGCTTGCATAAAACCTTGGTACCACTTGCCTGAAACGTCTTACCACACAGTTACCACTGCTGCAGGTAACTATGCTTGCAGGATGACAGGTGAAAAAACAGAATACATTAGAAGTTTGTTAAAACTCGAGTTCAAAGAACCAACTAGCCTGCAGTATTTTTAGGCTTGGCATCCTGACAAATGCCTTCTGAAAGTATTAGTACTGAGCAGCACATGACAAGAAGAAAAATTAAGATACATTTGTATCCTAACCTAATTTCCAAGACAACTCAACTGAAGTTCTTACCAATTTTGCCTCTTAAAAGGGGTGTGTGAAAGCAACTACTATCTTACTAAAATTCCCGAGGCTTTGCCTATTATTTCAAGACAGCTATCCAACAATTAAAGCTACCCTATAAACAAAGCTCAATTTATGTCAGGATTGATTTGTTGATTTTTCAGGTTTGTTTTGTTCATGGGTTGGTTTTTTGCCCCTCCCCTTTCTTCTTTTTCCTCTACATTACATTTCTCCTTGCGTATTTAAGGGTATACAACCAGCTCCTCAGCTGTGCTATTATTTAGCCTGGCAAACAGAACTATCATTTTTTGTTGGCTATGTGCACCACAGATGCAGTGATGTATGTCCTCCACCCACTACTGCTATCATGACCAGAATTGTTCCTCTTTGCATCTGGTGGATCCTTTCTCTTTTTTAGTTTCTGCTTTTGTTTCATGGATGAGCAGCCTTTCTGCTGATCTTTCTTACAAAGTGCTCCATTTCACCTTGGCAAGGGATAGTCACCAGTTTCATACTTCCCACATACTCTCCATTTTCCTCTTTAACTTTTTATTAGATATTGTGCCTACAGTTGTTTTGTTGGTTGGTTTTTTAAGTGCTGTATCTTTCACTTGCATTGCTACCTTTAGGTCCCTGCATGACAAGGATCAGTAAGGCAGAAAGTGAGAAGAAAATCCCTCTTGTATTGCAGAATAATAAGCTAGAAATAAAACAGTATTACAGGAATAAAAATTTAATGCAAAGAGATAGGACAGCAAAACAAAGGAAAATTATATACAAAACTAAAAGGGTAAAAAGGCTTAATAAATTAAATGGGCTCAAAAAGAACAGACCCACTGCATTGTACATCATATAGCTCAATTGGACTTAGTTGCTCGTATCTGCAAATAATTCGGTGGGGACATAGGACATTCTACATCCTTGCATTCACTTCTAGTTAATATCTGAAATTAGAGACAAACAAAGCTGTATGACAAACAGTGCCAGACCAGGATAACCTCCAGGAGCAGCTTTCATTGGAATGAAATCTAGTAGTCCTCTGAACATACAGAACTTCTTATAACACCAAGAGATTTTGTGGAATGACCTTTTCTACCACCATGTTCAGTGTCTGAGTGAGAAGTGCTACATGTTGAGCTCTATCAAAGCAAGTCTATTGAGACTCTTAGCCCTTTCACAAATGCACCCATCTGCACAAAGCACAGGGAGGAAACAGACATTTGCAAAAGGATAGCAACAGGATAGGAAAAAGGGAACACACCATGGGAAGACATGTTGCAAAAAGGATGATACAACCGTTCAAGTGGGAGAAGAAAATTGAGAGATGCAGAATAAGCCATAAACTAGAAAGCAGAATGACAAAATTTTGAGGATGCAATTAAAAAAAAATTTTTTTTAAACTACATTGACAGCATTGGGCTCCTCACAGTATCCGTGACGTGTATCCAGCTATGTGTATCCCAGCTCACAGCCAATGTCAAGGTTTCCTTTCCAGAACTTTGGTATGCTACAGCTCGACAGAGAAAATTTTCTAAAAAGTTTGAGAAAAATATATTTTGAGTAGAATAGAAGAAAAAAGGAAAATTCAAAGGACTTTCTGCCAGACAAACAAAAGCAGCATGGAAACATTCACCTTAAACATCTAAAATGTGATAACGCTATAAATAATTTAAAAAATATCCTGTTCAGCTGCTTTCAGCATCTAACAAAATAAAAGGTTGTTTAATTTTTAATAATTGATGGCATTGATGTGTCAGTCTGGCAGCGTATGCGGACACAGTGGATAACTTCGTGGATGAACAGGGAGGTAGCTACCGAGTGCAAGGCATTTCTTGGATCAGGTAGCCATAAGACTGTCATTGAGTGAAGATGCCTGAAGTAAACTTGATTTCTTGCTTTTGGTGTCTGAATCCATTTTTGGGTCTGATTATCTCCTCATCTTCAGAACAACATTGAAAAGTGGGAGGCAAATAAGGTCTGAGGCTACACAAAGTCATAGTAGAATAGAAAAATACTGCTCAGAAAGTAAGCATGACTCATGAAAAGCCCTGAATGCAGTTGTGAACGCGACTTCAATTGTGGCAGTTACTAATGTTTGAGTACTTCAGACTACGTTAAATGAAGTCTCAGTTATTCACACGAGATAAGGATATCGATATCCAAATTGGCCTCGTCTCCTAAGTCTGTTGCAGACAAACTATGAAGCAAAAAGATCTTGATTATCTTCCCATGTACACACATGGTTTTAAGAGGACTAACTCTATTCTTCAGCATTGCAGGCATAAAGGAGAGGCCTCTGCAGGGGTTGTCAGAATCAGACGTGCAAGTAAGTGAAGTTAGGTTTATTAAGATTTTTATGTAATACAAAGGGGATGACAAACTCCAAAAACCACGCTGGTGCCGTAACGCCTCGCATCCACTTGATGGCAGTGTGAACAGGCTACTTCCACTCACACTGTGACCGTGGGCACCGCACGGCTTCAATCCTCGCCTGGAAATGTAAAGCGCTGGTTTGACAGAGAGCGAGCTGCAAACACTTGTCGAATTCTTAGCCCAAAGTTGGGCTGCGTTGATGTGGCGTAAACGTATATCCGCAAACGTGGAAGATGTATGAAAACGGCTAACCTGATTTATATTTAATTAACGCTAACAAAACCTGCTATTATCTTTCAGCCCTAGAAAAGTCCTAAAAATACCAGAAACACTAAGCTAAGGGAAAGCCACAACTTATCGCTTGGAGGCACTACTCTACTTATGTAATACAACATTATTTTACGATTTTTATTATTATCACAACCAAGTAGGAAAGTGAGCCACTAGAGGGGGTGAGACCCTTTTCCGGTGGCGCATCAGTGCTAGACTGAAACGCAGGAACGCAGCATGCTTTCTCCATCACTTGTTGCTCTGCCCTCAGCCTGGGTCTGCCCCAGCTTTTCACTGCTCCAGCCCTGCTCTTTCCTGCCTCCAGTTCTCTCCCTTCTGCAAAAACCTCTCAAAGACACAACAGCTTCCGCGTTCCTATATGTGTTTCTGAATGCTATTTTACCATCAGCCCATTCTCAGGGTTTTTGTGTGACAGTAACTGTAAATGAACATAAGTTATCAGCATGCAGCTCTGGTTAATGCAACAGTACCAATCACAAGACCACAAATTTGAGTATTAATTCTGTAGTCCTAATGCCAGACTAACAGGGACATGATAACCCTTCTATTAGGCATGGCAACAGATACTCCCAGCAGCAGCAGCTGCTGCCAGTCAGACAGAGACCTCTGTCCTCCAGGAAAAGCAGAATGCAGGATTAACTAAAAAAAAATAATAAATATTGAGAGAAAAAGTAAATGCAAAATAATTTCATTAAAACAAGAAAACAAACACTGCTATAACTCTGCAATTGTAGAAGATGCATCCAGATATACAATGTTCTTCTGGTTACTGTTCCTGATACTCACTTTCATAGCTTTCGCAATCATAATCAGGCAGTGTGATTTTATGTGAATAACTTCACATCAGATTTACAGCAACTATCCCAGAAAAGCAGGTTGTTTAAAACAGTATCCCATGGATATTCTTAACAGTTAGGTATTTCCAGCTTCAACATCACATTCTACTACAAGCATCTAACATCTAAATCAATCTTTTCATATAAGCAAAAATAGATCTTAATATCTGACTTGACATCCTCCTAAAATCCACAAAACTGACAGCAGAAACAAAACAGAAGGCAATGCAAACTACAACAAATTAAATTAGAATCAATCCAGACTATTCATCCCTAGTTCAGTGTTTGTTAAAAGAAGTTTAAGTACCTGATGAAATAATAATTGAAGTATTTTGTTTTGATGTTCAGGACATACTAGTTTAGCATTACATCAGCAAGGAAGATGATCACAGTGTTAGTCAGTGGAAGATTTAATTTTATTGTTTAATATACATTAAATCCTCCTTATACAAAGAACAGAGGCTTATAAATAAGATTTCTCACCATTCTTTTCCACTACTTCTACTCTGAAAATTGAACCTAATTTTTAGGGAAGATGTGAAAAGCTGTAGTAGGTTGAGGGGAAAAAAAAAAACCCAAAAAACAAACAAACACCAAAACCCCCACCCCTTAATTCTTCCAAAAGTAAACATCAATGCAGCAACTTCAAACCTCCCAAGACTGATAGCTCAGCACATGAAACACTCGGGCTCCTTCCTACAGGCTCTTATGGTGGCTTACACCTTTTCACATCTCACTGGAATGGCCTCTGCTTCCTGTGCACGGTGATTTCCTAAAACACACTTCAGAAAAATAAAATGCTTTCATTTGTATATGAACTGCTTGGGCTGGCAGCAACTATTGAGTTTACCACTCAGTGGTCAGATTTTGTCCTATGTTCAGGACATCACACAAAACCAGAGAAAGTATACCCACTTATATGTAAAATTACAGTCTGTGTTGCATGTTTTTCCAAAACTTCAATTAGATGCAATATTTTGTTGCTCTAACTTGTTAGTCAGAAGCTTCTTGCTGATCTACTGGTTTAACAGTTCTTAAGGCAGACTTCACAAAATATACCCACTTATATGTAAAATTACAGTCTCTGTGTTGCATGTTTTTCCAAAACTTCAATTAGATGCAATATTTTGTTGCTCTAACTTGTTAGTCAGAAGCTTCTTGCTGATCTACTGGTTTAACAGTTCTTAAGGCAGACTTCACCTTTTATAAGTCATCCACATCCCTACTGCTGTCATCTACCAACTTCATGAAGTTCAGAATTATTTGATATTCTTTAAGAGACTAGAGATCAGTTTACCCTTGTGACAGTTGTATTACTGAGGCTGTGTTTCCGCTGCTGTGCATTGTCCAGTAGGGTAGCAACAATTTTTGCCATCACCAAGAACTGAAATTTTGGGTCATATAGGATTAAAGTCTCATGACTTCACACCTTCAATTGAAGGAGAACCCCTGAGATCCTAGGCTAAAGCAGATTATAAACCTTTGTGACTCAAGCATAGAAGTATGCAGCCCCCACTAACTACACTAAATATATTTTCCACTCTGTGCGACAGCTGAAAATGAACATTCAGATTGTGTTTATGGTAACATGTCTAGGCAAGCTTCCTTCTTACACAGCCTCCTTTCCTTAGTAGCAAGCAATACTACATCCACAATTACCCTGCTCTATAGGCCAAGTCTGCAGGGCTGCTCCAGCTCAGACCACAACATATGGCCCCACTTTTCAACAAGACATCCTGCTGACACCTCATGGCAGCTAGGACATCCTCAGCTCTCCACAAGTCTATCACTGCCTGGCACTTGCCTCCCCACACCTGGGACCCCACAACACAGACCTACACGCTGGGTCCTGTCCACTACAGCTCCAGGGCATATCCACTCACGTACCAGTTGAAAAGCATGCCACAACATTGGAGACCACACTAGAGAGCTATTATCATGCCAGAGAGCTATTAGCATTGAATTTGCTTGTAACCATGACGCCAGCAACGCAAAGTTCTAGTCTGTTTTTATACAGCAAAAACATGTTTTCTTTTTTTAAAAAACAGATAAGAAAAAAACCACCAAGATTTGTTTTTATCCATTCTACCACAGACAGCTAATTACCAGCAAATTAATACTAAAGTTAAATTCATCTCAAGTTCAGTCCAAAGACTGTAGCCTTGATAGCTGCATGTATTTTCTTTTTTGTTTCACTGAAAATGTATGTGGATAAATATTCTAAGTAAAAGGGTTCCCCACAGACTGGATTGACAATTAAGGTGCCTACTCACAGCTTTCACAAAGCACTGTTAAATGCAATGTTCTTCCTGGTGCCCTTGCCTGCATCACTGCGCTGTTCACAGAAAATATTTTCTAAACACCATTTGCTTACCCTGCTAAGAGTTACCTGAAGTGCACTGCATAATTTCCTTGCTGAAATCTCTGACCACCAATCACAATTATAAACAACGTGGCTCAATTATTTCTGGCAGCTCCAACAATGTTCCAGTTAAAAAAAAATCATCATAACGTTGGTTATTTTAACCCTAGTTTAGTGTTTGCCAGCTAGGTAAGAGACATGAAATCATTATTGTTAGTTTAACTACTTTATCTTTCACTAGTCAGCTCTACTGTGGAACATGCAACTTTGCTGCACCGGTAATTCTTAATCTTGTTGACTAACTTTGAGTGGTGATCTGACATGTTTTTCATGCTTTGTTCTATTTTTTTTTAATTAAAAACACATAATTTCCCAACATCCACAATGTTTCAGTGAGCTCTAGAATCTTTCATAAGAAGAATAACAGTTTTTGCTGAAATTAACAATTAGCAAAGCAGACTAGCTAGGTTAGATAATGAAACTTTTTTTTCTTCTTCCTATTCTGGTAACAGTGACATCAAGATGTCAACAGGCAATAAAGACCTGTCCTGGATTTCAAAAAACAGTTCAAAACACTAAGAAAAGTGCAGTTCTTGTTTCTTCAGGATAGAGCGTACAAAAAAAATAATGGTTCAAATGCCTTCAGCTTCTCCAGACACAGAAAATACTGTCGCAGCAGACTGGAGACACTACCCAGGGCTATGCAGAGCAGGCACCCTTGCCCCCAAAGCAGACAGCTTACTGCAGGGAAAGACTATTGCACCAGGTAGGAACTTCACAGCTTCTAAGGGCAAAACAATTAGCATGAATATGAATTGAGAACAAATCTTCACTGTGTTCACTAAAAGCAAAAGAGGGAGGAATAACGTGAAATTAATGGAAGTCACATGACAGTTCTTCACACAATGTGCAGGATGTTGTGAAACCTTAAAGTTTGTCTTGCTTCAAGAAATGTCTGAATAAATTCCTAATAGAAAATCCCTGGGGTGGTATTAAATACAAAGATACTCCCTCTGGCCCTAAGCTGCAAGTCACAAGGAAACTGGTAGAGTACATGTGAGAAATACCATCCCTGTACTTGCCTCGTCCCAGGCATTTGTTTTCAGCAGCTGCCCGAGAAAGGTCACTAGGTTAGACAGACCTGTAGTAAGAGTTGGCCAATCTTTTCTTATATTCCTATGAAAGAAAAGGACAAGCGTTCATTAATTTGTGGCCACAGAATTAAACAGCTATTTTCCCCAGATACAGGGGAAACATTCCTATACTTTCTGAGCAGGCATTACAGCTACATTGCAACTTACACACTCCCAGCTGCTAGGATGCAGACATACATTTCTCAAGCTGGCATTTGTAAAGATAGCATAGAGGGCAACCAAGTTCCTTCTAATGTGAAACGAGGAGTTCACTAATTATAGGTCAGTTACACCTTTGCAAACAAGTCAAGGACAGCACTGTGGCACAATTTTCATGGAGATAAGAAATATTATATGTAAAAAGCTGGGAATATTAAACAAACAGCTGAAACTTATTTTTGTGAAAATGTTTTGGTGTTTTCTAACCAGATTTGTCCAGATTACAGCTGCTGCATGCAAAGAAAGCATTCAACAAGGCTCCAAAAGATCAGGCTGAGCTCAACAAGAGGGGAAAATAATCTCCTTATTATAAAGTAAGAATACTTAAAATGGAAAGTCTGACAGTACATATGGAACCACCTAATGCCATTTTTGGAATTGTTTCAGAAGAGAGACCACTATAAAGTAATTTGCCCAAGGGCATACCATGAGTTAGTACTAGAATGACAATACTGTTTTAATTACAGTTTCTTATGAAGCCTGTAATATGTCAGAGGTTGACTTAATTTTTAGCAAAATTATTTGTAAGCACTTTTCAATATCTCATCACATAACCTATAGCTACAGACAGGCCCAGCATCACTACTCCAGTGGGAAATACTTCTGATGGCAGAACTGCTGTACAAATGTTTCATTCTGCTTCAGGACAGATAAGCAATTCACAAGAGATGTGAAATGCTGTTTTCTAAAAGTATATCAAGCCTTGAAGTTATTATGAAGAACAGCTATGGAAAACTGAACAGACTGGCAGAAGTTCAGAAAACACTTCACCAGGGACAAAGTCCTCCCATCCAGCCCACAGGGCACATCTCCAGTAATTGTCAGAAATGAAGGCCTTCACCAGCTGCCGACCAGAAAGGCTTCCTCTTACATGCATCTGTAACAAGGTCTAAGCACAGGCTTCACTTGAAGCAAACAAGATTTTTCTAATGAGCCATTTGATCAAAAGTTTTGTTGGTTTAAGGGAGTTTTGCCAAGACGACAGCTGAAGGTAAAAACTTTGTTAGGTAACATAACATGGTTTTCTATAGAAAAGCAAAACAACAACAAAAAAGCTTTTCTAGTCAATTCCTTACAAAAACAGTACCTAAGAGTTACACTGCACACAAATACACATCATAGCCCTCAGACTATTTTGTGGCAGTCTTTTTTTAATGCTGACAGATGAACCAAACAGAATTCTAATCTGCCTGAGTCCTTGTATTATTGTTATTTGGTATTCAAAGCATTTAAGTGAAAATTCTATTAATACAGTATTAATAAAAAAGATAAAAGTAGTATTAACATCACAGTTCTAGTTACTGAAGTGTCTGAAAAATACCATCAGAACAGCAGCATTCTTGGCTTCTAGGCTTTCTGTTGAAAACTTCATTGTGCTTCTCACTGAAGAACATAGTATGGCTGCACAACACCATCCATGATCATGGCACTTTGTTGCCTTCTGTTCATGTGTTTGACCAGTAGAGATCTGGACTATTTTCTCCACGCCTGCTGCAACCCCTTGTGAATGCCAACAAATGGGGGAAATGGAGCACACACACAAGCTCCAGGGCAATTTTTATGCTTCAGAATTTGCAGGAAGACCCAGAGGTCTCTTACTTAGACCCAAGCTGCTACTGACTGCTTCATAATTAATGACTCTAATGGATCACTTATCCTCGCAACTCCTCTGGAGTTTTGTCAAACAGGGACATAAAAATCATTGAAGTACAATTTTTTATAACGTGACAATTAAGCATGAAGGAAAGCAGCAATATGTGTTCTCAAATGCTGTGTTGGATAGAAATATTTAATGCCCTCACACCTGAGGAAAAGGACACTGATTTCCTAGGAAATCAATCCAGCTGGTTCCACAAATTGCCAAACAAAACAGCAAAAAAACCTTAGTAACTCAGGCTGTAAAGCACTGCCTATTTTACCATCAGCCTGTTGAAGGCTCAGGGCTCTGTGTGTCTGTATTTTAGACAATGAAAGCTTCTTAAGTGTTCACACAGTTGCAGAGGCCACCTTACACTAACTACTACAACGCTGCCTTTGTGATTCTAATCCACTTGAAATAGTTGATCCAAGAGACACAAAGATCACCCAATGCATTTACTGGATGCATTTAACATAGTATTGGGTACACAAAACCAGCAGCTCCCATACTGTGATTAGACTCAACATAGTTCTGTACAGCTGATGAAGCCCAACATGGGAAGAAATACATACAGGTTTTTCCATGTGCCAACCAAGTTGACAGAGTATCAACAAATATTATGAAAAATTTATTCTGCTCTTTGTATGGCTCAGTTTCCAGGACTGAGTACCATTTCTAGATCTGATTGATCACCTTTTTCAAGGTCAGAGGCAGCTTCAGACTCTAGGCAGCTGTCAAAACATGTCCTAGAAAAAAATTAAACTTGAGGGAGACTGAGCTTTGTTGTGTTGGGGGAGAGGGGTGGCACAACAATCTTTCCGGTTTTATGACTTTTCAATGAATGTTCACAAAAGGAAGTAAGAAAGATGACTGCTTATGTCTGATGAATCGAGGCATATGAGAGAGGTATTTGATCAACAGCACAGTCTACCACAGAAACTGCGTTCAGCCTATTGGAGCCTGTTTGCATCCAGTGGAAAGATACAGAAGCCAAAACTGATCCTTAACTGATTTTTTTTACAGTGCTCTGACCCAGATGAATTTAAGCTTTATAAAATAGACTTAGGGGTCTTCATTTAATGAAATGCTCCTGTGGTAGAAATGGACATAAGTTTGATGTTTAAAAGCTCATGAAGTCAGCAGAGATTCTTCCATTTGGTTTATTGAGCTATGAGTCAAGTACTACAATATCAGCCAAATTAGAATCTAGGTTTACAGATAAGAGCTCTTATTTGCTCAAGTATCTACGTTAATTAAGAAGATACAAACACAGGAAATATGGGAAAAGCCGACAGGTTCGGATTCCTGCTGGCAATTGCAGGGAGAATCCAGATACCTTCCTTACTCTCACCGCTGTACAAGACAACAACAAAACCCCAGTCCCCACAAAAAAACCCCATGAAAATGTTCACTGACCTGTTCTATAAAGAAACCCTCCCTGATGACAAACCTGACAATGTGTGTGTATGTGTGTTTTATGATAGCATCCAGAGGCCTCAAACAGGTAATCAAGGATTTAGTGTAACAAGTACCATAAACACACAGCAATAAAAATAGTCCCTGAGCCTAGGAAAATACATATATATAATTGTTCACTAAAATATCACTGTAAGACATCTTACATGTTTCCATACCTCAGGGATAAACATGTGTGATTCAAATACTAACTGCCAGTCTCAAAACAGAGGCATTGATACAGATATATTTTAAGTTTCAAGCACATTTATAGAGTTCTGTAATTAAAAAGAAATCCAGACTTTCAGCTTAACTTGAAAGTACAACTGACTATGCAACACAGAGAAGTTCATTGAAATATTTGCCACTACAGTCATTTTGTGCTGTTGGTTGCAAATCAGTGGTGTGAAGCTGCCTTAAAGCAAATATTCGAGTAAAATATTGTTTTAAACTCCCCCAGCAAGAGAGTTCAGTTAGTGTGATTTATTTTAATTTAGATTTGTGTAGCAAGTACTTTTTGAGAACTGTGCCTAATAGACCATTAGAGTCCTCCCAGATAGTTGTAGCGCTTCAGCACCTTCATCCTTCAAATGTCTTTGTTATTTTCTGCCTCCTTTCAGCAAATCTGTCTCGTTCATTGGGATGTAAGTGACATACAGGCCACATGATACCTTTGAGGATTTTAAATAACAGCTTTTGGAGTCTCACTGCCATGCAGATTTTCAGAGAACCAAGGTAGATGTTAGCAGGAGGTCAGCACATACTGCAATATATTAAACACACAAAAAAAATAGTTTTCCTAATTTTTTTCTTATGTTCCTTTCAGAGGACACATTAAAATAATTTTCATGTGACTTCTTAGGTAAATTCCACACATACACAGAGCTGGGGTCATCTTTTTCACAACAGCCAGAGATGTTTGCCTGGTCTGGATCACTCCCTTCCCTGTTATAAAACTATTTACCATTGACTACTTCCCCAAGGAACTGTCCTAACTGACTTCAGAATTGTCACCTGCCAGCCTAAGCCCATCAAGCAAAAAAAAATAGCAGAAAAGAAATCAGCAGGTATAGCAAAATCCCTGCAAATCATTCATCACTACAGCAGACCCAGCACAGACTATATTTAAGCATTAACTAATACAGACCAGGAAGAGCACATTAAATTGAGCAACCTGGAATCACAGGGCTGCTATTAGGAATGTAGGAAACAGAAATGCTGGAGTATGAAAGAACTGTAACTTAAAGCCCCCACAAACCAAATATACACCAGCTGAATCCTGGAATCCATACATACATTTCATAATAAAATAATCCGCAGAGTGCAGACAACTAAATCCAGTTCTTCCTTCCCCCTTCCAGAAGGGATCTCACTGCATTCAAACTAATGCTTTTCAGTAAGTCAAGCAGGATTTAATTCAAGCTGGCTACCCTGGGTAGCTTCCCTGCAGTCGATTCACTTCTTTCAGACTAGAAGGACGTCAGAGCCAGAGACAAGCAGGATGCCAGCTTAAGTGACAGTAGAGCTGCTGCTGCTGTTTGTTAAGCTTCTCTGATAGAGAATGAGATTTGTTTTGGCACAGCATCTCAGAAGACTCTAAAGGGCATACAATAACCTAAACTACAGTTGAGCTCTTGTTAGGCTGTGTTTTTCACCAGTCCTGGAACAAGTATGACTCACCAGAAAGCAACACAAATATTTAATCTTCAGGACCAGTACTGGGAATGCATGGAATTTGCAGTTCTTTTCAAGGTTTTGGGGGTTTAACCTTCCTGTTCTACAGCTGTGCAGATGAACTGCTGTCTTCATTTGCAAAATACACGTAAAGGTATATCACCAGCCTATTCTTCCAAAAGGTTACCATTTACACAACATAATGTAATAGTGATGGCTGCTATACAAAAGTAATAAGGTATTCTACTACTGTTTGCATTAAACTGGGAATCTCTGAAATCTGACTGTTCAGTTGAGCCACTGATGTTGGGGAGACAAAACACATTGTGAGACAGAACATTTTCTCTTACGCCAGTGGCTGTCAAATCTAGTTCTGCACTCAAACAATGAATTGGCTGAAACATCCTTTACACCAAAAGGAAAAACTAAATTTGGTAGCAGAAAACAATCATTCTTTCAATGTGGAAAATTCACTTAGACTTGTTATTAGTGCTGTGTTATCATCACCATGATCAGAGATGTAAAAGAAAAAACCTGAAAATTTGCTATGAAAAACAAAACTAGAAACACTTTGAAATCTAATACTCCATTTTACATATTGCAAAATATAAACTTGGTTACAGCTTGGGAGCATTAAAAATTCCTCAAATCTTAAATATTTTATTTGCTCTTAACTTCCTGAAAATAACTAAGAGTACATAAAAATGATGCTAGCATCTACTTAATTCTAATTGAAAACATAATTCCTTGTTCCCTATTGACTAAAGACAGTAGTGCCCCCAAGTGACATTTCATTATACAATATAGTCTTGTAGCTTTATAAAAAAACCCAAAAGATTATTTTAATTGCTTCACACAAGACTAAGAAGATAAGACACTCACAAACAAAAGTCAGACTTAAATGATACTGACATTTCTTTAAGAGGGCTTGGGGCGGGCGAGAAACAAGAGGAGTAATTTCCATTTTCTAACCGTTCTGAAGCTGCTAATTGTTGGAAATTGTAACATCAACAAAGCTGAATTTACATCTTTTGCCAGCTACTCATCAGGTTTTCCTGCAAAACCCACCCCAATACCCAGGTAGATCTTCCCTTATTTTGAAGGAAATTCCCCAGTTTTGGTTGTCCATGACGGGGGGTGGGGGGTCAGAACTAGATGATCTTTATGATCCCTTCCAACCCAACTCATTCTATGATTCATGCAATATTTCACAGCCTTTATAAACCACTCTTAGTTTAGCTTTATAATGCATTTTTTTTTATGTCAAGTTATCTTGATTCTAGAAATTATCTGTCTATTTAGCTGAACCAATGTGACAGGATTTTTTCCTTCCACTAGGCATTACTTAACATCTTTTTGTCATAGCACAGACATATCAACATGTAGATAATGCACCAACAATGGCTCTGCATCAAGTATTAGCTGTTTTGAATCGACATAAAGAGCTTTCAGGAACAAAACCTGCCTCTAACTACACTTCCACAAAAATGAGATTCAATACTGTTTTAAAACACAGAAGCGTATTTCCCTATTACATGCTTGAAGGAGACTCCATTTCTCTCTCCTGGACAGAGATGTTCTGCTCCTCCCCAGCTTGCTGCCTTCTACCATTCTCTTCCACAGTCATCCTTTGGCTTCACGCACATTTTCCCTCCATTCTCAGCTGTATGCATCTGCCCTCGATGGCACCATTTCCTATTTTCCTCACTTGAATTAAAGCTCCCTCTATTCTCAGGTCTTTGAGGCTCACTTTACTCTCCAAACACACCTAGTGTCCCCCTCCTGCCGTCTTTGCCCTTTCATGGGTATTTCCAAGTCTTCTATATTTTAGGATAGCATAAAGTTGCATATGCAAAATCACTGAAGGAAAATTTCTTTGCAAATACTACAGGCATTTATCCCATCGAGAGCACTAATAGAAGATGGTGATTGATAAAATCAGCAAGCTTAGGAGTGTCTCTGTGAGACTTTTCCTCCCGAACTTATTCTTATAGGCAAGTTCTCAAAAATAAAAAAAATCTTCCTATTAAGATCTACTACATGAAAAAAGTCTACATGAGATTTAGAGACAATTAAGTTGGAGTTTCAGCCACAAGATCAGCTGCGTTCACAGAACAGATACATGTTTTATGTTGAGAACAACAAAAACATACATTTTATGTTAAGCACTTCTAAAAAAGATCATTAACAAGTGCTGTGCCATTTACTTATTTGGATTAAATATCTTGTCTACCGAATTACAAAAGAAATTAAAAAAAAGTAAAAGGTAATCTTACTTTTTCATCGTCATCAGAAAAAGGGGCACCTCCCGGAGTCTTATTTATTGCTTGGGCAACACCAATAATCTCTCCATCACTGTTTCTTATGGGCATGCACAAGAGTGACTTTGTCTTGTATCCGGTCAGTTTGTCAATCTCGTCATTAAAGCGACGATCCTTCAAAAGAAAATAAGGAAGCATTAACATGCATGTCATACATCTAAGCTTTCTTCATGCAGCAAAGAACTGTATTTTCCCAATGTCTTAAATAGTATTTCCAGTAGCATTATGTTGTTACCCCATTCTTTACCAGTCATTTTTCCTCAGTTAAGATACTAAGAAATATAGTTTTCTCACAGGATCAGTACAAGGTTTAGCATCACATAATTGTATTTACTGAAGTTCCATTTTTATACCTCATTTAGAGGAATGACCTACCTAAAGGATCACAGCCAAAGCAGCTACCAAGAGAACATGGAAAACTAAGACAAATGAAAGAGAGGGCCCTCCACAGCTCCATGACAGCAACACAGGCCTTGGCACCGGCCAGATGGTCAGAGCAACCTTGCCCATGGCTTTCACAGGTTTCCACACAGATAAGGAAACTTATCAGTGGCTAAAGCTGTGGTATGGTTCCTGCCCACCACATATTCACAAGCAGTTTTCAGTTTCTTCAACCTTAACCAATACTGCTTACTTTACGACCCCTCTATACTGCTGCCAATAAACTTTCTTACCAGCAAAACTGTGGGGTAACCACACAGCCCATGCAGGCATTAGCGAGGGCCCCGAGCTCCTCTGCACACACCATAGCTCCTGCAAGGTACACACTAAAGAAAAACCCGTTTGCAGTTCACCAGACATATTTTCTCATAATATCTGTGTGAAGCATGCAGATGTTGGGGTTTGTATGAAAGGGTAACAAGCTCTAAGGAGTGCTCTGTCACCTTCACTGAGAATGCAGAGGGGGAGTCACACAGATCTGGTATGTACTAATTTCTAGACTATCCCTAGCTGGGAAGCCACCATGTTTACCCCAGAGTGGATCAACCGTGTCCATTAACTGTATATGGCATGGGCAGCTGCATAATTAGGACTTTCATGTAAAACAGGGAGCATACCAGCATGACACTATGTATTCATCCTAAGTCTTTATCTGTTTTTCAGAAGCTTATGCCAGTTCAATGTGATCAGTGATCCAAGTGTGCTTACATAGTTGCTCTAATGATCTGTACTTGCTCTTCACTCACTGGTATCTGCACCAACAAAGAGAGCTTCTCAATTTCCTTGTGCATCCTAAGTTGTCAGTTTCAACATGAGAAATACCAGGAAGAATCAGTTTGGCAGAAATGCTATATGAAGTCCCAATGCTTTACATCTACATTTGTCAAGTTACTATACTCACACTACAAACCACAAAACAATGAAAGATTTCATGGTCTAACAAATACTATCATCCAACTAAACGATTGTGAAGCAAGCCACAAATGTATGGGTAAATATTCCAGTAGTCTGAAAGTTCCTAAAATTTACTATACATCAACTAGAGTATTTTTTCATTAATCCATACTGCTCTAAGGGGCAAATTAGGATTAAGTACAACTGAATCCTCACAATAAATATTTACCTTTAAGCATTACCTGGCAAGTAGCAATCATTTATTCAAGAATTTTGCAAATATAATTTCTTTTAGTTTGGTTTATCTTCAAATTTTGCTAGCCAAGAATTGTATCATTAACAGGGTTTTTTATTGTTGTTACATAGATTTTTTTTTTTAAGGCATGATTATTTCATATGCTTTTATATCCACTTGCATTTCTTCTTTTGAACAGTGTTAATGCATAATTAACTATGAAGATTTTAATCTATTTTAATTAATGATTAAAATCTAAATCATGATTGAAAAAGCTTTCAGAGTAATTCTATTGATCATAAAGCATGCACTTTCTCAGAGACACAGAATCTCTTACAACTAAATAAAAAATCAATCTTTTACAACTAAATAAAAATGTTTGTAACAGGTCACGTTGAAGAGTAAAGTTACTAACAGCAGCATTTTGTTAAATTTTTTTTCTAAAGCAATGAATGTGCTTAAGGTTACGCATTTGAGGGATGTATGTAAGAACAGTGCTTGCATCACATTCAAAGACAACTTCACTGTTAAACACAAAATCCAGGTCTTACTAAAACTAGACTTGCTCCATACTTCTTGTTGTCATTCCTATTCTATGTAGGGTCACAGTGCTACACAGAGCATATTTCTATCCCCAAAGCTATTCAGGTACTAAAATCCTAGTACTATTACTGCTAATCCCAATGCATCAAAAAATTGGCTTAAGTTGCATTTAGACAGTTCTTAGTACATGATCTGGGCAACAGACATAACACATTTTACACTAAAGCACTAGAAGCAACCTCTCATGTCTCAGTGATAACCCAGGTGCTTCAATACTCATAGGAATTTCAGGATGCAATACAATGTAAAAACCATCTTCAAAAACTTTTAGTGGTGCAAAAAATAAGCATAGGGTGACAATATTACATCCTGAGATCAAATTAAAATTTCATCACCATTAAAAAAAATAATACCGTCACTTTATAGAATACTTCTACTGAATGACATCCAGCAAAGACTGGTATCTAGTGTTAGTCATATGATCATACAACACGCTTATGCTGGGCAATGCTGCTACTTCACATCCATATCCTGTAGGTGCTCATGATTTCTGTCAGGTAGATGGATACTCTTTTTGGACCCACTTCCGTCTGTTGCACTTTAAATTTAGTACATCAAGTAAGACTAGTTATGTGAGCTAGTATTCTAGTTAGGTATGAATGCTTTTTCAAAACAAAAAATAAAACCTCAGGTCTTTATGGAAAACTAAGTACAGTTATGTCCCTATTTAAAAAAATAGTCCCCCATATGCCAATATATTTCCTAGCATATAGCTTAGCTAAACGCATGACTCAAGGAGTATATTGTTTGGACTTACAGCCTGTTTAACCTTCCTCTACAGAATACACAGTTACCTCTGAAGGAAGATTACTACATATACAAACAGAAATGTCTAAAAGATGTATTAATATATTTTCATACAAATATCTGTTTGCCAGAATATTAAGAGGAGCTTATAGTAGTTTTGATCATTCAACAGTCCAAAGTTTTTCTTAAATATAATAAATATTTGCAATAAGCAAACAGCTGAGAGAAAAATTCAAATCTTGGCAGAAAAGATACATAGATAGTATACTGTTTCAGTATAGATTGACAAAAACTAAAGGGAACTGAACTATATATGGGTCATTTGTTTACATGACAACGTGCAGAAATTCATTCTCTGCAACAGTACAACCAACTGCAGATCACAAAGGAGGCTGCAAAGTTCAGAAGAGGTAGTGCTAACAGCATCTTTGTTCATCTTGGTAGAGGATAGTCTTCAACAGCTCTTCTATCAGCCAGGGAGGGAATTACTGCTATTTACTGGCAGCAGCTCCACTCCTCCAGGGTGAAGTTAGCATTTATGCTGCAGACAATAGTTACAGCCAGTTCCAACTCCCCTAATATGAGGGAACTGAGCTGTTTTACAAAATAAGCACAAGCTTATTTTGAAAAGTTTAGACATTGGCTGTGAAATAATGTCCATATTTGTCTCAGATGATAAAACCAATCCATACAGTCTTCAAGATAAGATCCGATTCTGATGAGGAAGAGATAATCCATTAAATCTTTACTGAATCTAAAACCTGACAGATTTTTTTTCCTGGAAAAATTATTTCTATTTCCCTTTTGCAAATTGCAGATCCTATAGAAACAGACTGGTTTAGTCATCTCAAAGGACGTAGAAATGCTCTACAGTCACCCATAAAGATTAACATATACATTTGCCTATTTTATTTTTTGTTGCGAGTTTTCACACCTTTCTGCCACAAGGAATTAAAACCAACTGTGGTATTCATCTACAGTTTATAGTGCTCTTCTGCCACAGAATATCAAGCTCTTTGTTCTTTTTTTATTATACTATTTTCTTTTGTTCTGTTTTAATTCTGTAACTTCATTAGGAGTTCTTCTTTCTTAGACCTAGTTCTGCCCCTGGAGCATATTAAACAGTCTTTGCTTCCATAAAAAACAGATTACTAATATGCAGTCTTTGATAAGGCTTTGATGAGATTCCCTTGAATTATTTGTGCCTAACAACTTCCTTAGGAGAACGAGAACCCCCACGATGAATGGTTTTAATAGTGGCACCAAGGACCCAGACCTACCTGATCTTGTAATCTTTCCACATGCTTCTGAACAATTTTATATCAACTTCAATAGAAATTGACCTGCTCTACACTGTGGAAAATCCTCCCTAGAAAGACTGTTCTTGTAAAACAGAAAGTGAAATAGAGTGCAATTATCACACAGCAGCTTCATCAATGAATAAATTCAACATTTAGAATTAGCTATTAGTTATTGATGCTTAAATATTGATAATATTCTTTGTGTTACTGAAGAAACAGTCCCTGCTCTACTGATTTTGTTCAAAGCAAAACCAAGGACATGGGGAAACACTGGGAATGACAACGTGCTTTGACTGGCAGTATTGTTGCAGATTTAAATCTTGTGGGCCTTATAAAAGAAGTAAGCCTTCAAGGTGGAGTTTAACTGAAAAAGGACAGCTGTCAGACCAAAAATGACATCTCGGCAATTAATTTATCTGAATACACTCAATTAAGAGATACATTGTAAGACAAAACAGAGGTCTGGGATAAAAATTAGGAAGATATATTCCCATTAACCTGAAAGTTTCCCTTATTTCAGTAATAAGATTCACTGTAGTGTGTAATTTAATCTGGTTGTAGTTTACAGTCCTGTGGCAGTCATTGCCTTTTCAGCAGTCCTCAAGAGTAATACACAAAGTACTGTTTGACCTGCAGTGGATGGTGGCACATAGGCCAGGCTTGTAAACCTGTCTGAATTGGATATATACAGTTCAGCTGCCAGTGTCTGGAACAGATTTAATGATGAGCCATCAGTCCTGTGCTCCTTGATGGATGCTACATAAAACCAGAGGCACAGCAGGAATTATCAATATGGAAAGGTTTTTTTTAATATACAGCCCATTCCTGCTATACCGCTTCTCAAGTGAATTTTGGAAGTTTTCTGTTTGTATCTCTTGATGGAACCTTTATGCCAGGAGAAAGGAAGTGCAGGAATCCTGGAGCAGACAGCCTTAATGTCAGAAGTATGCCATTCAACAGAGATACAATATGTTTTGGTCTTCCTACCATCCAATACCAGATTTATGCTAGAGAACTGGACAACTTTTTGCAGAAGGGTATTACATCTTTGGAGCAGAGACTAAAGGTATACAGTGAGCACAGTACAGGGAAGTTCATGCATTTAATTGGAAAAAGGAGAGATTTGAGTAAAACCTCAGTAAGAACTTAGTAAAAACTCAAAATCATCAAATATGTAAAGTGAAACTCTATCCCCAGCCTTTTGTAGAAAAGCAGGCAGGAATCTTATTTTGGCAACATTTGGGGAAGTGATGAGGAAAGATACACAAGCAAACAAAATAAAATGTTGTTTCTGGCAACATGAATAATGTTGACCCATGCAATATACAGATAAGAAAACTGAATGACTGGATGGCCCATGTTATGTTCCAAACCTCTTATCCCCACATTCCATCACTTACTATCATAAGATGTTCATGGCAGGATTGAACAGAGGTGTTTTACTAGGTTTAACAGCATCAATAAAAACCTCAATGCCCAAGTGTGAACTGTGATGGCTGAGAAGCTTGTACAAAATTTACATCTACCTCTCCTCACAGACTAGTAACCTTGAGCAAGGAGGCCTGTTTAGCAGGCAATAAAGCTGCTAAATCAGAGAAGCCCTCTGTCAGACTGCAAGCATTTTGAGATACAAGCTGTACTACCCCTCATGTTAGAACAGCCTGCAGCCCAACAGGGTCCTCATCTGCACCAGGCTCCTGGGTAGTAAGGAACTGTTGATGAGATACCAGTGTACCACTTCCTTAAGTTTACATTCAGAAATCACCAGATAAAGATAACACTTTTGAGAGAGAGGCTTTACCATAATCGTAATTATACTGGAAGTATTTACATGCAAGAACAGTCAAGAATTACAAGTCAAGTCTTCCACTGATTGTTTAAAATATTACTAAAACCAAACATAGCTGGGTTTACTGCTTTGGTTCTCTATAATCAGATTTCTAGATGCCAGAGACATTCAAAGTGTGAAAACTGAGGCACTTTTAACTAGAGTTTCAGAACTGTCAAGAAGGAACGGTTACTGTATAGAATAAACCTTAACCTTGTCTCAAGTTATTTATTGATTGTAAATTCTTCTTTGGGGAAATATTACCCTGTAAAATGTGACATTCACTCAAATAAAAACATAGAAGACAGCAGGCTTGATTCATCAATCCAAGTGCTGGTATTTCAGCTGCCTGTGCAGTGACACTGTCCTAGGTCTTTTTAGACATATTTAAAGATTGTTAATAAATGAGAACAGACAAACATCTTCATGCTTTTACTCTATACAAGACCAGATTAAGGTACAGACAGGGTTTTTTTCTAGGGTTCTGGAACGATATGTTATCAGAATCTCATCTTCCATTTAAAAAAAAAATAAATTTCTAGTTCCTGTAACTGTGAGGATAACATTAAAAGTGTGATCTGCAAGTAATCAAGAACATAAGGATCAGAAATGCTAGAACCTGGAACAGCAGTTGTGAGTAGCACAAATTCTTATCAGTGACCATGTATAGTCAAATTCACTTTTCTGCATCTCCTACCTTCATTGTGTCAAATGAAAACTCAAGTATTGACCATGCTTATAAGCTCTGATCCCATAAGACACTCATTATCTTGATGCACCTAAGGCTTCAGGCGGTTTGAATCAGGACTTAACCAAATAATGCTTATCTCCTGTATGGCAAGTCCTCCAGATTGACCTCTGTATTCATAAAATTAGTCTGTAAATTCAACTATGAGAGCTATACAGATATTGGGCAAGGACCGAAAAAAAGTCAGCTGCATTACTGATATAAGTGGCAAACAAGAGAAAAATCCATTAGGGCCCAATCCTCTTTTTGATATCAATAGCAAATTGACCACGAAGCCACTAAATAACAGTCATTGATCATGATTAAACCTGCACAGCTACACTTAGAGGAGGCATACAAAAAATTACCCATGCTGACCAGGAAGAAGAGTTAAAGCCTCATTAAAGAGTCATCATTTCTATCATTTACTAAAAGAATCTAAACATTTCCAACTAAAAAAAAAAAAAATAATCCCTTGAATTCTAAGGACATGCACTGTTCCACAGAAGGCCACAGAGGGTCTCTGAAACTTCTGTGGAATTGTCAAAACAGTATTTTGATCTTGTTTTATCTTACTTAAATCTACATTTCTTCTTTTCTCAAGACATTTGAGGTAATAGAGTAGGTTATGTTATAAATTAAAACAGTTTTAACTTCTGAGCAAAGTTTCACCAACTGCATTTCAGTGTTGACTTTCAGTTTAAGTAGATAGCTCACACACTGTTAGCAAAAGGTACAGGTTTTGTTGTTTTGGGGTTTTGTTTTGATTTTTTTAAAAACATACGATAGCTCTTTGAACTTGAGAAGAAAATATGGCCTTTATATCCTTATCAAAGGCTAATACAATTTCTGTATTATTAGCATGATTTAGAACAGAAAAAGTATAATCCTAAACACCAAGTCAGCTAAGAGTCAAATAACATAATGGAAGACAAAACCTGCCTGAATACATTTCCAGGAATTAAGTCTCCATGACAAAGACACCGTTTTCCTTCTCCAAAGTCTAAGAAGGAAGTGTTCAATCTAGTGAAATGGACTTAAGTGACTCAGCCAAAGCTGACAGCTAAAAGGAAAAGCCATTTCTGATTTTATTTTATTTGAAAATACTGCTTTTTAATCACACAAAACAGAACACCACAAGAGGTGGTCAATTAACAGGTCTGGCCTACTGTATTTTACAGTTCACTGCAGTTTGGGGTTTTTTTTTCCCCTCTGAGGAAGGGCTCAAGAAAAAAAAACAAACCAAGAAACTTACAGTATATTCAAAGAAATCTTGCTGCATTGAAATTACTGATTAAGTTAGCAAAGTTGTATCAAAAATAAGTAATAAGATTAGTATGTTTGATAGAATTGTTAAGCAGAGTATTATTTGTACTACCAAACCGTGTGTGATCAGACAAATTTGGTTTAATGTACTTTTGATTGACTTTATAGGAAGCCATCCTGCAGAAGCCTCTACATCTACAGAGATAAAACACCCTGAAGTTGAAAGAGACCTATTCAATTTTTTTAATCATGATTCCTGTATGTAACACAAACTTTCACAGAAAACTAAAAGAGCAATCAAAAAGACAGCAAGTTATCTAGATACAAAGCGTAACATTTAAAAAGCTAAAAGCAAATAAAAAAGGCAGTATCCAGTCTGTTCTGGATACTCTTCTCTAAAAATCACATATGGTATAAATTACATTGTGCATAAACAGGAAACAGAAACAAAGTAATAAACAGTGAAAACTTGTAGCTGTCATCTCCCCCAAAGCCCCAGAGACAAAGGCAGCAGGAGAATAAACTAGTACCATCAGACCTAATTCTCCCAAGTAAATAAGCACACAGTCCAGTTATATTGTATTTATATAGTGACAGCAATATTTCTTGTAAGATAAAATGAATAATACAGATAAGAACCTGCAGAATAGCTGAGCCAACTCTATACCTCCACTCCCAAAACAATTATTTAAAAAAAGCAGGGAACATCACCATCAACAAAAATCTTAATTTCCAGATTTAAGATTAAGTGAGGCCCTATATATTTTGAAAAAAAAAAATCTTACTTTGAAAAAAACCCTAAAAAATTGTTCATTTGCAATGCTACATTTTTTCTTTTTTTTTTTTTCCCCCTCTCCTTTTTAACACGTCAGTAGGTCAGGGATTTTTGTTTAGTTAGATTGGTGGGAGTATGTTATATCATTTATGTAGTTTTCTGACCATTTTTAAGTAGTTAGAAAATGGACACAAGTAACAGTGCATGTGTGTACTTATGACTGGCACAAAATTACCGGGATAAAATACTTTCTTCGACAGCAGTAAATAACTTAAGTACTAGCAAATTTGCAGACATGACTGCCAAGCTAATAAGCATATTAAATTTCATACTTCATAGAGCTGATCAACAGCAGGGACCATAAAAGATTCCCCCATAGGACAAAATTAACTAGATTATCACAAAGTTTTTGTTTTCTTCCTTTTAAACCAACTCCTGTTAGATCACCAATAGCACAACAGTAAATCAAGTTGTGGTCTTAGATATGGCAGCTTCTGTGCACTTCTGCTCTGCTTGTATCATCATTAAAGAAAAAATGTGTACAAAGAAAGATATTCCTCTAGTTTCAAATAGTTAAAGATTGTACCCGCTACTGTTTACTCCATCACAGTGTCTCTCTGTACCCTTCTGCACTGGACCTGACTAACGCCCTGCTGAGAAACAACCACAACCATGTCCATGTTCCAATCTCATTCCAACCTCACACTGAGCCAGGTCCTAGTGCTGACTTACTAAATATCCATAATTATTTATAGAAAATATATTCACACACAGAGTGGCTTTAAAAAACAGATACTCCTCAGCAGAAAGGCCAAGACTCGTGGGCATTTCTGTATGGCTTTAAGCTAGCACCTGCAGGTCATTAGTCAGGTGAGCAACACATGGCTTCAAGCATTACAGAAGCAGTACAGTAAAACTCTTGAATTGAAACACTGAAAATATCTTACTGTGACAAAGCAGTAGTGTTATTAACTAAGCTACAGGTTTTTAAAAGTGCACTGTAGAGATACTAAGCTTGGACTGCACACTATTACTGTTACCCTGTTAACACCCAACTCTGCTGAGACATTAGCTTGAGTTGTTTATATTTCATAGTTTGTCAACAGGGTTATTCTAGAAAAGTAAAACAAATTAACTTATGTAACAGTGTATGTATGCTTATTTATTGACTTAGTTTTTCTATAGAAAAACTAACAATAGCATACAACTGTAAATAACCAAAATTAAATACCCATTTGTTCTGATAAACTGAAAACCAATCAAATGGAACAGCAAAACAATTTACCAAGCAAAACTACAGCTTTACTCAGTCTTGTACTTGCAACAGAATTTCAACCAAAATCTGAAGGGCCTAATCCTGCAGTTTTTTCTCACAGCCACTGACCTGCTGTAATCAAATATATATATATATTTCCTCCTCACACAGAAGTTACAGGTCATTGAGGTACCAGCTCTACAAGTGTCTGAAGGAAGAAAACTTGAAATGGCTGTCCTCTTCAGACAGGTATACCGGCTGAGCAATAAACCAGTTAAAGCCTGCCAGCTTAACAAGAGATGGTCTTACAGGGGGGAGGAAGGCCACCCCAGCTCTCCAAAAGGTTTCTCCCACTCGCGCTCTGCACAACCAACAGCCCAGGGCCCACCGCAGGAGGGGGAGCTGGGGAGCCAGGCCTTACAGCCACTCCTTTTGAGAGGCCAAAGGCACCAGGGCACTGAGCACTTGCACTGTAGGGCAACTAAGAAATAGAACCAGCCAGATATTATTACTTTTAATCTTAAAAAACCCAATAAAACAACCAAAATTACTAACCTGTTAATGCTTTGAAGCCCTCTGTTCTTGTGCTTGCCTGGGAGCCTGTACCCACCCGAGCACCCCCTCACACCAGCACTAAAACAAGGCAACACAACATCCTCACCCTTCAGCACCGATTTTCAGTGTGCAAGCCCCACAAAATGGCAGATAATTACCCAAAATCCTCAGCGGGAAGTAGCAAAAATTCATTACGCAGGAGTATGGGCAGACTCCTTCCCCCCAGTCCCCTGCCACTCCGCTGCTCCCGGTGCAGGGACTTGTGGCAAACAAGCCCCACCTGGGCACCCCGCACCCAGCCACCACCAGCCCACCCAGCCACCCACCTGCTGCTCATTTCAAACCGACGAGGCAGCCACTGTGGGTACACCTGGGGCAGCAAACAGGTGCTGTGCATCCATGTTTGCATCCATGGAGTAACAGCCAGGCAACCCTGCCTGCCTGGTTGGTGAGGTAACCACCTGCCCCATGCAAGCAGGGGGAGGAAGGTGTGTTACCTCACGATACCTGAGGGCTGTCACCAGCAACATATGCTGCATTGTACAGCCCTGTCTGTCCTGGTGATCCACCTGAGCAGCAGCATAGAAATGTGAAACTGTATCTAAGCCCTCGAGTGGCTTTGGACACATGCTCTTCTATACATCCCTGGTGCAGCCATCTCCAAGGTGAGAGTGGTGGTGGTGTGATCCAGTAAGGCCTTAGGACCTTTTACACATCAATCAGAAACTGTTCCCTGAGAAGAAGACTTACAAAGTGAGGGAGGTGACAGGAGGTGGGGAGACCCCCTTGGCTGCTGCCCTGAGGGCTCTCTGCTGGGGACACCCAGGAAGGCGCTGCCCTCAGTGGGGAGATCCCTCTCTCCAGGCCAGCGCCACTGTGGCCTGAAGGCCATGTTCGCCTCAGCTGGGCTGCAGGTGTGGAGATAACTACAACATCCCTCCACCCGTTCACTGACTTGTACTTAGAATTTCAAGCTTTCCTAAATTCTGTGTGATGGGCTGGAGTGTCCTATTGTGGAAAGCACATCAGAGTAGTTTTAGTTCTTTACTGTTGCAATTATCTCCTGCATTCCCTGGGGTACTTCCTAGTCATGTTTAATGCACAGCAAAAAAATGTTTTAACTTTTTTTCCTGTATTACATGGATTTTTTTTTTAAATTATTGTTTATTCTGCTTGCCAGGTTTCGTGCTCTCTAAAGAGCAACCTCTGTCTTTGTTAAGAGTCAGCACTGAAATGAATATGGCTGTTGGTGTCTGCTGCTCAAGTGCTGCTGAATAAAAGAGTGCCTAAATGCTTCCCATTTTCAGAACTGAACATCCCAGGACCCAGGGTTTTAATGCTTTAACTGCTCTTAAAATTGGAAGAGATGTGCTGTTAATATTGATGACAACAAACAGCTACCCTGTGTAATGACGTGTGGCTCCTGCCTGTTCATGACCACCTACACCAACAGCCTGTCCCACACCGGCACTCCCGGCTGAAAGGTTTGCACCCAGGGGCAGCAACTTTGTAATGCTGTCCCAGCAGAGCAGGAGACAATGAACGCTCAGACCTCACCCAGAGGGCCTGAAAAAGACACTGATGCTTGTACCTAGGTGTTCAAGGATGTTTAAAAATTACTGTAAAGGGTTGTGTGTGCATTAGCCACATTACACTTGGCCTAACCTTGGAAAAGGTGACAGAAGAGTCCAGAACACAGAGCTCAGTTTGCCTCTTGTTTTGCTTGATTTTAGTTCCCAGTAACATGGTTAGGTTTTCTTTTTAAAGACCCAAGCCATACTGAAAAAATATTTTCTGATCATCTTTTATGGCACCTTCTCCAACTTACAAAACTCCATGTCTTTGCATGACTCTAATATTTCTCCTTTCTTTGCTCCCTACTTAATTAAAACATCCATCTGGAAAGCCATTTTTTCTTCTGTCTTTTAAAGCTACTTTTTAAATTCCAAATTTAATGTAAGACGTACAAAAATTATTCAGCTGACATTGGCAAATGGCAGAACATATCTGTCACTACTTTCTGATGTACGCTTGCTATTCTAAAGAGTAAGTTGGCTTTTTTGCTAGTTAGAAGGACTTGGGATGCTATTAAATTATCTCCCAACTTTTGCACAGATAAAGGTATAACAACAACCAAACATTACCTGTGATTTTAATTTTTTATCATTTAAATACCACTCTAAAAGACAGAACAAAACTGAAATGATCAGTAATTTTGGCTAAACATCATAGAAGACCTGTGAGAAGAAGGGATGACATGAAAAAAACCCATAACTTTGAATAGGAAAAAGCCTTAAATTTTTGAACAACTCATAGGATCTGCAGATAAAGGTTTAATGGCCTCTCTGCCACAATATGCTTAACAGTCTTCATGGATGACTGCAAAAGCTCTGTTAAAAGGAACTTCAATTGAAATTTAGGTCCCAGATTGACTTGCCAGTATGACTGGATTCTTCCAATATGTGTGCTCAAGACATAGTGTTATTCACATTAAGAATAAGGAATCAGAAATGCTTCCCAAAATTAATGTAGGGGAAAACCCAAGGCTTTATTTTAAAACTTAAACTGACTAGGGTTTGACTTACAAGTCAAATGGATTACTTTCAGGAGAAAGTTTTAGACTGGCTTCGAAATGCAAAGTACCCAATTCCTTTCCTGTTCTCAAATCCTCTGTAGTGCTAACTCTTACAGATTGCATCATCTATTTCACAAACTGTTAAAATTATAAACTCACTTTCATTATGTCTTTGAAATATAATAAATGGAGCTTTTAAAGCCGTAAATGAAATTGTGCAACTTCTGAATCAGTCATATAACATTCACCTAACCTTTCCATAAATTTGTCAAATTCCCTGATTCTGTGAACCTCCAAAAGTTTGTTCAGTCACTGCTGAACTTCACAGATCAAATTACCATGGGATGTTATATAGTCATTGTTTAGTATTAAAAGAAGTGATTATTATACAGTCTTGAACACATAATATTAAGTCCAAACCTTGTATCAAAGTATGCTTATTGAATTACAGAAGACTGTTTACAGGAGCAGGTTTTGAAAGTCAAACTCAACAACAGCAATAATATCCTGGATCATGGAAAAGCCCCGGCTTATTATTTAATTTTTTAGAATTTTTTCTCTTTAGAAAAAGAAATGTATAATTGAAACTTTACAGTATCTCTAAAAAATTACACTGCAAGTCATTTACAAGTATCTCCTAAACCAATCAGTCCATGTGCAGGCACAAGGGACTGCTTGTATGAAGCACACATTACAAGACATGACAGGATTTAAATGTAGTGTTGATCACACTTAAGTCCCATTAATGTCAGTCGTAGCTGACGATACAAGCAGGCAAACCAATCTGTACTCGATGGTAGAATTCCAACTGGTATTTGATCAGACTCTGAGAAAATAAGGATGGTTGGATGATAACAAAACACACTTCCCAATGCTGTGAACTAGCTAACTGATGATACGGAAGTATCTTTACCCCTTTTTAAGCAAGTTTGTTAATTTAAAAAACAAGCAAAAATCCTTTAAATTAATCTAGAGGTGTTTCTCTGACCTAATATAAGGCCTTTTCTTACCAAATGGGTAGCATCAATGTAGACACTCTCTTCAATGGACAAAGGGTGCTGCGCTGTCACCCCTTTTTCTCCAACTCCATCTGTCGGCCTGACAAAGTTTCCTGGTGGTGCTTTGTTTTTACCTGCTGGTTGATTAATCACTTCCATCATCAGTGGCAATGCTGATGAAAATCATATCATCATATTTATTAATTTTTAAAGTGCTGTATTATAAGCACTACAATGATCTGAAATGGAACAGCTGTCACTTCTTTACACACACATACCTGGGTTTCCACAGGGCTCTTTACTGAATTAGAAAGGTCTCCTTTTAATGATTCACAATGGATATATATGTGCCAGTTAAGAGAAGATAAACTACTAACTCAGAAACATAACAGAAAGCAGATCCCCCATTTTATTATCAAGCAAAACTTTCATTAAAGTAGCAAGGTCTAAAGTTTCTTTTGCACTGGTTAGTCAGAAGTAACTCCACTGAAAGCAGGGAAGTTGCAATTGGTATAATTACAGGATGAACTTGGCTTAGAACTTTACCTTCTACTGCAACTAATGTACTTACGGTTTAAACATGCAGTGAATTGTATTATTAATAATATTTAAATCGATTTTGAATAGGAGCCAGACAAAAGTATAATAGAAATAGTACTGGAAATGGCAACTGGATGGATTGTTTTTCACTTTTATCTGCGAGTGAAACAGACAATGAACTGTTTAAAGTAGCTGGGCTTTTTCACAGGGAAGTGAACACAAAATGAACAAACATTGAAGATAAAAACAACACAGTCCACTAGGACTAGAAAATACACTGCCTTTTCAGTGGCGTTCTCACCTCAGAAAAAAAAAAAAAAAGGTGGCTGGAGCGATCCAGAGTTAAAAGGAGAGATCAAGCTCTTTCCCAGCCAAACTCTGATATCCTTTTTATCTGTTTAGTCACTTGAGACTTGAGAACATCTTCTGCTTGACCCCCAACATTAGGTATTTTGGGAAGAGTACAGTTTTAGAAGTTAAAGTAATAAAAATCAGATGGGAAGAAAAAGTGAAAAATGGAGAAAAGGAAAAATACAGGAAGAAAGCAAGTTTAGATTTTTTCAAAGGTGATCCAACACTCAATCATTTTAGTCTGAATACTACAGCATTTTAACCAAGCTCTGTTCACTCCCTTTGAACTCTGGTGGGCTGGGAACCTCTGTCAAGTCTTGAGGTGTGAGGTGCCTAGTATTTTTCACTGCTTGGCAAATAAATAAATATGCAGCCCAAAATGTGTTTACCCTGGCTCTTCTGTATGTCAAATAAAAATAACCCAACTTTATTTTTCATGTCTCTTCCTTTACAGTTTGCTGTAATACATCATCAGTTTTCTAATGTTTATTATTTTTGTTACTACTGTAGAGCAAAATTAGACACTGGCCAATGGTTATTACTAAAATTTTTAAACATACATTGCTCACCTTTCTAAAACTTTCCATGATCCTAACTGAGAAAATATGTCACTCTGTCATTCTTAATTTTCTCAAGAACCTAAAATTGCTGATAGTGTCTCACTAACAACACTAGAAATAGCCCCTAGGACTGAGCCACATAAATGTCAAACTGGTAAACTGAATGCACTGTTCTGCGGCAGGCAAAGGCATGTCTGTTCGGGCTGAAGTCGAAGTGGATTTTTCCCTTGAAGACCGGACTACATTTTCAGTTACACTGAAGCCTCTATAAAAGTAAAAGACGGGGAGAGTCCTGGCAGGAGAGTAACGGGACTGGTTATATCACTCCTCGGGATGGGTTTGAAAACACGTGGCATGTGGGGCTGAGCAGGCACATGCAAAGGTGCTCTTTTGAAAGCGATGAGATTCTTTCAGGGGCGAGAAGGCAGGGAACGTTAAGTGCAACCGCGATTTAAGAGTATTATCATTAGGGCTGTTACGAGCGGTTTTTTAAACTTCTCTTCAGCAGATTCCAAAATACGTTTTGAAAACGCATGAAGCCGGCTACCGCTCCTGCGCAATCCGAAAGCGCTGCTGTACCGAACTGATGACCGCTTCAGCCCCGCCGGCCATCCAGAGGAGGCCTGCTCTCCCGCCTTCAAGGGAGTCCCCGTCCGTCCCCCGCCCCGTCAGCAGCTGCCCGAGCACACCGGCGGCCGCTACGCGCAACCCCCGGCTCCCCGATGGTAGCAGCGCCGCCGCCCCGGCAGGGCCGCCCCGGCAGGGCCGCCCCGGGGGAGGCAGGGCGGCGGGGAAGGGGTGCCGCGGCGGGAGGCAGGGCCGGGCGGCGACGGGGCTTATCGGCTGGCGCCTCCGCCGCCGCGGTCCGAGGGGGAGCCGGGGACGGCGGCGCGCTGGGAGCCTGCCCGGTCCCCTACCTGGTAGGCGTCGGGGATGTTGACCGTCTCTCCGTGCTCCGCTACGTAGCCGATGATGCCCTTGCCCCAGGGCACCTGCACCTCGTTGCTGTTCTCGGTGGAGCCGCAGGGCAGCAGCGGGGTGCCGGCGTGCACGTCGAAGAACTTGGAGACCAGGCTCTTCTTGCCGCCGGCGGCCCCCTCCACGAGGAACAGAGAGCCCCGGTCGGCGTCCACCATGAGGCAGACGAAGATGAGGATCTTGTAGCTGAGGCTGGTGAGGTCCAGGTCGTTGGAGATGTCCTTGACCAGCTCCAGGAAGAACTGGCGCTCGTTGTGCTCCTTGAGGTAGCGCTTGTAGTCCAGGGCGGTGGGGGGGTACTGGGGCAGGCTGACGCGGGACTCCAGCAGGGCGCTGAGGATGTGGGCGGTGGTGGGGGGCAAGGAGCTGGCTTTCCGCAGCAGCGCCCGCCGCCGCACGCTGCTCAGCGGCTCCTGCGCCCGGGCGTGCACATGTTCGTCGTAGGTGAGGTTGACGTGGATGGCCTTGGAGCGGGCGAAGCTCTTCCGCAGCTCCTTCTGGGAGGCTCGGCGCTGCAGCCCCCCACCGCCGCCGGGGCCGCCGGGCCCGCCCGCGCTGCCCCAGCCGCCGCCGGGGCCGCTGCTGCTCCGGCGCTCCTCCGACGGGTCGGGGGCGGAGGCGGCGGGCGCTTTAGAGAGCGACATCTTCCTCTTCAGCCACTTCTCCACCAGCTCCGGGTGCCTCTCTAGGAAACTTTCCACCGCCGCCACGTCGAGGCCGGCGTCGGCGGGGGCCGCCATGGTGCCGGCGGCGGGGGCGGCTCAGGCCGCGGGAGTCCCCGCGGCGGCCATGCCCCGCCGCCGCCCCGACGGCTGCCCCGGGGCGCGGGGGGGCTGCCGGCAGCCCCGGCGAGGGCCTGCCCCTGCCCCTTGCCCCGGCCCCTTGCCCCGGCCCGTCCTCGGAGCCGCGCTTTCTTCTCGCCCTCTGCTTCCCCCCGCGACCTCCTTTTCCTGCCCACCACTCTTTATTGTTATTAGTAGTAGTGTTCGTATTATTCTAGGTATTTTTCCGTTCCCCGGCCTTCAGCCCTTCGGTGGCCCTGGCCCTGGCCCCCGGCTCTGGACCGGCTCCCCCAGTGAGTCGGGCAGGCGCAGCCGCCGCGCCTCTGGAGATGCTCCGGGAGCGCTCGGGCAAGCCCCTTCTGCCTAGTGCTGTCAGTGCTGGCGGCGGCTGCTGCGTAACCCAGCCGGCGGACCACTGAGGAGGGAGGGGAGGACGCGTGAGCCGAGCGGGGGGGCAGGCGGGGAGGAGGGAGGGCTGGCAAGCGCCGCTGCGGGTGGAGGCACCGCCGCCCGCCTGGCGACAGCCGCCTCGGCGGCAGCCGCCGCGGGGAGCGGGCGGGCGGGCGGGGCGCGGCGGCAGGGTCCCCCCGCGGGAGGGCCCCGGGCAGCGGGGCGCCGCGCTGGGGAGCTGCGCGCCGGCGGGCGCCTCATGCAGGGGGGTCGGGGGGAGCGGGCGGGTCCTTTTGTCTGTGATGCGTGTGCGGGGATGGGGCAAGCCCGGCCAAGATCTGCGGGAGTGGCGGGGGGCGCAGGGCGCAGCGCGAGCGCTCCCGCTAAAGATGTCTAATTTATAGCACTATTTGCGTTGCTTCCGTGCTTCGCGAGACGGGCGGAAAAGCGGGGCCCTTTCAGAAAGCCCGAGCGGGTTCCGTTTCTCGAAGCCCTGAGTTGACACGCCTGCAGCCCCTGCCGTGCGGGGACCCGGCTCCGCGCGGCGCGCACCTTTCCGCGCCCGGCGCCGTGTGAGAACGAGGAGCGGAGCGCGGGCCGCGGCCCGCCCGCCCGGCAGCCGCGTTCCCCCGGGGCCGGGCGGCTCGGCGGGAGCGGGCGCGCCGAGCGCTGCTGTGTGCCCGCTCCTGCAGCACCGGCTGCCAGACGGGGACCGGCCGCATCCCCCGGGGCGGGCGGACCGGGGTTATTTTTGTGCGCACGTGGAGCACGTTTCCTTGCTAAATCGATGCCCACGCGCCAGCGGCTGGAAAGCCGGAGCCACGGATCCGACACGTGAAACATGTCTTTCACGCGCTCACCGGAGACTGAATGAAGGCAGCGTCAGAAATTCATGAATGGGAGTTCGGGTGGCTGGGAAAACACACGGGCCAATCTTCAACCAAGCGAGATTCCGACCTGCGGGGGGCTCTGACCCTGCTGGGGGGACCCTCTCCCTGCCGCAGACCCCCCCTGCGCGGGGTCCGGGCGGCGAGCAGAGGGAGCGATGTGGGGCACGTGTCCACAGTGCGGGCGGGTGCGCGGGCGTCAGCCGGGGAGGGAGGGCTGCGCCTCCGTGCCCCGCGGGCTCCCGCAGCACTCGGTGGTAACGAAGGGCTCCGTGCAGGTGCTGTGGCCCCCGCGGAGCCCGGAGAGCGCGCAGGAAGCGACAGACAAAGGATTTCGCCCGGCGGTCCTGGTGCCAGCCTGTTGGCGGCTGAGCAGCAGCTCCCCCACTGCGGCGGGGCTCCGTGCTTGCCTCCCGGCCGCCGGCGGGGTTTCCTTTTGCTCTGCCGGTCCCCCCCGCCGCGCAGGACCGAGCCGCAGCGGGACGGTTCCCCATTGAGATCCGCGCCGCCGGCGGCACCCCGCGGCCGTAGGGGCGCGCAGGCGCGCGGGCAACCGGGGGCGGGGGGCGCCGCCCCCCCAGCAGCCCTCGCCGGTCGGGGTCGGAGCGGGGAACAGGGCCGGCCCCGGGCTGCCGTGGCGGCGGGGAAGGGGCCGCTGCTGGCCGCCGCACCATGCCTCTGCCGCCGCTCCCTTCCCGGGGATGCCCGGCTGCAGCGAGCGGGCAGCGGGGGGGGGGGGGGCGGAGAGCGGGGCCGTCGGAGGACACGCTATAGGGGATCGTTCCCGAGCACATCGCACCTTTGAAGAAGCTGAGCGCTTTCCATACAGGCCCTGGACATGAAATTGCAGGCGTATCTCAGTAAGGGCAAGGGCGACTGAAATACTGAGCTTCTCAGCGTTTCTCTCTGCGCTGCAGACAGGCTGCCGGAGCTGGGAAGGAAAGGGATTTCATGCGCAGCAGCAGGCACAGCCCCTCAGCCTACGCCAGAGACTGTCACATCGTGGAGGCCCCGATCTCAGGAGGACACAGCTGAAGTGCCACCCTCGCTTCTCACAGCATCCACATTGTTGGTGCACATCTGTACACTGCTGCCTGTGCTGCCACTGAACTGTCCTTGGCTGCTGGCGCTTGCGTCACCATCACCCTTGAAGGGCACACGCTTGCCCGAAGCCAGTAATTGCTGCTTAGCCTTTCGGTGGCATTTGCGTTTTTGCAATACTGGCACAAACACTCCACTTACACAAAGAAAAGGCTGCTGAAGGTCTGACAGGCACGTACCCGAGCCCTCAAGCAAGGACCTTGGGTGTCTGCATGCAAATGAAATAATTTTATGTAAATAATTTTTACCATTTCGCTGTAGTAAGGTTTGGTTTGAGCACTCACAGCAGCGTTTACCTCAAAATGGTTACTGTGTAGCAGTTTTGTATGTAAACACATAAAGCAACTTAGTGTTTCCATAAGCCTAGGTATAAACAAGGTCTTCCCTTACAATTTCTTCAAACAGCCTTGTAGCATCTTCAGTTTATTTGCTGGGATTGTATGCATGGGGTACAGCAAAAGCTGCATATTGACAATCTCTCAAATAGCAGAGTCAAGACTGAAGGAAGTAGAAATGCTGTTGTCTCCATTGTGTAAAATACATAGCAAACAATTTACGTAACACCTTAATTGTAAAGAACTCTGCAGCTCCAAATCTGTTATAAACTGTAATCCTCACTTTTAAAGGTGAAATGTGACACAGATTAGCACAGTGGTTTTTCTATTCTGTAACTTGCACAAGGCTTTTGACATGCTGTCACGGTAAAACCTGCTTCAGAAGCCTGGCCTGGTGTGCATCGGTGGATGTTAGGAGAAAACTTGCGTCTGTGCTCTGGCACACATCAAACTATGCCTCTGTTTGCAGGGTGAGTAAACCAAGTGCACTGTATGCTGGACTGCAGCTTCCTATGTGGGTCTGAGAGAGATTAGTTGCAGCCTTTTGTGGGAGGGCCAAAAAGACAAATGTATTTTGTCAGCATCATGGGATTGTGCTGCCTTCGTAATTCTACAGGTATGCTGCAGTGAGGTACAGGCAGCTTGTATCTGATGCATCTTATGTATGATGCAGCTTTTATCAGTGTGGATGCACAGTGCCAAGTCAGACAGCAGGGCAGGCTTTAGCCAGTCTCACCTTGTCTCCTTGAGTACAAACATACAGAGATGCCCTAAAAGAATCACAAGAACTGTCAATGTGTTTCTCGGGCTGAGCGTATTTCTCTATTCAGAAAGGCAGTGGCATAGCACTTTTCAAAATGCAATTGAGAAAAAGCACTCAAGATTTTTTTTTTTTTCATCCAGGCAGATGCTTTCATTGTCTGAACAATCAGCAGAACAGGTCCCAGTTATTAAACTGGAAGGGGGGGGGGGGGCGGGGAGAATATAGCTACAGCACAAAAGGAAAAAAAGTGGGTACTCATCTAGTTCTGTCACAGAACTTTTTACTTGACTCTCACTTATTCCCTTGCTTAAAAACAGCAGTTCAGCTTTATGGAGCACTGTGAGATGATCAATTAAAGCCCCTGGTATGTAAACACTGGAGCAATACAGCTAAAATGAGTACCTGGAAATAGACGCTATAGCAAATCAGTTTTGTACTAATGCTCCCTCCTGCGATGACATAAGGGAACCTTGCTTTAGTGAAGCATGTTTTAAACTATTACATTTGTGTAAACAGAGAGTTAAACTGAAGGTCATAATTGAAGTGGTAGAGATTCATGTGAAGGTTTCAGGAGGATGTTAATCACCTTCATCAATCCTCTACTGTTGGTGAAAATATCTACTATGATTTCTTTGAGCTATTTAGCCCTCATTCATTCTACTTGTTAGAGTATAAAGGTGCCATAACATGTTAGCCACAAATAGAGAAAAAAAAATCTACAGCTCTGAAAAATGACTGGTAGGTGATTATGGTTGTTTAATACACAAAGGAACACAACAATACAATGAGAGAGACTGTATTTTCAAACCACAAAGATCACGGGTATTCAGGTATCTCCTTAAGATTCTGTTAGTCAACATCACTACTGAAAGGTTACTTGTCCCCTGAAAATACCTGATATTCTTGATACTGTGCTTCTGTCATCCTTATTTAGTGTTCTTTTAATGTAAGGTTGTATTTTGTTATCTACTGCATCTGGTACTTTCCTTCACAGATGATAACGCTGAAGATTTTTTTTCCCAAAATTAAAACTTCATTTAGTTGTCAGTCCTGATACTTACAGGCACTTTCTTATTTACATAGCCACAGTTGAAATAATAGCTTCAGTGGGTGTGTGAACAACTAGTTACGGAACTGGGGTCTTGGATCTCCTTGTAGAAAGGAACGGTACTTCTATAGTACACTCCACAAAGGTCTATGAAATACATAATATAAATAATGCTCACCTCCATTGTTGTTTATTAGAAAATAGCATCCTAAAATATATCCTTACTTGATTTTGCTAAGGCCAATCCCCAATGAATAATTAATATCAAAATACTAAAACTTGACATAGGAGCTAGTCAAAATTCAAAGCATTTTTTCACTGACATTAGAGCTGCTGCAGAAGTTGCTTTTTTCAAGTATGCAATAAGACCGGCTCTTTCAGCAAAAATTCTGAAATTCCAGCAAAAATATTTTTTGTACCAGGAATGTATTTCTTAAGGTTTTCCAAATAGTCCATCAATGTATTCTCACTTCAGACAAATCCTGAAAAACAAAAAAGATAGTAAAATACAAGGCTGGTCCAACATCATATATTTATGAAAATATCAATGGTCTCAAATCAAAGGTGTGATGCTCCTGAACATAATGTGCCTAGAATCCAAGATGAATGTGAGCATAAATATACATAATATAAAATGCACAAGGTATACATTGTCTTTGTGTCACTTTAGTAAGTCAAATTCAAATCCTTTGCATCATGGAGAGTTGCAGTTCTTTGCACCATTTCACATACAACTACTTACTACTTTTAAACTATGTAAGTATCTTTGTGATTCCAGTACCCAAAAGATCCAACTTTACTTTCATACAGTTGTTGAAAATGTGCATCTGCAGATTTACATGAAATTCATCAAGGCTGTGCTTCCTTGAAGGGCATTAGAAAAAGGGTTGTCAGCGGTCAGTTCCTGGCATCTCTTGACAGAAGCTGAGAAACCATTAGTGTTTCCTTCCAACTGTGGTAAAACCTGTCTCTGTCAACAGAAGCCTGCTGTTGAATTGAAGATGACTAAAATATCTATGACAACATGTTCAAGTTTCTCTCCTGTCCTCCAGAGCTGACTTTTCCTGTTGTCTAAAGTGGATTTACATACCAATTTGTAGTGGATTTGCATGGCAAGGATTTGGTAGCCAGGGGGCTACAGGGGTGGCTTCTGTGAGAAGATGCCAGAAGCTGTCCCCGTGTCAAATGGAGCAAATGCCAGCTGGCTCCAAGGATGGCCAAGGCTGAGCTGATCAGTGATGATGGTAGTGCCACTGTGATAGCATATTAAGAAGGGGGAAAAAAGAATCTGCACCAGTGGAAGAGAGAAGTGAGACTATGTGAGAGCAAGAACTCTGCAGACATCAAGGTCAGTGAAGGAGGGGGAGGATGTGCTGCAGGCACTGGAGCAGAGATTCCCCTGCGACCTGTGGTGAAGACCATGGTGAGGCAGGCTGTCCCCCTGCAGCCCAGGGAGGTCCACGGTGGAGCAAATATCCACCTGCAGCCCATGGGGGACCCCACGCTACAGCAGGTGGATGCCTGAAGGAGGCTGTGACCCATGGGAAGTCCATGCTGGAGCAGGTTTGCTGGTACGACTTGTGGATCTGTGGGGGACCTAGGCTGGAGCAGTCGGTTCCTGAAGGACTGCACCCTGCAGAAGGAACCCACTTCATGCTGGAGCAGTGGGTGAAGAACTGCAGTCCATGGGAAGGACTCACATTGGAGACACACACTTTGTTGGCTTTCTTTTAAAAACTTGTACTAACATCTGTATGATTTGTTCACTGAACTTTTAATGAGAAAAAGTAGTTAATATATGCTGATGATGTTTTGGATGAAAGAAATACCAGTATAAAGTGAATATCACAAAACGTTTCCTAGAAATCATGGAAAAATAAAGAAGTCAGCCAATTCTAAAGTACCTTAGTAACAAGGAAAAAACCCAACCAAACAGGACTGTGTCTGTAATGAATAGCTTCATTCAAATTATATAATTTATATTCAAAGAATATAAATAAAAACAATGAAACCCACACAGATTTACTTTCCATTTTTAGCTGCTCCACTCCTTTTCAGGACTGTATGAAAAGAACAAGTCATAGCTTGCTAGTAGGTGACGGTACTTAGTCAGGTGTTCTGAGCAACAACAACTGCAGCACACCACTATGCCAGTAGAGGGTAGTGACCAGCAAACAAAATCTAAAAGCGCTCAAACAGAAATTTCAATCTGCCCATTTATACTACAGAGTTCTGGGAAAGCTATATACCTTCAGACCTGGTGTGCTGAATATTGGTAAAATTTTCTTTTAATACAGGGACCAAGGATTTTTGTTTCTGAAACCATAGTTCAGATTCATCTGCAGTAATGCAAAGCAGACAGTTGTGAGAGTAACTCGTGAGTAAGGCTTTCTATTGTACCTCTAAAGAAAAGGGTTTTTTCATAGATGTCCCCTCCAACACTGCAACTCATCCATGTCACCTGTTAGTTTTACCTTTGTTCTTGTTTGCATCTGAGCAAGAAAATCCTGCAGCTTGTCCTGTTATGTGGCTAAATAAACCCCTAAGATTTGGTCCTGTCTTGTGCTTTCTATCTTTTTCAACTGTGTGGCACTGAAAACTTTTCTGAATAAAGATCTTCCTTCTTGTCTTTTTCAATATTGCCCATTTTGATCTATGTGAAAAATTAAAAAAAAAAGGAAATTTGAACCATATTACAGAAAAGTTCACTGTTGTTGGTCACATTTATCATCTCCTTCTACAGTTTTATAAAATATTTCTGTCTAGCACAGTAATAAAAAATGTGCCTCAAAGTAATGACAGTCTGACCCAGACTTAACAATAAAGGTAAGTTTGGGTAAGACTCAGTTAAGCTGCACAATTTCTTAACATGATCTGATTCTGATAGTCATGAATTATATTTTTTTAAGTTGTCCAATTTACCATTAGGAAAAAGCACCATGGGGTTTTGCTGCATCTCTGAGAGGTGTAGAATTACAAAATTTGTTATTCTCTTTGGAGGTTAAGGTAGCTTTAAGTTCCTTGATTGCTTTCCTAGAGGTACTTCAATGTTAAGGGAAAAGGTCAATGCACTTTTGTCTAGAAGGCAGATCTAAAACACAGCAGCACTTCAGGATTTCCTTGTGGGTGGCAGTGCCATCTAGAACGTCTCCAGAACCACAGAATTCAACCCCCCCTCCAGTGCCTGTCAGGACACCTTCATGATGAGGGGGATTTCCAGTGGCAGTGGCCCCGGCAGAGGGGGAAGGTGCCTGTGAGGGTGCCCTCGGGCCCATGTCTGCTAGGGAAGGAAGGAGAGCTGAGCACCTTTTGGCTCTGGCGGGCACAAAAATCAAGGCCTGCCCCTGCTCTCCAGCATCTCCCGGGCACCCCCTCAAGCCTGATGAGCTTCCTGCCACCACTCCATGCTTGGCTGTCAAACAGCAGGTGCCACCGCAGCGGTGTCCAATTGTGGAGAGGAGAACTCGGCATGTTCTCTGCCCCAGGCAGTGTCACCTGCCTTCTGCAGGGACCTTCCCCATGCCAAAGTGCTTGCTTTTCAATCTGGGCGGTGTGGCACCCCTGTTATGGCTCCACTCTGCAGTGCCAAGAAAAAGTGTTGTCAGGAGTTGGGAAAAAAATGAGCACGGAGTTTGGTGCTGGAAGGGACATCAACTTCCAGCCCTAAAACACTGCTCCTGATGCATTGTCGTAACCTAGCTTTTCTCTAGAGGCTTCACAGTGGTGCACAAAGAGCTTACTAGATTTTCTGAAATAGTCTACATGGAACCAAACCCAACCACTATATCCAAGTATGTTCCTCTAAAAATAAATCATCAACCTACATTACACTCCCAAGACAGGACACAATTTACCCCTCACAAAAATGCCGCTTCTGAGGACACCGCCAGGACTGTGTAGTGCTCAAAACACTGCCTCCTCCAGATCTTCAGATCACCAGACCTTGCCTCCATGAAACATTGCTGATATGAACTTGACAACTACATCTGCGCATGTGAGAGGGAGGATTTCTGCACATCTGATTTGCTTGTGGAAAATAATAGAAAGAAAGCATGCATCCGATCCCCTGATTTCTTCATTTAACCCCATTTTGCACTAGGAGGTGTTGGTCCATTGTGATCCCAGTAAGAGCGGCACTTAGACTCTGTAAAGTATCACCTACAACAGGGGTCCTCAAACTATGGCCCACAGGCTGGATACGCCCCCCCCAGGGTCCTCAATCCACCCCCCCGGTATTTACAGAACCCCCCCGCCCCGCCCCCCCCCCCCCGCGGGGGGTTGGGGGGGGGAAACCAAGCAGCCGCAGATGGCTGCCTGCCACTGCATCCACGAGCCGGCCCCGTGGTTAAAAAGTTTGAGGATCCCTGATCTACAATGTTATTAATTTACAATGCTAACGCTATAAGAAGATAATAGTATAATCTCACATCCCTTTAGATGGTGAGAGGCCTGGGTGGTGTGGCATCGAGCGAGCCTCCTACACACAGCACGCTGTGCAGACCACATCCATAGCAGAGATTCTTCCCTTTTGATCTTTCAAACTTTATAGGATTTTCTTACATGGAAACAATGCTTATCATTTCTAGTTTCTGTTTCTAGCCAAATGAGAAATTATGTTCTCAGGAGGACTTTGTGCTCCACTGTTAGATAAAGGCAAGGCCAGGCGGGTGGTGTAATTGCTGGTACCAAGCGGTGGCTGCCTGTAATCGACGAGCTGGCCAAGTTTATCCTGCACCCGAGGGAAGAGCAAAGCACGGCATAGCCTGAATGGCAGGCTGTACCTGCAGCACAGCCCAGCATAGCTCCAGCCTGCACCTGCCTGGGGTAACCATACTGGGGACCACTGACCCCTCAACGTGCAGTGGTCAGGGCCACTACAACCCTAGGGCACTGGCGGCTCCTATATTCAGCTAAAGAATTCTGTTCGTTTTTTTTTTTTTAAATCTAACTGTTGAAGATGTGATTAACTTTATAGTAAGATTGCATTGTTCACATTTTATTAGCCTGTGCTGCTTTTCCTACAGATAGTTATTTTTCCTGGACATTTTTGTGTTTGTTTCCCATGAATACTTTGCGTTCCCTGGGCCTCTGTGTCCTGAGAGTTCACGAGATGCACATTAAGCCCCATGGCTGCCTACAGCAGCAAAGGCCTTGAAAACACCTTCTTCACAGACAAGCTTTCTGTATGACACTAGTGCTGTTTCAAAGGAGGAGGGTCACCATGTAGTGTAGTGGGTCTGGTTGAAAGAGGCCCTTTAAAAATAAATAAATGATTGCAGCAGAAGTGAGTATATTAGGAAAATATTGACCCAGGGTACAAACTGGGAGGAGCGGTCGATAACACCAGAGTCATGCTGTCATCCAGATGGTCCTGACAGGCTGCAGCATGGCCTGGCAGGAACATCAAGAAGCTCAAGAAGGGGAAGTGCAAGAGTCCTCTTGGGGAGGAACAATCCCATGCAGCAGTGTATGCTCAGGGGTGACTGGCTGAAAGCAGCTTTCCAGAAAAGGACTTGTGTGTTGTGGTGGACACTAAGGTGAACATGAGCCAGCAATGTGTCCTTGTGGCGAAGAAGGCCACAGGTATCCTGGGCTACATCAGGAGGAGTGTCTCCAGCAGGACAAGGGAGATGACCCTTCCACTCTGCTCAGGACTGTGACTGAGGCCACACCTGGAGTACTGTGTCCTGCTCCAGCCTCCCCAGTAGCACAGAGACATGGACATACTGGAAAGAGTCCAGTGAAAGGACACAAACATGACTAAGGGACTGGAGCATGTCTCACAGGGAAAGGCTGAGAGATCTGGGACTGTTCAGGGAAGAGAAGGCTCAGGGTGGATGTTTTCAATATGTATAAATAGCTGAAGGGAGACATTGAAGATGAGCTTTCCCAGTGGAGCCCAGTGACAGGACCAGAGGCAGTGAGCACACACTGACGCACGGGAGGTTCCATCTGAACATCAGGAAACACGTTTTTACAGGGGCGGTGACTGAGTGCTGGCACAGGTTGCCCACCGATGCTGCGGAGTCCCCCTCCTCGGAGCCATCCCAGAGCCGCCGGGGGCGGACCGGGGCAGGCGGCTGTAGGGGGCCCTGCCCGAGCAGGGGGGTGGCCCCGCTGCCTGCTGACGGTTCCTCCCGGTCGGTGGCTCCGTGGCGCCGACCCCGGGCGGGCGCCGCCAGGGGCGAGGGGGGAGCCCGGGAGTTGCCTCGGCGCCAACCCTCGATTCGTTTCTGCTTAGTCCTTCCCACCCGCCCGCCCGCCGCCGCTCCCGGGGAGCAAGTGCCTGCCTCCTCCGGGGTAGAGGCACCGGTGCCCCGGGCAGGCCCGGAGGCCCTCCTGCCGCACGGCCCCTCTCCCCGGCAGCGGGGTGCGCCGCGCAGCCCGCCCAAAGGTGTCCTGGCCCCCGCCGGCAGCCCGGGGCTGAGGCCCGGCGTGGAGCGGCCGAGCAACCCCGCCCGCTGCAGGCGAGGCCGCGGCCCTGACGAGGCGCGGGGAGGCGGGAGGGGCGCGGCCGGCGCGCAGGAGGAAGCGGCGGCGGACATGTTGTCTCCCCGGCGGAAAGGGCGCTGCGGCCGGTCCCCGCCGATCCCCGAGAAAAGCCAGCGGTCCCCGGCGGCCCGGGAGCCCGGTGGCTCCGCTATGGAGGAGGGCAGCAGCTTCCGTCTCTCGGCCGAGTGCCTAGACGAGCCGCCCAACAGCCGCGTCTTCGTGGTGCTGGGCAAGGACACTGGGGAGGCGCTGATCCGGGAGCGCTTCGCTCCCTTCGGGGACATCCAGAACATCTGGCTCCTGCGGGACAAGCGCACCAACGAGTCCCGCGGCATCGCCTTCATCAAGTTCGCTCGCAGCTCGCAGGCCTGCCGGGCCATGGAGGAGATGCACGGACGCAGCCTGGCCCCCGACACCAAGCCCATCAAGGTACCGCCGGGCCGCGCAGCCGCCTTCCAGACGGGGAGCGGGGCCGGGGGCGAGCGAGCGGGGCCCGGCGGGGTGCCCCCCGCTCCCTTCCCAACATGGCGGCCGCGGGGGGCGGCGGGCCTCGGCCGTTGCACCCCGGACTTGCCGCTCGGACGTCGTGTTGGCCTGCGTGGGGGCGAGGGAAAGCCGCTCAGTGGGGGGCGGCGGCCCGCCTGGGGCAGCCCCGGGGAGCCCCCGGGCAGCAGGCCCTCCCCCCGCGGGGGCTGCCGCCCTTGGGGGGCTTCTGGACTGGGCCGCGTTCGGCTGCGGGGGGAGCTGCTGGGGGTCCCACCCTTGCCCGCAGCTCCCACGCGTGGCATTAGCAGCCACAGGCCTGGGGAATATGCAGTGTCTGGAAACTGGGGTTTTTTGTTTGTTTGGGGGGCGTGTGTGTGTGTTTGTGGGTTTTTTTTGGTGTTTTTTTTAATCCTTGAGGGAGTCTCTGTGAAATATTCTAAACCAGTATATTTTAAGATCCATGTGAATAAATAGAACTGTTTTTTCAGGTGTATTTTATATCAGTTTTATAGCTTGTGTACAGTTTTTTCAAAACAATTACGAGTTTTTTTGAATCTGTGGAACTGGCTGTCAGCTTTTAGCCTCTTGAATTATTCTTATATCTTGTTACTACTTGAGGAATATGAATGACTTCGAACAGTGAAAGAAGATTCCATGTATTTCATTTGAGAATGCAATTGAATCAGTAAAATCTTTTCTGAAGAACTTTCCATTAGAAGTGAAGAGAGTTGTATTCCTTATTGCCCAGCATGACTATTACAAAAGTAATTTAAGAGCTCTTTGAAGTAAGTTGCTGCTTTTGTGTAACAGACTTACTTTGAAGGTGGTTTGTATTTTTCTTATTTGGTTGGTTTGGGTATTTTAGTTTGGTTGGGGTTTTTTTGCCTGGTTGTCTTCTGGTGTGCACTTCTGAGATGAAATTTCTTTCAGTAATTAAAAAGGATTTTAACAGTTAGAGATGTGAGAAGTTACAATCCTTGACAGAGCACTAGACCTGCAGAGTTTGGCCCAACTGAGCACTGAACTGCAGTAGCAAGGTTTTAATAAGCTGCTCAGCTTCTTTGCTTGCTTATATTTTGTTACTACTGCTATATTAGGCCTGTTGCAGTAATGCATTTTTTGCTACCTCACATGCTACCAGCGACATTGGCAGTGCTGCTGAATCAGTCTTTGATATTCCTGACCATTTCTCATTATTTCCAGTGAGAACTTCTGCTGGCATCTGTCCTGTTTGGGAGACTGTTTGGGGTGTGCTGTATCTTTTGTCACAGATGCATCTATGATCAGAGATGTTATCTTTTTCCATGTAACGAGAGCTAGCTTATGTGAAAGATAAATACAAAAACTTGTTGAAACAAACTATTTTTCTTGGTCGTTGATATGTGATTAAGACCCTTTGTCCAGCAATTAATGTCTATGTAATTATTCCATTAGGTATTTATTGCACAGTCAAGAGCTTCTGGAAGCCACCGAGATGTTGAAGATGAGGAGCTTACGCGAATCTTTGTTATGATACCAAAATCCTATACAGAGGAGGATCTGCGAGAGAAGTTTAAGGTAGTGATTTGCTATTTGTTAATTTTTATTTTAAATTGCCTTTGTCTTAATTTATCAGAAGGGCTTAATGCATGGCACTAATGCATTTTCAAATATTGCAAATTAATGTGCTTTTTAATTGTTCTAGATGTATGGAGACATTGAATATTGCAGCATTATTAAAAACAAGACTACTGGAGAAAGTAAAGGTTTGGGCTATGTGAGATATTTAAAACCATCGCAAGCTGCCCGAGCAATTGAAGAGTGTGATCGAAGTAAGAATCTGACTGAATTCTTTCAAGTTTTTCACAATAAGTGTGTATCATCATTAATGTACCTTTAATTTTTAGTTTTGTTTGCAGGTAAATGATTTATGATGTAAACACATCTTGAGACAAGGTTCCATTGCAAATAAAAAACAGTATTATTAACATTCATTGAGAACAGTCACCTGATTACATTCTTGAAGGACCAAACTGCAAGTAAGATCAGTGAAAAGAGTTTAGAAATGGATGAAGAGTTTTCTGTCATGCATTATTATTGGCCTGTAATGTAGGCTTCATACCCAGGAAAACCTCATTTTAATTTATCCCTGGGAATATGCATTTTAAATCAAATGTATTTAATAAAAATTGAATTTATGTATAAAATGTATTTGATAGTCTATATATTTAAGGGTAGATTAATCCTAATTGAAGTTTGGGGGATGTTTTGGTTTGTTTTCATTTAATGTCATGATTAATCTATTACAGAAAGAAAGACTTCATATGCTTTATGACCAAACGTGTCACTTATGCTCTAGTACCACCAAATATGTATTAATGAATCTGAGTGAGTCTGGTGGAAGGCCACTAAGGTGGTCAGGGGCTGAAGCACATGACTTAGGGGGAGAGACTGAGGGAACTGGGCTTGCTTATCCAGGAGAAGAAAAGCTTTTGGGGAAACTTAACAGCAGCCTTCCAGTCCAGCCTCCTGTTCAATGTTTGCTTAATCATAAATACAAAACAGCTTGGTGTATGGGTGTGGTTGTTGTTTTTGTTGTTGTGTGTGTTGTTGTTTGGTTTTCTTTTTCTCTCTCCAGTAATATACGTGGTGGTTCTACATCATATCTATCATAAGTGGTTGTACAAAAATTGTATTTGTGACAATTCTTGTATAGGAATAAGTCTGAGATCACTTAGCAGTTAAATTTTATTTCCTTTTTGCTGTGAGGCTAAAATGAGATTAGTTGGATAGCCTGAGGTAGTACCTGTGTCTTTCATAAAAACAAAATGTAGAACAGTGCAAAACATATATAAACTGCTATTCTAACACAGAAGTTCAGGTGACTGCCTCTGGAGTGTCTCTGAGTCCTGCCAGGTGTTACAAAATGGTTGAAGTTGGGCAAGATGACCTTCAGAGGACCCTTCCAACCCCTCTGCTCAAGCAGTGTCACCTGGGCACCATGGTTTCCCAGGACCATGTCCAGACAGCTTTTGACTGTCTCCAAGGATGGAGACTCCACAGCCACTCTAGGCAACCTGTGCCGGTGCTCAGTCACTCTTACCGCAAGTAGGCTCTGTTGTGCTTAACTTGTGACTAGGAGTAGTTCTATGTGGAAGCTGTTAACTTTCACACAGTTATTATGCAGACTTAGGGAGTTACAGATTAGTTACCTTCCTATTTTTCTTACTGGGTTTTCTAAATGATACATTTCTAAATACAGTACTTAAGAATGTGGATGCGATCAGATAATTCAGATGTACTGAGGTGTTGCTATATGTGTGGTTGTTTCAGGCTACAGGGCCATTTTGGCTGAACCTAAAAATAAGTCATCTGAGTCTTTTGAACATGATTATTACAGTAATAACACGAGACAAGAACCAAGAGGAAATACACTTCCGTTTTGTAAGTCACAGCTTTTTATACTAAAAATTATTTGTAGTCTTGAGTATGGTGACAAAGTAAGAATGCAGTCTGGACAAAGGGAAGCTAACAGAGGCTTAGGTCAACACTGCAATAGTAGATTGGATGTTGGAGTTAGAAACAACCCAGGCATTTTATTTCTGTATTTTTATGTCTTACTTTGCTCTAGTTGGCTGATTATTTTGTGACCTGCAGCGGTGAAATAAATGTGTTACCTTTAGTATATAATTGACTTGGATTACTTTTACAAGTTGAATGAAAAATACTTAGGAAATGAAGGCATGCTAGTGTGATGACTCAAATTATTTGTTGATTCTTGAGGTGGGCAGCCAGAGTTTTGTAGTTTTGAAAAAAATGAGAGCAGAATTCAAGAGTCGGTCTCCAAACGTCTGTCAGTGGTATCACGGCTTCCCTTTATACAAGAGCAGCTGTTTGCCCTCTTTGATATAGTTCCAGGACTGGAGTATTGTGATGTTCAGCGAGATCCTCACACCAACAGTGGTAAGTAAAATTACAAATTATTATTGTACTTGACTTCATTTGTATTGCAAAATACAGTACACTCGTTGGGAAGAATTAATGTTTCATGTATCAATGGTTGCTGCAATCACTGATGCATAAGCCCCAAAGTCAGGTTTGTTTGAACCTCTGTTTACAGATAGCCTTAAATGTCCTTGCTTTCAGATAATACAATCTCAAGAAGGACAGAATCAAACCCATGAGAAGCGGGTTTGGTAAAACTAAGTTAATTAGTTTCAGAAATTATCGGGCATCTGGTTTAAATGTCCTTTAAACACATCTTTTGAGTTTTCATCTTGAAATGGGTGTGTCTGTGTGTAGCAGTTGACATGAGTTAACAGGATGAAATCATAAAAAAACAAATTGTGTTTGTATTGGAAGGTTTTTTTTTTTATTTCAGTCTTTTGCTGTTGCTGAGAGAAAGAGGTTGTTCTCAAAGAGGCTTGAAATGGAAATGATTCAGAGAGTTAAAATGTACAGTACCGGAGATTCACTGCTGATGGGATAATTGCATTTTAAAATGAAACTGTGTATGTGTGTGTTTTTTAATTCAGGCTTAGGGAAGAAGACATGTTTTCACTTGTACTTTATTACCAGCTTTTCAAGTTATCATAAATATAGCTGATTGTCACTACTTAATTCTGCTGAAGTTTTCCTCACAAATGCTACTGATTAAGTAACGTAATGTGTGGTAAAAAAAGACTTAAGAATTTTTATCATCCATGACTAATGTGAAGTTTAATCATATTGCTTTATATGAGTGTAGTTTGTTCTTAAGATTTACCTGTATCATACTGAAGCTGTGTGCACTGTATTTGTAGGGCATGCTGTGATTCAGTATAGTACTGCTGCGTCAGCTATATATGCCAAGTATAAATTACATGGGTTTGAGTATCCTCCTGGAAATCGATTAACTGTCATTTTCCTAGAAGATGGGAGTGATAGCTCAGAGTAAGTACCGATAAACAAAGAAACTTGTGAGTTGTGTTCTGGAGAGCAAAGTTTAAAATAAATACATTTTTAATATAAGTAACAGCAATGTCATTGTGATCTCGTTTCATACATGCAGATAGTATTGTTTAAAATTTAGGTGGATTTTTTTAATTTTTTTGAATAGTTTATAAACCTTTTGAAACTTACTAGTCTTTGAAAAAACATTAGAATATATACACATTGGAAAATCTTGGATTTGGCAAGAATCTTTGTAAGTATCTCTAATACATAACAAGGCTGGAGTCTGTTTTTGATGAGGTTTTTGTATGAGAAACAGATTTATCTAGTTGATCTCTTGGTTGAATTTGCAGTGCTGCAAATAGTAGCCTTGTGAAGGACATATGTAGAGTAAAACTGTGTGCTGAGGATTTGATACTCCCACTGCATGGAGATTGTCAGGTTTTACTTTGACCATCTTTAATCTGTTCCTGTGATTTGAATGCCCATTACAGGTTGCAATGGCTTAGGTGTGCTCCTGCAGTGAGTATTTTGGCTTAGTTTCATCCTAAAGGAATCTAGTTTGTCAAACCTATTCTGGGATATGAATGAGGTCAGTAAGGAGGGACAATGGGGAGATTCACTTCAGAAGTGCATGCCTGATTTAAACTGAAAAAAATATTCATTGCAACTGTCCTTCTTGCAGGCAATTTCCTTCATTCTTCAATAATTCCTACTAGTTCATGGTCCTACAACACGGGCTGTGAATGTATACAAAAAATGCAATTGCTTTTTCTTATTCTGCAACAGAACAAATTAAAAATTCCTGGAAACAAGAGCTGTAAGTAAATTTTGTGTGATAATGTTCTGACTTCTGAATTGAATTTCTGTGCTCTTTATGGAAACAGGTGAAATTTTTCTGTCCCTTCTGCCTTTTAGTTACCTTTTACAAAATGTAGTGGGCTCTATAGACTTAATTCCCTCCCAAGTATTAAGAAAAGTAAAGAAGAGGTTTTGTATCTTTGTATGTAGAAATGTATGAGTGTTTTCAGTGAGTTGCAGCTAGCATGCATACTTTCAGAGCATTTCTAGAGTGTCATGGAAGCCTGCTGTGATTTTCATTATCTACAGGAGTTTACAGATTTCCAGAGACTTTTCGATGTGCATTAAAACTTATTTTCTTTTGCTGAGTTTAAGATTACTGTGACTTAAGGCTATCCTTTAAATAGTTTATTATCACTTCTGCTTGCAGTCTCATCAGAAAAATGGCCACACAGCTGGTAACAGCACATGTGTCATCAGTGTTGCGGAATAACAATGCAATTGTTCAGCAGTATAGGACACCGCCTGTAAGTTTATTAACATTACATTAATTGTGTTTGTATTGCATTACATTAATACATTAATTATTAATGGATGCTGTTAATACTCTCTGAATTGTAGGAAACTTAAGATGTGTCAATAAAGAACACTGCTTACTTTCTTCTGTAACTGAGATGCTATGTTCTTAAGATGTACCTCTGGTTGGTTTGTACATCTTTATTCCCTGTAAAAGTGTCTGACCTTACTTGGATTTATTGTCCAATTTAATGAAATAACCAAAGTAAACAAATTAATTAAGATGAGAACTCGTAGAGCCAGTTTGTCCTGTGATGGGAACAAAAATTTTAAATAAGGCAAAATTATTTTCACCCTGACCATTGGTTAATTTATACTTGCATCTTTTTTCCCCCTCTGTTTCAGCAGGCATTTGGAGGAACTTCTGGCTCACAGTTACTTCAGCCACAAACAGATGCCATACTTCCACCACACAAAAAAAAAGTTCCACCTGACACTTCTGTGAAGGAAAGGCTTTTCATACTTTTTCATCCCCATCCTTTACCTGTAAATGTATTGGAGGATATATTCTGGTAAGACTCCATTTACAAATAAGTGCTCTTTAACCAAAAAAATAACCATGAAATATTTAAAATAAATGTTGAAAATAAAAAAGATTGTCATCATGAAGAGTGCACAGTGATCAGTAAGTAATAAATGATCAATAGGTAACAGTTGCTTTTTGAAACAAGTGTGTAATGGAATTCACCTTGAGGCATAGATAGTGTCATCAGTACAGCAGCTTTATTATTGATTAACATAATCTCAAGTAAGATGTCTAGTCTTTTTTTTTTAACCAAAAGATGTTGTACTTCCAGTTCTTATAGCTTGATCTATTTGGCATTTTCTTGTACGTATTTCTTTAAGGAATTTAAGTATTTTGATAAAATTCCACAGTAACTTTGGGGAGTAAGTATAGGGAGGGTTTTTTTTTTCTGATACATCCTGGGACATTTTGATGGTTTGCATCTTACTTAGACTATTTCAGCTGTCCTTTCACATGCCTCCCTATGAGGAACAAAGGCTTGAGAGACAATTTTTGCCATCTTTAAAACAAATCTATAGTTTAGCTGTTCTCCAATGTGTTGTATTACTTATTTTTAGTAAACTCCTGAAGAAAAAGTAATTTCCCTTTTCTGGCGTTTCTGGCATTTGCAATAACTCTTTGGAAAGCCAAAAGCACCAGGAGAGGAAAAGAAACAATATGCACTTGTGTGGGACTTAAAACTGTACCTATTTGATGTGCTGGAGAAGAAAAAGGCTATGCACCCTAGTCTTGACACTTGTATAACTTCTGTATCAAGGAAGCAGACTTTATTTATGTTTTTTAAGGAACTGTCTAGGAATCTCCAGAGGAGTTGTAAATCTGGCTTATTCCATAAAGCTTTAGTGCTTGCTTTCTGAGTCATTTCAGTGAGACCTTTTCAAAGATAATCACAACTGAGCAAGTTCATTTAAGTAAGATGCAAGTTTAGCCTCTTAAATTATCTGCTAGTCTGTGTGTATTCCTGTGTGGGTTTGTTTGGTTTTTTTCTTTTGGGGTATGCGTGGTATGGAGGGGTGTTGTTTTGGTTTTGTGGGGATTTTTGAGTTCCATTTAGTCTTTGGGGACCATAGTATTGATTAACTCGTATACATTCTTTTAAATAAGAGAGAAATCGCCAGTGCTTGTGGTTCTGTTGTAATATTCCATAGAAAACATCGTCTTTGGACTTTTGGTTTTATTTCTATTCCTGCTTGGAATTCTAGAGAAAGGAAAGTAAAAACTGGGCATTTTGAAGGAGAGGAGCACAAGAAAATCTAGCATGCATGTGAGAATATAGTTTTTGCAGCTACAAAATCATATCTGCTTCATATTGGGTAATAGGTATCTCTGCAGCAAAACCTGTAAATTACCTAATTACCTCTTCCCCCCCCCCCCTCCTTTTTTCCAGTCGTTTTGGACACTTGATAAAAGTTTACCTTGTGGCTGGAAAAAATGTGGGCTATGCAAAATTTGCAGACAGAGCAAGTGCCAGTGATGCCATAACTGCGTTACATGGGAAGATTGTGAACGGAGTCAGGCTTAAAGTAAGGTTGGCAGACTCGCCTACAGAAGAATCTAATAAGCGTCAGAGAACTTACTGATCAGGTGAGTACCCCATCTGAGCCATTACTTAAACTGAAGCTCAACTACTTGAAATAGCGATAGGCAAAGTATTTTGAGGTTAGATATGAACTTGCAGTGATAAACTTAAAATCTCTTTTTAACTAACCACTGGAAATTTACTTTTGTGATGTATGTGTGTCTATGTATATATGGGGGGGTGTATGCTTATATATGCACGCATACGCTTTATTTTGGTAAAAATCTATTTTTATAATTTTTGAACAAATACGAACTAGTCGATTAACGTCAGTCTGGGTGTTAATAGAAATATTCACTTTATGTACAGAAGAGTATCAGTTAACATTGAAAAGAGTATGCAAAAATAAACAATGGAACTGAGATCAGCTTGTGTGTGTCTTTCTTTCATTAAAAACACATGCCCTCACTGTGATGTTGGATAAAGATGTCGATTTCAGCCCCTGAAGGGCAGAGGAGAGAAGGGGTAAATAAAAAAAGGGCATGGGAAGGACAGGGAAGGTTGCCAGGTGAAACTGAAGGCTTGGGATATTTGGATCATCTGGATTCTCAGAAATCAAGTGTAGCTGGAATGTGTGATAGTGAAGAAAATATTGCAGTGCGTGTTGTGGAGGGATTGAATTGGGGGTTTTTTAACATTAGGATTATTACCAAAAGAAAAATGTAGTTGGGGGAGGAAAGGCTAAGCCCTGTTTTCTACAAAATAACTCCCAAACACTACTGTAGCTTCAAAATAATTTCAGTAGCCATATTATCTTTATAGGGAACGTGCAGTTTTGCTTTAATTCAGAGAATATCACATGAAATCCTGACTCTCTCTTCACATCAATGTTTTACTTCTAAGCTTCACTCCTTTTACCTTTCTGTGTGTAGATACTCTTTGTGACCCAGGGGTTGCAAAGACCAAAAAAAGATTTTGTCCGTCATGTTCTTTTCCTCCTTTTTTTCTTAAGGACTTTCATGCTGTTCTTTTGATAAGCAGTGGTTACTAAAAGTAGTCTTACTCTTTATCCACAACTTGCTATTTAAAAAAACCCTGATCTCTAGCATTCTTTTTCTTCGTTGAATTGTGGGTAAAACTTATTCAAAGCTCCTTTTTTTTTTTTTTTTTTTTTTTGAATCAGCAGCTCTGGTGAATGCCAAGTTAAATAACTTGTACCCACGCTCTTACCTTTGTACAAAGGCTTTGTTTGTTTTTGATGTGACTTTTGCTTCCAGTAATAAAAGGCTAGCCTCTTGGTCACTGCAGGAAAAACTATCATGTAAAGTGTAATGTAGTACCAGGTCTGCCTTTACTACTTTCTAGGAGAAAAGCATAGATCCAGTATGCATCCAAAATTAGAAAGTTTGTTTATTATTATTTATTTTTAAGAAAGATCAGAGTGAGAAGACTGGGAGGTTCTTTTCTGATTGTCAGTCTAAACCTGATTTGTTGTTGTTGTTGGTTTTTTTAATTCATACATGCACATAGATGAGCACACATTTTTTCAGTGTGATTTTTGAGAATAATATTTTTACACATGCAAAATTACAGCAGAGCTCTTTTTCCTTTCCTAGGTTTCATCATTTCTGTAAATTTTCGAATAATAGAGAATACTAGTTTTAGTTTGTTCAAAGACAGACACCCTAAATCTATCTTGGACAGATACTGGTTAATTCTGGTGCAAATGACTGCTGAATACTTCCCCTCTAGTTACTCCCATCTGCTGGGCCTGTGCAATAACGCAGGTGGTAGAGCTTTCTGAGTTTACTGTATTACAGCTTACTACATCCTGTACATCAAGTTCCTGATTGTGAGACTCTTAGCTGGTTGTCTTAGCATCTATTGCTGCTTAGGACAGACAGACAAAATTACTTGCTCTCTTTTTGTCCTTAGTGAGTTTCTCAAATTCAAACAAAATGGTACATAAAAAGTAAGATTCGTCTGTGCTGCTTTTAAAATGGTTTGCCCATTTAAATCAAGCTTACCACTGTGTCTCTGTATTGGACTGACTGACAACATTTTGCAGTAGTTGAGGCTTATATTTTGCTTTCCATTAAAGCTTTATATTGTGCATGTGAAAGGGGATGGAATTTTCTCTTCCTCTGAACCAGTACCTTTTTAAAAAAGATTTTATCATACTAACTTTTGTTCTTTTATAATTTTAGCTGGAGGAAATAATCTTCTTAGCTAAAACTTCTGTGAGTTTTCACTTAAGGAAGTCATTGCCTTTTAAAAAAAAAATAAAATCCTTTCTAAGGTCCTGTTGTATTGCTTGCTTTTTGTCTCTTTAACAAGGTGACTGGATTTCTGCAATAGTACTTTCTGTACAAGGTTCTTTGATTAAAATCTGATAAGATCTGTGAATTCAATAGAATATATGAAAATAAATTAATTCAATTGAGATACATTTATTTCAGCAGTTTTTATCTGACTTTTTTGAAGTTTTTTTTGCCAATAATATTTTTCTTAACAGAAATAATCTTTTTTAAAAATATAATTTACAAAACTGTGTCTTAAAATTTTTTATGTTAATGGTATGCTACAGATAATGCTCTTACAATGTAAACTTCTGATCATAAGAACAGTCTGTTATCTTGAAACAACCTTTGTTCATCAGGAGAATTTAAATACATGTGTATTAATATTCTAAACTAATCCATCTAATGAATTTTGCAGGCTCTGGCTCTCCTACAAGTCAATGAAAATTCAGTTGTTTATATGAATAGTTAAAAGTAGCAGAGAATTGATGGAAATACAGACCAGTAAGGTTCTCTTAACTACTTTTAAGTTCTAATGCAAGTTTTTTTTGGTTGAGGTTCTCCCCTCTTACGCTAAGTAAGTATTAATGGTTGAAATAATTTTAAGCCGTCTTGCTTTGAGTCAGGGTAGGCTTGAGAAGACAACTACAGCGTCTACTTCTAGGCGGTTGCTAAAAGCAGAAGCTATCAATGTTCTTGGCGTTGACCAGCCTCGTGCTTTCTACTCAGGTTTTTGCATTGCTTTGAGTATTTCGTGAGAACCTCACTGCAAATGTCTGATGCCTGTTGTGTAAATTATGTCACTCAAAAATACAAGAGGAAGGAAAGGATTTGGTATCGTTCAGAAGAATGGATTGTGGAATTCTGATTAAGCTCTTCATTGCGACCTGGTAGCTCTATTTAGATACCACTCCCCCCAACCCCTAAAAAAACCCACCCCAGACATTTTTCCTGAAGCTTTCAAGTAGTCCTTAGAAATCAGAGCTTCGAACTAGAGCTGTGTTAGAAATGCAAAACACAGATATCTAGAGCTGGATTCTGTGTCTTTAAATAATCATGGCTGTTTGGCTTTAACCTACAGCAAGTGGTTTCATTGCATTTTTTTCCCCTTCTGAAAATGTTTGGTCGTGTTTTAAAATAATTATTTAATTAGTTACTAAGTTATTCCATCATGAAATACTTACTACTGTCTTTTATTATACTTGTCGTGGAAAAGTCTTGCGTCACCGATTTGATTTGCATTCTTTTTTTAGTTAAAACTTTATTAAAATCCTGAAATTTAATCTGTATATTTATAATTATTTCTGTGCAAAAAAATTTTAGAAAAAGTAATTGTATCATAATTGAAACTATACTCCAGAATAAAAAATAAGTTAACTATATTTTATATCAACAGTACACTGCAGAAAAATTGCTGGCTTTCACACACTGCTTCAGAAAAAGAGGTACTTCTTTAAAAGCTAGAGAAGCATAGATAAACTTTCAATATTATTCTAAAGATATTAAACCCCTCATTTATATGCTGTTGGATCAGTTATGTTTTATAATATGTATATTTTAAAATAAAAATAGGTACCTTGCTTTTTGATACTATTTTTGTACTTGTGTTTTTTCTACAGAAACTAAATAATGACATGACCCTCAGCTAGCTGACTGACTGACTGAAAACGTGACTAGACATGGTTCCTGTGGACAGTGACAGCTTGTTTTTTTTTTTTTTTTTTTTTAATTGTTACTTGATATCTCTCCCTCTCTCTCTCTCTGGTACTCCCTGGTTTTGAAAATGCAGACATGCAGTTTTGAAAATTATCTAGGCATTAAAAATTGTAAATTGGTGGTTGTTCTTGTAGTCTATAATTTTGTATTTCAGAAATATCTCTCGTGTTTAACTGGATTCCTCCTCTAAGATGGAAATTACAATGACGGGGAAATAAAGGAGTCAGCATTTTGTGGCTTGACTGGTTAATTGATAGTGATTCAGGTTGTAACTGTTAAAATGGAAGATATTTCCCATGATCCAGATTGCATTGAAAACTGAAGTACATCAGTAAATTCAAAGAAAATGAAAAAAACTTTCAAAAACTGCTGGCAAACATGACGGTATTAAGCTAGATTTAAGAAAATAGCTGTAATAAAGAAAATTAATCAGGCACTTTCTTAAACATTTTGTTGATTTGGGCCAGAAGTATTGATTATGTGTGCTGTTTAGAGAAAAGGACATTTGACTGTGGGTCAGACTACCAGAGCTGCTTACATGTATCCTTTCTTACCCCGAGGTCTTTCAGTTACAACTGTGGGGCAAGTATGGAGTTTTGAGGGGTGGGTGTTTTATTGGTGTTTGTCCCATTTTTTGAGGGTTGTTCAATGCATATGTTGTTTAAGTAACAGTTAGGCAATTCAGCATTTCAGCAGGATGAAGATTTCAGCACTGATGATGAGTAAATGAAGATCGTTCAAATCAGTATTTGCACAGATAATTTTCAAATGCCAAATGCTTTTCTGTGTTATCCTGAATACTACTAGTTGAATTGAAAATATCCTAGTTATTAAAATAATTTATGCAGATAACATTGATAACTTCTGGGTTTATGCACAGTAGAGGACAAGCATGCTCTTGGGTGCATCCTGCTTCCCAGCTTCTCCTGTCCCAGTCCCTTGATCATTGGTGTGGGTGAAGACAGTGGAGCATGCTGTAGCTTCCCAAGCTGCTCAGAGCTAGAGGAAGGATTTCCTTCCAGGAATTCCCTAGCGCACAGGAAGGTAGGGGTGACAATGCAGGTCTTTAGTCCTTTTAGTTATCAGGTATCGGATAGCGAACTGGGTTTCAGAGTAGACACAGCCTGTGTATAGAGTTTTGATGTGATGGGGGAGTTATTTGCATTGATAAGGGGGAATTGCGTCATAGGGGGGAGAGAGTGAGTGATAGCCCGTGGTAGGTCTGGATGGTGGGGGTTATTTAAGAACCAGCAAGATTTGAGCTTTTGTCCTACTTCATAATTTCACACACTTACCTGCTTTTCTCCCCTCCCCACCAGCGGTGTTGGGGTGCCTTAGTCTCAGATTCCCTTCCCAGCAGGAAGATGGCTGCTGTCAGGGGGGTTGAGCAGAAAGTTGCATAGCAGCTCGGTCACCAGTCTCGGGTCCTGCTGGCCGGTGTCCCTGGGCAGCCTTTGGACTTCGTTTCTGTGCAGCTCACTGAGCTCCAGGATCGTTCCCTGCCACTTCCATGATTCTCACCTGCTTCTCCAGCCCCTTATTCTTTCCAAGAATGCTACTTCTTACCAGGAAACCTTCCTTGCAGCCTCCTTTCCAGTGCTCCAAGCCCCTGACTTACCTGATCTCAATAGCGAATGTGCAGAGCACAGCACCTTATAATTAGTGACATTGTCTTGTGTCTCTATTAATTTAATCTATGTTTTTGTCTACAACAGATGACCTCCTTTTCTTGTTTTGTTTGTTTTTCAAACAGAAGGAGGAAACAAGAAGGTACTGGGGAAATGCCTCTGGTTGTAAGTACCTGAAAGCTGCAGGGGGATCTTAATTTTCACCATTGTTTTCCAGTGGCAAAAGACACATACCCATTAAAGCAAGCTCCTGGCTGGGGCTTGGGGGGCAGGGATGGGAAGAGGAGGGAGCAGAGAATTTGATATAATCTTTTTAGCTGGAAGATATGCTTACTCAAAACTTAGAACTTTACTGTTCAGTGCTTTACAGTTAGCTGTCTCAAAATACTGTCAGGGTACAAACCTAGATTAGCCATCTAGTGATGTCATGTGACTTCACCTACTATGAAATTAATGCGATTGGAATAATATTTACATGCAGTGTACATAATGTTTCTTACGCAGCAAATATTTTAAAGCATTTAGTAAGTTGGTCTCTAATACGAGATACAGGCACATTCAACTAGTTTTTCTGTTCCTGCTCTTTATAAGAAGTATGAGTAAAAATATTTTTGCATTAAAGAGGGTATACGAGAATAAGCACTGTCACTCCAACTGATTCAGAAGTTTAAGGTGACAGAAACTGTGTATTTAAAAAAACAGTATTATTTCTTATGTTAAAAGAATATTAGAATTCAAATGTTCAAGTGTGAGGCAGCTGCAGAATAAAGGTTGCCTAAGAAACCTCCTTCTCTCCCTTACTCTAGTATGTGTTATGATGCAGTCCTTGATGACTCACCAGTAGCTTTTCTCCGCAAGAGCGATTGTTTCATTCAGCACAAAGAGTGAAATTGGATCAGGCATGGTTAAAGCAGGCTGCAAAATTCTTGCTTCATTTGTTGTAGGTATTAGAAATTACATAGTGACCAAAACAGGTTTATGGTTGAGCCTGGAGAGTTGGATCCTGTCTCTGACTCCAGCCCAAAGACTGTGACCAAAGATGCCATTTTGCTGGGTTTTCTCTGGGAAAGCCCTGTTTTTTGGGGTTTGTTGGTGGTTTTTGTTTGGTTGGGTTTTTTTTGGGGGGGAAGGTGATTTTTTTTTTTTTCCTCCTTGTCCTCATGATAAATTTTGAGTAGAATTTGGGGCTTTCCTGTATTTGTTCAGGGGAAATAATTCTGACCAGGTTGCTGTAGACAGAACCGTGAAGCTGCACCTTTTGTAGCTTTACCTGTACAGTGTTATGTGTGCAGTGAGCCCAGTATTTTTAGAAAACATTGGTCCTTCTGTGCAGACATGACAGAGGCACCGCACTCATGTAGCAGGTCTGACACATGCTGCTAAATGTGCATGGTGTGGTGTACCTGCATGTTAGGAGTAAGCTAAAATGCAGCTTACAAGGGGTGAGGTACTGTGCCAGCACACCCATCTTTTCAGTGTATGTGTGGGTCTTTACTGCCTTTATTTGCCTTTACTCAAGAGAGTGCTTTAGAGTGTAGGATAGTGGTGGGCATTATTTAGGTACCAGGTGAAATGCTGAGAATCTCTGAAGAGTCAGTTGAAAAAATTTACGTGTTTGAATCAGCCTTTTTGATGAGTCTTTCCTCAGTCAAGATCCCCAGGCTCATGTGGCACTGAAGGTGGATGCCTGTGTGTTTAAGTGATGTAAATATCTCCAGGAGTATAAATACTGGAAAATGAAGTGACTGTTGTCTGAGCCTGGCCATCCAAGATGGGAAAGGAGAATCGTGTTAGAATGGTCCCAACAGCTACTGGAGGGAGCATTCAACACACACAGAGTGTGAAAAGGTATCCTTTACAGCTCGAAGTAATGTTACAAAGTAGACGGAATGGTGCTATTTTCTAATTGTTCTCAATCCTGGTTTTGTTACTGCATGCCTGTGGGAATAGTGGGCCACTGCACTCCTCTGGGCAGGGAAGATGTGTATGTAGTCTTGCTTCAGGCTACCAAGCTCCTGCTTGTTTGGTCAGGTCTGGAACTGAAGAGAATTGTGCTGGTACTCAAAGGAAAGACAATTCCCCGTTTTCAGTACTGAGACTTCGAGCTGCCCTAAGAAGCAACTCTGCAAGCAGATAGTATCATTGCTGAATCGGTCTGTTAGGTGACTCACATGGAATCATTTGTAGTGTTCTGGCAACCTTTTTTAGAAGATCCTTAAAAGCAAAATTACTGTTCTCCTCAGAGTTCAGTGCATTTCCTGAAAGCATTGATGTCTTCTCCGGGTAAATACCAGTGTTGAGTAAATACATCTTGCCATTTTGAAGTCCCCCAACATTTTTTATTGGATATGATATGCTTCACTCCCTGTTTAAATTGCTATATTGTGTTACTGATAAGTGGCATGCTGCTTTTCTAGGTCCTTTTGTTGGTAAGTAAAAACTGTCTGCTGTAAGAATGAGCATTAGGTTCCTGTACTGTAAAAAACTGTGTCACTTATATTCCTTTTGCTGGTGGTTAGTGAATTGGCCAAAACTGTATAGAGTTTTTTGTGTGTTGTTTTGCAGTATTAGTGTGTTAGTGTTGGCAAGTAGAATTTAGTATGCGTACCTGTGAGCGGCTTGGATTTCAGCTGTGTTCATCAGCCACGGTTCCTGTTGGCACTGAACAGGGCTTTTGTACCTTTTGAAAACAAGGTAATACAGATTTCATAAATTATGCTAAAGGATGTCCAGTAAAAATTATTTTGTTCATTTATTGAGTCATGACCGCTTGGTCAGCAGAAGAGCCTTTTGTTTGTGTAACTGGAGAAAGATACAAATTTGCTAATGTTGCTTGAATGTCTACAGTAATTCTGATCATTAAGTGAAAAAAGGCTGTTCTGAAGAGGGTGATGTGTTCTGAATGTGATCTGTGAGTCGGTAATTGCAGTTAGTTCCCTTCACTGGGTCTTGGGGCTCCTTCCTGAGACCTTTTCCTTTGGTGGTACAAGCCACTGCTGGAGTACCTCATGTGGGGGCAGAGACCAGGTTTGCAATGTGCGGTGGAACTGGATTTCCTTTGCATCCTTCCTCTTTTTTTTTTCTTGTTGATGGTCCATTTTCTGACTGAAGGTACTCTGTCATGGCATTTCTGCTCTGTCTACAGAGATACCATCTAATGTCTGCAATGCCAGGCACCTCTAGTCTTTCAATTACTGTAGCAGTAAGTGAGGGGCAGAAGAAGGAATAATCACATATAAGTGGAAGCTGTTGAAGGGAAAACCAGCATGTAATTATGTGCATGGCTCCACTTCAGGAAAACTACCAGTTCCATATTGTTGCCATACCATTTTTCTCAACTTCCTATCTTTATTAGTTCAACATTCACTTAAAACTTTATCAAAGGTTTATCAAAGAAAATTAACAGGAACTAGGAAGAGAACCAGAGGAAAGGGGGATAAAGCAAAGGAAAAATAAGGAAGACTATAAAGGAGTTTCTGATTTTTGAGACAACAGAAGAGGAAACAGTTAATGAGAGGTAAGGCGTAGGAGGTTGTGGGGGTTGTCCTAAGGAAAAGCCAACTCTGATATGGGGAAAAGCAGGATAATCCAAATGATTCATATCTTAAGACAGAAAAGATGGAGGGCACTGTGCTGCTATGGAAGCCAAATGCTTTCAGATTAGGTTGGGTGTAGAGATTTGGAGTCTTTTAGATGGATGTCTATCACAAATGAACTGCAGAAGCCCTTACATCAATCTGTAGTAACACCACTGTCTTGTGGCTTATTTCCCCTTTGTTTTGAAATACACTGGTTGTCGTGCACCATGCGCATTTCATATGTACATAATGAATTTATGGCACCAGGATTACTATTAAAGCAGTATCTGGTATAAAAAAATGTGTGCTTTCTGTTGAGCTCCTTTATCTTGTTGGGTAACTTCTCCTTTGTGCCTCTGCTGTGCGGTGGTTCTGTTCCTCCTCCTTGTGCTGGCAGCCCACCCCCAGCTGCAGCTGTCCTGAGGTCACTGAACAACTTGCAGCACAAATTCACATCAGATCACTCACCCGCAGCCTCTGCTTTTGGCAGGGACAAGCACGGCAGCAGAAGCTTGGGTTACAGGCAGGATTAGGACCCAAAAAACCTTCAGGTGGTTCCAGACGCTTCAGGCAGCTCTGGTAGCTGAAGCTGTGGAGATAAAAGGAGGCAGCCCTGCATCAGCCAACTCTGCTGGGTGCAAGAGCGAGCAGAAGTGTGCGGCTGAACACAACACAAACCACAGTTCAGCTGCTCGCTCAGCTTTGTTATGAATACTTTAAAGGAAGCTTTAAAGAGGAGCAGCTTCGAGGGATGATGGCCTTTACGGTCTTGATGCTTTGTAAACATCATAAATCACAGCTTGAAAAAAAACTTCAGTACTGTACAATCCACGTATCTCATAGGTAATGCGGCTGTTGTTTTGAACTATACATGGCTCTGTCAGATTAATTAAATATTGATATAAGACTTTTATTTCATCTGCTTCAGCAATATTCATCTGCTTGCTCCCAAACCTTACTTGTCTTATGAATTTCTCTTGGAAGCCTGCAGGCTCTGCGGGGTGGGACGGTGGGGCTTCAGCCAGCGTGAAGTGTTTGAATGTAAAGTTAACATGCAATATTGGCAGGGCCTTACAGAGACTAAAGAGTTAACTGCTGACTAGACCCTACTCTATATTTAGAGAAAGTGTTTACAAATCTTGACCATGGGAGGGAGTAAAGAAGACACCCTGGGAATTCTTCCAACTCTTCTGACCAAGTTCTGTCTTTGGAAAGTGCTAATGAGTGACTTTTTCACATGTCATTTTTAGAAATGCAGGACAATGTTAATGGAGCGTATTCAGGTATGTGGACATCAAAACTCTGCTGGAAATATTTTCTGAAACTGAAATTATAAGCAACTTCATGAACAAAATTGCAAGATTGCTAGAAGTTATTTTAAGTATCAGAATTTTGATTGTCCTCATCGTGGGGACGCTAAATCCCCCTCCTACTGTGTCTGTTACGTCTAAGGGTAGCAAGAGTGAAGTTATATCTAATCAGCAAATAAAACTAAAGGCAGTGGCATATGAAAACATGCACTGAATGTCTTGACCCACTGACGTTCTTCAGTCAAGTCCACAGAATTCACTTCTGTTCAGAGTTCACTTCTGTTGTAATAATGCTAAGGGATGCTAAAATTTGCTACCTTTTTCCGTGACAACATACCAGCTTAGCTACTTAAAATTACTGCCAGAATTTTGGACACAGGTTATCCATACACAGGTATCACATATTTGCCTGTGTAAAGGACAAGAATACAAAGATGGCCTCAATGCCTGTATATAACAATGTTCTTGGAATTTTATCCTGGAGGCCATCTGAAACTGTTTGAAACTGAGTAATCTCTGTTGTTGCTATGGAAAAAAAATCGGGTAGTTCTCGGAGAGTGCAGAGGAAACTGTAGCACTGTGACCCTTTTTAAAGCTATTCTAGGGGAGGTATTGAGGCAAAAGTCTTTTAAATATTGATGTTTGAAAGAACTTCGTTTAAAATAGAAACTAGAGTGCTAGTAATAGCCAGTAGGGTTATAAGGGTTGTAGTAACAATTCTTCCAACCAGAGATTTCTTTCTTCTTGTTGTTCAAAATGCATACCTTGAAGTGTTTATACTGCTTTGGTTTTGCAGTCTACACAGTAAATAAATCTGGTATTCTGCTGAAGATGAGGCCATGGGACTACTATCTACTGCTGAAATCAAGTACAAAACAAATTCTTTTCCTTATCTTTGACTGGAGGTAACTAGCTACACAATCAACCATACAGATTTTGTTTGTGATATTGAACCACTCCAGCTGATTTATCATATATTTGTCTTCAGGGATTCTTGGAGTTCTGACAAACTGCATTTCAGATTTCATTTTCAGATTTCTAGTTAGTTGTATTTAATAGGGATATTCTTAATAGAACTCTTACAGATGTTTACTTGTCACTTAAGTTTTAAAGCACCTCTGGGTGTAATTGCTTCCCTTTTCAGTTCCTTCAATAAGAAGTCCTTATCCCTTTCCCTTCCAGGATGTCCAAGAATGGTTTAGATTTTATTTCTGTGATGTTCTATGAATATGGAAAGTATTTTTGTTGTATTCTATGCATATCTTATATTGTTACACTTCAGGATTTCTCCTGCTATGTAATGCCCCAATCTTGTATAAAGGAGAGCAAAAAATGGTGCTGGAATGAATGGAGACCAGTGCACATGCATTACCCCTACTGAAACTGAAGAGCAAAATGTTGAGAAGATAAACACTTTTTTTCCAGATTCTCTTTGGGGGAATGGAAATACACCCAAATGGGAAGTTCGAGAACCAAGAGTCTGGTTTTACTCCTGGGGAAGACAGGGAAAGGCAGGAGTATGCTTTCATACCTGGAGATGCTGCTTGCCCTTAGTTTCTCACACCTAACTGAGCAGAATGAAAAGAATAAACTATCTGAATGTCTGCACAGGATCAACATAAAGGTCCATTTAATTGGGTGTCCTGCTCTCCACCGTGGCTGGAAACCGATGCTTGGGGACAGCATTGAAACAGGGCAGGTAAAGAGTGTTATTTCTTGGGCAACTTGCAGCAGGCAATGGGCAGGCACTTTTTAAGCAGGAACTGCAAAGGAAATACTGTGCTTAACAGCTACAGCTATCCTTTATTCGTTTGTACAATCCCTGCTTTTAAGAACATCCGTCTCTTCAGCTCCATAGTATTGTATAGCAGCAAGCCATCCAATTTAATAACACTTTGTATGGAAAAGTTTTTCCCAGTTGTCATTTTAAACCTGCTGCCTGATCGTTTACTGAGTCTCCCTGAAGTCTTGTGTGATGGAAAATAGCATGATTCTTTCATGTCAGCATCCTACGTACCATTCAGGATTTTGTAGATCATAAGACCACCCTTTCTCAGTCTTTTCCTCAGCTAGAAATTGTCTCCTCACACAGATGTATTCCCATACCCCTGCAGATACTCGTTTAGCTGTGTACATGCATTTCCTAGTCCCACATTTTCATATCAAGGAACTGGAACTGTACACAGCACTCAAGTGCACAAGAGATTTACACAGGGATGTAATGAGCTCTCCTGCTTTGTTCCTGGCTGCTTTTGGAGTAATTTCTAACATTGTTTGCCTTTTGGGCTACTGCTGAAGAGTAAGCTAATGTTTGCAGAAAACTACTCACAATGGCTCCAAATGATAAAGGCTAATTTAGAGCTCATTATTATGCATGTTTAGCTAGCGTTGTTTTCGTTACTGTTTACATTAGTTTGCAGCTACTGGCATAGACTTCCAGCCACCATCTCACTGCCTTGTCACTCACTGTTGTCAGGTCCTTCTGCAACTGCTCAGTCAGCTTTTGGTTTGCTTACTGAGTACTTTTGCATCATCGGGAAACTGTGAGGACCAACGATCTTCACAGAAGTAATTTTAGGCTGTTCAGGTGCAGCAGTGCTGGGCCAGAAGGATTCTAAGGAAATCAGCCTTAAGGAGGACTCAAAGAAGAAAGTAAATAATGTTGTGTTGGGTGGTCAGCATCCGTGAAAGAAAGAAGACATTGATCCTATGCAGAATGGAGTTACCTGACATAGGTCCTGATGGCAGCTGTGCTTTCTGATTCTTGGAGATGGCTCTTCAGTCTTCTGGCACTCCTGTACTCTAGGGCACATCCAGTTTCCATCTCACTGCCACTTGCCTTTTGCTGCCTTCACAGAACGTGCTTGCTATGAGCCTCCCACTGCCTCCTGAATTCTCCCTTTGCCTAATTTGTTTTACTATCAGACGCTCTTTAATGCTCTTTGGTGCTCTACTTCATTCTCATTGTTCAAAGCATTTCCAGTTCACTGGTTACTACTGCTGTACTCTCACAGTTTTGCATAATTCGAATTAATTTGCAAAAAAGACAAGCAGTAGTTTGCAAAAATCTTTAATAAAAACATGTGCCTCCTGCCTATGGCTTGCCTCAGGATACCGTTTTGCCAAATGTACGCAAACCCTAACAACGAACAACAGTAAAGAAATAACAATATTGCTACTACAGGAGAAAATAAAAATACTTTCTTAAGACTCTGTAAGTAAGTATTTTCAGTGCTCATAGATCTCCTTATCCTCAGCATAGGGATGGTAAGAAAATATTACGTATTATAATTAGTATAACTTTCCTGCTGCCTGAATTAAAGAATGGGACATTTTAAAGGCATTAGTGTCTTGCCAGAAATTGTGGAACGAATTCTATCGTTTAACCTGTGGAGGTTTTATGTTTGCATGGAGAATCAAACTATGTTTTACAGCTTTCTTTTGGAGACAATGCCTCCCAATCGTTAATGAGACTAAACTTGAGAAGTTCTTGGGTGGACAAAATAGAATGTAGCTCCTTTCTTGTGTTTGCATTCTTACCTCAATGTTTCATCAAGATGTTCAAATCTTTGCTCCTGGTGGTGTGAATTATGAGTAAAAATCAGTGAAAAAAAATCTCATGTCATTGGGTAACAACTGCGCTGATTTTCAAGAAAGTTTATGTAAGACTACACAGGGCTGGCTTATATCAACACTTCTTGCCAGTGTTTCTGAAGTGGTATGGTTATAATCTTCTACAGTTATTCAAGAAATGTCTATATGAATCCATATAAATAATGGCTTATGTCAGGACTGAAGTTTTATGTAGGTAAGCCGTTAGAAGATGCGGAGGGTATCATACACTTTACTAGCATTTTGTTATCTGCCATTTATGTAATATTTGTACTGTTTAAACCAAATATTTAACCTGCCTTTCTAAGTGTTTGTTTCTCTTTGGTTTAAGTATAGGTAAATTAGTTTTAAAAAATTAAAAATCTCTGTAGAATAGCCACCTAAGAATTTGGTATCAAGATCATTAAAGAATATGAAAGAATAAGTTTTTCAGAAACAAGCCAGCTAATTAACAACAGAGTTTCCTGTAATTTCTTTCTATCCATGGTTCACTTTTTTGGGCCACAGAAGTTGAGTGGTCTCTTGACTGAAATGAATAATGGTGGTGTTGAATGGTGTCCTTAAGATGTGATTAAGAGTTGTGTTCTTTATCTCCTTGTGCTGTTACTTATTTCTTTTAGGAGAAAATTAAGTGACTACATTCCTGATATTGTTAAGTTTTCTATGATGTATGTGGCTTGTTACTTAATCTTTCTATGGATTTTATATGAAAACTTTGACACCTCCCAAAATCCTGCTTAATGTTTTTCCTGCTTCAGCTCTGGAAACTGAACACAGAAAATATAAAGTTGTGTTACTTAATGAATTCCCTGACTTTATTCAGCTACATTCAGAATGAGACTTGCAGGTTCAGCTGAGGGAATAAAGCATTTTTCTCCCCAATACGCTTATCCTTGAAGTTACACAAAAAATACTGTGTCAAGGGAACCTTTTCTGGAGGCTTTGACAGGAAAACAGCCACGGCTTTTTGTATGCCATGGTCCTCAATATGATCCTTTGCTGCATGAGGATGCTGCCAAATCTGGAACTGCCAGTTTGAGAAATGGGGAAGACATAAACCAGCATCACACAGCCTGTCTTTGTTTAATGAATAGTGTAGGCTCAATATTAGATTTCTTGAATCTTGTAAATCTCTCTACTTTTTCTAAGGAATTTGCCATTTTTTCCCCCTTCTCTTATTGAAATTTGTTGGCAGTGGCATCTAGTTCCCTAGGGGTTCAAACTGATTTTCTTGGACGACAAAATACACATCCCATCTTGTTACCGTGAGCCAGACAGCAGGGCTAAGCTGGAGGATTTAAACAGGGCAGCCAGAGGAGTCCAGTTTGCTACGGGAGGAGAGGCTCTGGGCCGTCCCTGGAGGGCAGGACAGTGTGCCAGCCCTGGGGACAGGGAGGGACCGGGCTGGACCTTCGGGGCCAGGATGCCAGAGGCGAGCCCTTGGCCACCCAGGTGAGCTGCTCAGGAGCTGCTCTGCACAGGACAGTCCAGCTCCCCCTTCCCAAAGGTGTCTCTAAGGCACAGAAGGATGTCACAAGTGCTGTGGTGGAAATGTACAGGGAAAAAAAAAAGGAGAAAAAAAAGAAAAGCAAAAAACCCACAACCCAACCCAAAACATAAACAAGCCAATATAAATTAGACTAAGGGAGTAATTTCTCTGGAAGTTTCCAGGAGTATGTAACAGGTTTTTTCCAACAGGCTCCCATTACTGGATGCCAAAGGCCAAACCAGCACACGCACGGTGAGCTGTGGGGAGGTGCCAGAGCCATGTCGTGTGTGTGCTCGCGCTGGGCAGCCCGCGCAGGGCAGGGCCCCTACCCGGTACTGAGGCGCGGGTGTCCCCCCGGCACCCCTTGTCCGACACCCCCGGCCCCCAGGTGTCTCTTGCTTGAGCGCGTCCCCGTCGCTGCCCGGTTCAGCCCCAGCCCTGGCCTCGCGCCCGTCGCTCGGCCCCGCCGCTGCCCCGTCTCCCCGACACCCGGCGTCGACTCCGCTCCGCGCCCCGGGGCCGGCGGCGGGAGCGCCCGGCGATGCGCCGAGCCAAGCCGAGCCGGAGCCCAGCCCGGCCCAGCCCCGGCGCCGCCCCGCGCATCGGGCCGCAGCCGCACTCGTGGGCGCATCCCAGCGCCGCGGGCCCCTCCGCTCGGCGCGGCGCGGCCCGGCCCGCGGTACCCGCTGCCGGGCCCCGGCCCGCTGCCGCAGGTGGGTGCCGGCGGGCGCGGAGGGCACCTTGGCCGGCGGGCGGGGGCGGGGGGCGGCGCGGCGGGCTGCGGCGGCGGCGCGGCGCGGCGCGGCTGCCCGCCCCCTCCCTCCGTCAGACGGGCGGGGAGCTGCGGCGGGCGGGCGCGGGGAGCGGCGGGGCGCAGCCGCCCGGGCCGCAGCGGGGATGCGCCGCGGATGCCGGCGAGGAGGTGGGCGCGGAGCGGCGGCGCTGGGGGCGCGCGCGGGCGGCGCGGGGGCCCGGGGCGGCGGGAGAGGCCGCGGCGGGGGGCGGCGGGGCGGGTCGCGCCGGGCGGCGGTGCCGGGCCCCGCGGGGGCTGCGCGGCGCTGGGGGCGCCGAGGCGGGGGGCGGCGGCGGCGGCGGGCCCGGTGCCGGGGCTGTGGCCTGGCCCGGCGGCGGCGGCGGCTGCGGCCGGCCCCGGGGCGAAGCCCGAGCATCCGGACCCGGGGGACCGGGGCCACGTTACGTAACTGCATCCGCGCCGCGGGATGCGCTGCTGCCGGCCCGGCCCGGCCCGGCGGCGGGGTCGCCGCTCCCCCAGGTCGCTGTCCCCCACCCCCCGTTCCCGTGCAGAGCAATTCGGAACGCCCCGATAACTGTCTGGTCTGCGGGAACGAATTGCTGATCAGGTGCGGAGAAGTTGATGCGCTCCTGGGCTGCCTTTTTGTTTTCATTCGGTCTCTCTCTATCTCTGGAGAGAAAAAAAAAAAAAAAAGGCAGGAATGGCCCGTATTCCCAATTTGCTGGCAATGCCGCAACCTTCTTGCAAGTACTTTGACTGTGTATGGATTCATTTGAACAGTTGTCTGGAAATCATTCATTTGCTGGGAGTGCTGATGCTTAAAATTACCGTCTGAGGGGGGTTTTGCCGCTGGCCCTTTATTTCTTATTTTATACTGCTTCTGCTTGCTGCAAGGCTACATTGTTGATATTCTTCCCAAAAGCTTCAGCAATGCAGATACTATGGACTGGTAGTAACTGAAACAAAAGACCTCGCTGTACTTCGCAGAGCGAATTAGGAATCCAAGGTCGAACAGCGAACTGCGGTGCAACTTGTGCGGAGGAACGTAACAGAGCAAAAGTATTCGCAAATCTTATTAGAGAGTTTAAGTGAAAAGTGTGCCTTAAATAGACTCTTACTCAGTAGATGAAAAAAATTCCTTAGTGAAGGTGTGAGGAAATAGCTATTTTAGGACTACAATTAACTATATCAGCTCAATTTTAATGGAACTAGTACATTTAATTGTGTTCCTAACAAATTTTCTGTTCTCCAGATGATTAACTTGCAGAATGATACTAATGCAAAGATTAAAATCTCATCAAATATCTAATGGTTTCTGTATAATATAATTGTGTTTGGTTTATTATAGTGATTTTCTAATAATCAGCTTTTGTCCATATAACTGTAGATAGTATAATTAGATTTTTTTTTAATCTTGGTACAAACTATATGACCTTGACCTTTAGAGGTTAAGCAGATGTGGTTGTTACAGGTCACAATATCTTATATGTTTAGAAAAACATTTATATATATATCTATATAAAATAAATAGGGTTTTCTTTCATTCTTGTTTAAAAACTATACAAGGGGAGGACTACTTTCTCTTTTCTCTCCCTTTTAGACAAATTAACAGAGATGCATACAGTACTTGTTTAAAATACCCTAAAGAGGTTTATATTTAAAGTACCTTTTCTGTACAAGTAAGTGACAGAATATATGTCTGGAAAAACAAAATATTGCAGGATTTGTGACTGAAGACATCCTAAACATTCTCCCTTGCTACTGAGGGCTGGAAGAGGTACCTTTTGTTGTACTATAGCTCCTCAAGCTCGCTGCTTCCACTTCCTATTAGTTTGCTATTACACTCCCAGATCCTCCGCAGCGCTCATGAGCCGTACTGTTAGGGGTCTTGTTAGCAGTCTTTCTTATTACTGGACCTTTTTTGTTCTTAGCCCATTCTGGGAGCTTGTTCATAAATCTCTGTGATGCCCCAAGTTCCTGTTGCGGCTCTTCTAGTCTTTAATTTGCTTCAGTTTGGGTCAGGAATAATGAAACATTGGTTTGCATATTTGTAGGACCAAGTTTGGGGTTTTTTTTTTTTCTAGTGCTGGTGTTGAAAGGCTGTACTCTCTATATTTATTTATATGTTTGGAGGTGTTTTTTACGCAACTATCAAAAACATAACTTTGCTCACAGGCGCCAGAGTTACTGTGCAACAAAGCGGCCATTCAGACCTTACTACAAAGCCGTCATGGCTATGGAAATATAAAGCCTTGTGATCTCTTTAGTAGGGGAGTCCCCTACCTCCTGCTCTATTGCAAGTGCTGCTGGAGATGGGGCTGCGCTCCTTTCCCACTTGTTCCTCCAGCCCACGCTGGAGGTGAAGGCGAAGGGTGTTCACAGTACTGCTTCATTTTCCTTTGGTCCTTTGGCACGTGTGTGTATGCAGCCCTTGGTGCTTCAAATTTCTTCAAAGGTATGACCTACCACTGGATTTCTCCGTGTGACAGAAATGAATGTTTTTGCTCTTGTTTTGCCAAATACATGAGATATCAGCATGGGTTTTCTTGGGGATTTTTTATTTTTATGTTTTTGGCATATAATCATGTAGATTCCTGAGAACTTATGCTTCTATACCACGTGGCTTTGTGTCAGGAGGGTTGTATTTCTTAAGGGACATTAGTCCTCCAGGTCAGCTCTTCTGTGCCACCCTGGAGAACCTGCTGTCACAGATTACTGGTATTGCAGTGGGAGATGGGGAGGGAACTGCCAGTGCTTCACTGCTGAAGTGTGTGTGTTTGTGTATGTATACAGTGAGCCCATACTAATGGTTTAATTAATCCTTATGCCTCATATATAAGGCAGAAAACAATTGTTCATTATCCTGTCTTTTCTAATATTTTTATTAAAATGCTGAACAATTCAAACAATTCCCAGAGATTTCTGGTGCATGTGATGATTAAAAACTGGGAGGCTTTCTTTTTCTTTTTTTTTTTTTTTTCCCCCCGGTAACTAAATGCTTGCTGGTTTTGAAGAATTTCACTATGCTGGCATGGGAAAAGGCAGCATTTTCTGTAGATAATTTTCATGGGAAATGTTCCTCTGGGTAATTGTCCTTCTAAAAGGAATTTTCCCAAGAATTTCTTTCAGGCTTGTGTTTCTTTCTTAAGCTGAGTTTAATGAGATTAAAAAAAAAAATAAATTCTTCCCAGTGGAATGCTAAAGTACATGCTTGCTTTTGATATTTTTTTTTTTTTTACTGGTTGTATTTGCTATATCAATGTTCTAGATGTCAAAGGAAGCAACAACAGGTACTATTATGTACAAATGAAAGTAAACATGCTCAGGCCACATGAGGGATGTTGGATTTTTTGCAGGTCCAAAACAAGGTGATAGATAGGGAAACCCTCCAGCTGTGAGAAGTCTAATGATGAGAATGTTGCATAATGAGGTGCCAGGTAACACTGAACTGAGTTTGGCAGTAGTATTATGAAATATTAAGGAATATGACATTCTAGAAACGTAGAACTGTTTGGGTTGGAAGGGACCTTGTAAAGGTCATTTAGTCCACCCCCCTTGCAATAAGCAGGGACGTCTTCAACTACATCAAGTTGCTCAGAGCCCCGTCCAACCTGACCTTGGATGTTTCCAACGGTGGGGCATCTTCCACCTCCCTGGGCAACCTGTTCCAGTGTTTCCCTGCCCCCACTGTAAAAAATTTCTTCCTTATATCTAGTCTGAATCTACCTTCTTTTAGTTTAAAACCACTACCCCTTGTCCTATCACAACAGGCCCTACTAGTAGAGTTCATGCTAGGAATGATGCTATTTATATATGTAATTAATTTTACTATCTCCATACCTAGGTTTTTTGAGCTGTAAATACAAACCCTCAGCTTTTGGCTATTTCCTGTAAGTCAGAATACAGATGTGAAGGCAGTTGTAAGTTTTCTTTAAAGACCACCACTGTATATATCCCAGTGAATGCTGTTCCTAGCATATCCCTCTTTCAGGGTTCTTCCTTTCAGAAGAGCTGAAAAACGATGGAAGAACCTTTCAGTGCTGATAGCTGATAAGCCAGTGAAAGGGAGGATAGCTAAATGTGGACAATAGAGTAAGACCGCAGGAATTATCGTGTGTAGACAAACTTGTGTCTTTTAGGGAAACTTCTGGGCTGAACAGACTTGTTAAGATATTAAGGGAGGAAAAAAGTTAACAATACCAAAATACTACAGACAACTGTTTAAAGAGGAAACAACAGGGTTGAAGTGGTTTTTTGTGTGCGTGCTTTTCTTTTTTTAAAGGGGGTTTGGACCAAGTGACATCCAGAGATTCCTTCCAGCCTAAATTATTCTGTAATTCTGTTTTGGCATTAAAGGCAAAACCCAGCCACTACTATTTTCTATTTACAATGGAAAATAGATAGTGCTTAGAAACGGAATTATTTTTTTCTGGAGCATCTGTATTAATCCTACAGATTTTCCAGCTAGTTTAGGATCTGGTTCCAAGTAAAATGTGTCAGTACATGCTGAAATCTATATACAGTTATGGGTGGTAGCAGCAGTGAGGGAGCTGCTGAATTTCCAAGCATGTCTTTCTGAGAAAGCTACAGGCCGGTTGAATTAAATGGTGTCATCGTGGGCCCCTCCAGCACCAACTCAGAAACAAAAAAGATTGTATCTCATTACTTGTTTACCTATAATTTTAAAAAGCAAAGCTTTGAAGGGAGAGGAGGAAGCTGTAGACTGAAGAAAAGTAAGAGGATGGGTCTGGAGTGTATGGCAGTTATAATGTCCTAAAGATTAGGAGAGCTTTATAATGGTCCTTATAAATGCTTCACTGTAGCAGAGTGAACAGCTGCATTTTGAAACCAAGTTAAATAATCTCCTTATCGGGTCTTTTGAGTTCCTTAAAGGTGAATATATTTTAATACTAATTGAAAGCACTTTTCTTAAAGGAAGTAACGGATACATTGACTGGAGATGTAAAGAAAAGAAATCTCTAGTTGATTGTGAGCTTAATATAGAGTTGCAAGAACTTCAAGTAGCAGGTGTCATATTGCATTAGATTCAAAGATTACGTTTTCTACCAAAAAAATCAATTTCCCTCTGGGAAACTTGGTTGTCTTGCTGCCTTCTTGCTGGGGCATGGTATCTGTATTTCTAGCAGAGTGTGGTCTGTGACATCTCTTTAAGGTTCTATGTTCCTCAACCAAATATTTCACATCTGTGGAAGCCCCCTCACCCTCTCCTCCCACTCCAATGAATCTTTTCCTCCTTATTTCAGGATACTGGCAATAAGCTGGGTTGAAGCTACCCAGAATTGAGCAGATAGGAAGTCCAGTCTTCGTTATGATCTCTCACAGTGCAATCTGACTGCTTGCATTTGTAACTCTGCTAAAATAAGTTTTCTTTTCCCTGTTTTACAGTGGAAATTGAGAGGTGAAAATGCTTATAGCCTATAAACTACATAAACCCCCTGTACTTTTCAGTTGACACGAAAACTGTGACAATCACAAAAGGTATGCCTAGTCCCTATTGATCTGCATGTTTCTAGTCCAAGCACAGATGCTAAGGAACTTATGGATTCTTTACTTAAAGGCTGGATTAATTTATCTGTTTATGGCATTGGATGTAGTCCCATCCTCTAATACAAATGCTGTTCTATTGATACAGATATTTTCTATAGCATATATTATTTCCAATTAAGTTAGTGAATTGTTTGTGAAGGATTCAAAGGTATTAAAATAACATATATTAGATCTTTTGCATCAGTACAGTAGGGCATATATCTGGGATTGCATTGTTATAAAAACAACTAAACTCTAAGTAAGTAACATTTGTGTAAGAATGATCTATAGATTGATTTCAGGATACCTTATCTTGGACTGTGATATCCTTTTTTTGGATGATGAACTGAAGTTTTCTGTTGAGAAGTGGAATAAGCTCAGGTTGCCCAAAGAAAAGGCTATGTGAAACCTGTGCCGTGGGGTGAAGGCTGCCTGCCCCAACAGAGGAGACCTTGGCTACATCTGCCCAACTCTAGCGGACCTGATTAATCCTGGAAAATGAAAAAAACCCAATAGAATAACTTTGTTCCGTAACTGTTGCTGACTTCAAAATCCCTGTGACACATTTGGGGTGGGAGACCAAAATGTTACAGAAACCTTGGTGGCAACTGCTAAATGACCTTAGATATGGGCTGTGGAATTGGTGAGACCTTTGATGGCTCATGCTGACAGTTTAAATGAGAAAGCAATAAATAAAGCAGCAATCCCAGGTGTGGGAGATATGAGGGAGCACATATGAGGACATGCACATACCCCTGACACTTGGAAGGCTGAGCTGGAGGGGAACAGCCTGGTGTGAGGTCCAGGCCACCAGCCAGGACTTGGACATGCTGGGCAGTTGGGGTGAGCATTCTGTTCCCCAGGGTCTCTGGTGGCAGTGCCATCTGGACCTTGATTTGTGTGTGTGTGTGTGATAGAACAGACAAGCTGGAACAGAAATGCCGCAGCCATCCTGCTTAATAAAACACAACTAGATCATGTGGCACAGACTGATGTCCTTCTGTTCTTGCTGCCACCCCACCCCATTCCCCTGTGACAAACCAGCATGGATAAGGTGATGTTAAACAGGATTTGGGTCAAGAGAAGTTTCTGGGAACATCTTACAGGAATGGTTCAAAGCTGGAGATTCCTTCCTTTTTTACCTCTGCCTTTACTGCCTCTCTCCTATGTAGTCAACCTGCTTCTGCAGCAGGACCGCAGATGGGTATGAGCGCTTTTGTGCCTGACCTACTCAGGCTTGCCTGACATCCTTGTGATCTTGTTCAGGAAAACAGCTTTAACTGTTTGTTGCCGTCCTGTCTTTGAAAATAAAATTCAGTCTTGCTTGGATAGTAATGGCACTGCGATTTGAGGAGTGGGAGTGAGATAAATCCAAATAAACTGTGGCTCATCTTCACAGATTATGGTTTTTGAGGTTTTGGCCACATGAGAAAAGCTTCTTCTTAATTTATTTGCTAGAGTAGGAAAACTTTCAGGGAAGTGGTGCTGGGCAACTGTCTTTTATACCTTTACATTTAGGGTGCTGGTTAGCCATGTTGCCACCTGGTAAGGACTGAGCTTACCAGTTGTGATTCAAGCAGAATCACTGATGGAGAACTACAGAAATGGCAACAAATGTAACAGATAAAAGGACTTTTGGCTTGTAAATGGGAAGCTGAAATGGTTAGTTTAGTGACAAATGTTTCAGAGTGCAGTGGGTCAGCTGGGTGAGAAGGTGGTGGCTGGTGGTGGACATGATACTTGGCTAAAAGGAAAAGCTTTGAAATAAAACAGCTTGTTGAGATCTGAAACTGGCAGTTGGTGTTGAGTCATCTTGGGGTCCCTCTGACCCCAATGTGAGCATGACATATGCATCACTCTGGGAAATAATTATGTCTCTTTGGTGTTTAAAGTCTTTGTTTCTTGGTTTTAATCTGTTTCTGGAAAACAAGCTTTCTGCAGAAAATGTTTGCAGAAAACAGAAAGATGGGTATGATACGAAATGGAGCTATAGGGTACTTGGAGGATGAGTCTGGATGTGAAGTATCAGTGTAGTTTTTGTACTGGCAGGTTAGCTCTGTAGCCGTGCAAATTCTTTCACTGTAATGGCTGTTGATGCATCAAATCCATCTTCCTTTTCCCCTGCTCCTGTCGGCTAAGTGCAAGTTGTCTTTCCAAATTCACTTGCACATGACAGCTGTGCTTTTTTATGCATCTAACTTCTGGTAATGATGGTCAGGTCGTTGCTACCTGGTTTAATGTTCTTGGCTGACATTATGATGACTGAATTAAAAAAAGGAGAAATGTTCTAAAACTCTCCTTAACTGTGACCTGTATTTGTGTGGGTGTGCAAATATGCTGTGGGGAGCTAAATGTAAAACATATGGTGATCCATTGAGCAGGCTTCTGTGTCTCCTGTGACTGGTGGTGTAGCCTACATGTAAACCCCATGGTCAGTTTGCAGTGTATGATTCACAGTGACACGCTGAGCAAAACAACCTTTAAAAAAAATTACAAGGTATTTTCTTTTGTAGCTGCACACACTGTCCCCTGCCCAGTCATCATAAATACCGTTGTGTGACAGAGTTTACAATTAATAATTAGAATGGCTTCTGTCTCTAATTAATATAATAGCGGTTGTGTTTTCTTGTAAAATGTGAGTTGAGGATTAATGGGGTACGCCTCAAAACAGGTCAGAGTGTGAGGATTAGAATTAGCCAAACTGACTTACCTTCAGACCCTTGCGGGGCTCCTCCATAGCTCCACATGGATATGCAGTATCTGTGAGTTTAGGGAATAGAAGGAGTTTCAAAAGTAATCTATGATATGCTTTTTAATTTCCATTTCTGGCGATGCAAAGGTTGCTGTCAGATCTGCAAAGCAGTTGATTGCTCTTAAATGTAACAATGAAAGTGGCAGCTTGGGTTCCACATAGCTCTTACCTTTTCCACAGCAGCTGCTGTGTGTCCATCTGCCTGCAGAAGAGAAAATGGGCTACAAATTTAAATAGTTTTGCGAATTACACTAGGAAGAGGAAAGAGTGGCAAAGTCTTTGCCTTTAAAATTTATATTGCAATTCATAATTTTCTTATATTTTTCATAGTATTTTGGCCAAATTAATGTAACATGAAGCTACGAACAGTAAGTTCAGGTAAAGGAGATGGTAAAACAACGACTTGGTCTTTCCCAAAGCTGTGATATTTGTCTTAATACCCTTAGGTGTTAGGTTACCAGCTTGAAATGCCCAGACCAGCTCCCCAGAGGTGGTGTGACAGATCGCTGCTCATGGTTCTCCTGACATTTTGTACCTTCTTGATTGCCTTATTTTTCTCCTGACTGTACCACCTTTATGGATCCAAATATGTACTTGTCCTCTATGACATGTGAACTTTCTAACAGTTGAAATGTTACTCAGACTGTTAATGAGTTGTACCAGGGCTGTGTGTGGGGTGGGCTGGGGTGCGAGGATCATTGCCTTCAGCTCTGGTACCTGCTGACTGTCCAGTCCAGAGCTGTACTGGCCCTTGGCTGCCAGCTCATGGTGCAAATACACTGTAGTATTATTAGCCCCTGCCACCTTATGGTATTTCTGGTGTAATTATTTTCTGATATATTTATTATGAGATTTCCCCCTCCAATGTTTAGAATTTTGAGAGATTTATTCAGTGTTTGGAAATTCCATCTTAACTTTGTGAGCACATCAACTTGATCGTTTTGGGAAAAGCTATTAAATAATGTCAGTCACACAGCTGTGCTGTACCTCTTTACTATTCTATGTACTATTTACTATTCAAATTATTTTTAAGTTACACAGCACTCTTTTGTAAATATCTTGACTTCAGCATTTTCTACATTTTTTTCATTCTTTTTCATTTGTGTTATTTGTAGTAAGTCAGTACAAATAATTTCAAAGACGCAGTAAAGAATGATGTGAAGTAAAAATAAGTAGAGACTAACAACAAGGACTTGATAAACACTGTGATGTTCCCTTTGGGACAACAGAAGTATGCTAACTTACATCAGTTGAAGGGGTTTTAAGTACACTAAACCAGAACTATTTAAGCTGGGATTGATGTAAATTAGGCTCATAATGTGCTCTAAAAAAGGGGCAGTATCTACTAACAAAGGAGTTTTATTTCTTGATAATGCTGTGTGTGTTTGATAGCAAACGCGCTCTCTTTTTTCCCTGTTTTCTGTTCTCTTGCTTTGTCTGGTTGCAGACACCATGCTCAGTGCTGAGAAATGCAGAACGTGCTTGTGGAGGGCATGGCAGCTTTATTAAGTTCATACTTTAACATCTCTGGCAACATTCCCACGTTGAAAGCTGATGGAAACAAACTGCTCTTTAGGCCACAGATTTCTTGAGGAACATGTAGTTCTGCTTTCTTGGCTGGTTCTTGGGTGGTTTGCCATGAAAAATGTGTCATAGCTGTGTAGATACAACACTGAAAAAACCACCAACGTTAGATAAATCTGTTTATAGGTGAAATTTAGTTTCTAACAAGGAAATGTAATGAGTACAAACTAATTTTGAAACTCATTTTTTTTAAAGTGCACCAAGGCTGTGTTCATTACTTCTCTGGGTTTCCAGCACTGAGATGTGCTTTCTCAGCTCTTGCCCTCTTCTGTCATCCTGGCTCTCCTCCATGGGTCACACCCTACCCATCAATACACCCCTCTCTGAATTTCGGTCCTGTGCCCAGCCTCACTGATCCCCTCTGGGGACACAGGTGTGTGCCCTTGTCCAGGCTGCCAGTGCTCTGTGCTTCTCCCCTCCAGCTGCCCCACCTGCATCCTGGCTGATGCAGTCTTCCGTGCTTCTGCTGAGGGTCCTTTGCCATCTCCTTTGCCAGGAGATCCTCGGTGGGGGCTGTCAGGGGCTGGGAAGAGCAAAATGCCTGGAAATTCTGAGTGCTAAGCATACTGGGGGAAATCTGCTATTTTCCTAATGGGTCTTATGCCTAATAGCAGTGGAAGGTGCCATTTCTTAATGGCAGCAAGTGAAATTTTTTTTGCACTTTATGTTGGTGATTCTGTCAAGGTGGGTTAGGCATTTCAACCATGCTGAAGCAGATTTACCTGTAATGGTACAACTTCCATATGCGAGTTTCTCATTATAGAAGGACAAGCCTGAACAGAAATAAATGTACGTGTGTATTGTGAGATCCAGAAAGTAATTCAAGCAGACCTCTCTGAATTTTTTCTTTTTAAACAGTCTCAGTATGCTGCAAAAATGACTTTCAGCTCTTTAGGCTCCCACAAACTGCAGCACAGAAAATCAATACTTTTTCAGCTAATGTCAATTTTTTCCATTAAAGGATAAATGAGGAAGCATGAGGCTCCTAGTCTTCTCTGACTTCTGTGTGCTTCCCAGCTGATCTTTATTTATCTTTATATTTTGTATAACATATACTTAGTGCTTGTCATTTTATTCTCATTGCCAATCATTGCTTATGTTTACAAGTTCAATAATGATGGAATTGTGGTGCGTTTTTAAAGCCTTTGTTGAAGAACCTCAAGTTAAGAGGGTGAATGTTTTATCTGAGGAAATTAAACTTTGTAAGAAACTGAAAATGATCCCTATCATGTTAGTTTTCTGCTCATTCAGTAATGTGATGGCTTGTGTTATCTTTGTAGTCACTGAAATTTGTCAGCGTTTAAGTATTGGTACTGTGGAGGGTTTGTTCTTCAGTTGAATTTTTATAAACTGAAATGTTATGATTTATATATCCCTGAACAAAAGTTTCCAATTAATGTATTGGCAGCAAGCTGAATGCAATTGTTGCTTTAATGATCTTCTAGATATCCCTGTACATGTCTTTTGGAAATACTGTAGATATGAATTAGAAAAAAGTTTTTTTATTATCTGAAGCAAACATACACTTTGCATTTGTATTTCCATAAACTGATGAAGAGTAGCAAGAGTGGCACAGTCAAAGGCAACAGAACGGGTCAGAAGTGAAAGACTGCAAATTACAAAATTTAGGTTTTGCTTATTATTTCTGTTTTGCTAATAAGGGTATACACGCGTATGAGCAAAATGCAAGAGGCAACAGCATTTGCTTTGCAGATGAGTGGAGAAATAAAGTATTTTAGGTCAGTGGTGGCCCATTCTAGGAGGAGACAGATCTTGCAAATACTGATGTTAGAATTTTGCTAGTTTCTCCCATGATGTTTGCTTTTACTGTTGCTGCAGTTTGCCTCAACATAAGAGCAACCTCACTTGTTAGCAGTGGCTGACATGGACTGTGTGGCATGAAGTTTCGCTTCACGATCTATGAAAGACCAACATAAATAAAAATAGGGAATGCGTATCTCAGAAAAAGGGTGTGGGGAGAACAAGATTTAGCAAAAGGGCTCTGTTGTTCAGAATGCAGGGTCAGAAACTTTAAGCAGAGACAGAATATTTTCCCCTGTGCGTTATGCCCGATTGCAGATTGCCACGGATGGTTCAGAATGAGTTTTTAAACCTGCGTACCTTGTTCAGCCGCAGTGTGAGCGTGTGCTGCGCAGCCAGACATCAGCCAGTTTGGGCAATGGCCGTAACTGTGCTTTATCTACAAACCTCTGTAGCTATATGCTTTGGTTAGCAGTCTTGCAGTGAGCTGAGCAACACACTTCAGTATTTTCCATTGTAATTAACCTTTTATGTGCTTCAGTACATTTAGTACCACGTTCCAGTTCTTTCTGCTCACAAAACCATGTTTTCCTATCTTTGTTACTAAACTATTTAGCTGTAAGAGACGAAGTCAGTGTTAAAGAGAAATGTGTAAAGGAGAAAGTAAATGGCAGAAAGTAAAAATTAAACAAGCTACTTTCAGTGATATTGCTAGATTTAAGAGAGAATATGACATTTTACAAATAGTTTTGAAGACTAAAATATTTGAAAGGAATAGCTGGTAGACTTCAAATTCATAGCACTTGTTTGTCAGGGTTGCCTGTTGTCTTGTTGAGGGTCTAACTGGGCTGGTGTAGAACCGGGGACCATTGCCCTGCACAGCTGTAGAGAGATTTAAAAAAAAAAAAAAGGAAAACAAAAAAGAAGTGGCAGAAGTAAATTTCCTCTTTCCCAATGCATGGGCGAAGCCCTGCTTGGTAGAATTGCTGCAATTTTTCCTGCTTCAGGATGCTTATTAAAAATCAGAGAAAATAAGGATGAATTTGAGATTTTCTTTCTGGAACACTGCATTTTCCAACTATCTAAAGTGCTTCCCCCCAGCCCCTGTTAATCTGCCTTTTAGAGTTTTTATAGTTGGGAAGCTGTCCCAAAACACTTACTTGTTAGATGTCACTACGTAGCAGTAGTGCAATTAACCTTGCAACTCCTTTTTTATTCCTTAGCATATTTGCTTGGTAGTCTTTCAAGAATTATTTTACTGCTATTTTCTGATGCTGATTAATTTTGGAACAGGTATTCCATACAGCAGGGGAGTTTCTCTTCCGTGTAAATGGCTATGGGCATCTTGGCTGCGGCTGCTGACACATATTTGGCTACACACTGACTTACCAGCTATTGTCAAGGACTAAGGAATGTTGCAAAAATAAAATGAGTTACTTAAGAAAATGACTGGTGTCCTTACAGTTGAAGTGATATCCCCTCCAAAGGAAGAAGCAATTTTGCAACAAAACTTGAATGTTGATATTGAGATAAGTGTCAGGGTTAACAAAACATTTTATGATGTTTGAGTATGAAATTGTACTAAAGTGCCTTAAAAAAGAAAAAGTGACTAAGTTGACTATCTTTGTTCATTCAGTGGCAATATACACATTAATGAAATGTTTCAATTGAAAAATGCTGACTAGGACTCACTTTTAAGTGGAATTTGGGTGCTTCTCTGTCATTCAGTCCTCTCGTATAACTTTCTGGAGATATATTTATTTGTAAAAAATGACAGTATCATGACTGGTAATACATAATTTTTTTGACATTACATTTATGTATAAATAAATATATCACAATTTATTTTCATGTTTAAGTGATAGATGACTCTAAGTCAATGGAGCCCAACATTTTTATTCTAGTGAATTTATAAAAAATACCGAGTTGCGCTGCATATAACCTGAGTTTTTAATTTATGAATGGTAACAAGGAGCAGAGGGAGAAATTTAATCTGCATTTTTATTTTTGCTGTATCTTTTATGTTTTTTAATATATGAGCATTTTATTGTTTATACTTTTGGCGTTACTCTTGCATGCAATATACTTTTCAGGACTATTATACCTAGAGGTTGCTGTTAGATAATGTTAGGAGATTTCTCAGTAGCTATGTAATCAGTAAGCAACAGTAAGAAAAGCTGAAAAAGGAGATGCTGAACTTCAAACTATGGGTTGTATGGCATTAGAAGTTTAGAAAAACCTGGTGTCTTGAGTTGCAGTTTCTGACACAAACTGTTAAGGTCTTCATGGCCTTTGTAAACCCTTCTATCCCATTTTCTGCTTCAACAGGTATACATAACTGTTCCATTTCATAAACATGTGTGAATTCCCTGAAGAGGGAAGAGGATGCTTGTATTTTGGTCATGAGTTTTAGTCACACAAATTTATCATTAGAATCCTCTCCGTGTTTTGTTGACTCTTGCTCTGGAAAATCCAAATTTATTGGCATTTCACACTAGAATCAGAAGCTCTCAGAGTGGGGACAGTGCTCCCTGATTTGTCAAAATCTGTGAGCAGAGCGAGGAGGAATACTCAATGAACGCCGTTTGAGCACACTCTCTGATAGCTGGCACATCTTCTGGGCTCTGACAAAGACCGAAGATAGAAATCTTAGGGTAGCTGTTAACAGCAGGGGTGGAGGCGTGGATGGGATCCTGGCAACTGGGGTGTGTGTTAATGATACAAGAATGAAGGCTGATGTCATAATGAAAGAAGATTTTTATTGTCCTGTCTTGAGCATGAGTATATATAGCTTAATGGTAATGCCTCCTTTTCAGGTTGAGAATCAGTCCTAATAGAATTGCAGGTGAATGTTGTGCTTCTTTCTCCTGAGAAATCATGACCACAGTAATTGAAACAACCAGATTTATGTTCGGCTGCTTGCTGCTGCAGGTCTTTTTGTTATCTTTAACCCAGCATTGATTTAGGTCACCCTTTAATCTAAGTAAAAGAGACCATGTATGCTTTCTCTTTTGATTGTATGTCAGTACAGAATGTCCAGAGAACGCTGTTCATTTTGGTGCTAGTATGTGTTATGAAATTTGAGCTTATAATCTTTGATAAAAAAAATGTGGCTTTTAAAATAATTTGATAGTTTATGCTGCGAGTTTGTTTATTAATTTAGGGTGTCCTCCTGTCTTTCTACTTTTAAATACAGTACCAAATCCTTAACAATTATTTTATTGAAGCTCAGTGTGGATACGCAAGTGCAGTAAGAGTCTGCGAGTCTGTAAAAGCTCTGCCCTGCCATTTGGAGTGGTCAGGCAGCATCCTGCTGGAGCCCCACTGGAACAGATGAAGGGCTATGCGTGCTGTAAACTCCAAGGCCTGCACAAGAATATCTGTACAAGCAAAAGTGCCTTGCAAAAATTAGCTCAACATTGGAAACAGAATACAAATACAAAAACCCAAGTTAAGTTGTTTTGGTTTTTTTTTCTTTGTAACACCAAATAGTGCAAGGAATGTTTTAATGTGTCATTTACTCACGTAGCTCCTCAGAAAAGTAACACACTGTTGATAATAATAGCTGTAAGGACAAGTCTTTAATTTTCCTGTTATTGATCTCCTGAGTACAGTCCACCACTATCACATGTTTTATTAACGATTCAGAATGCATAATGATTTACAATAGACAAATATGACTTCTGGTGTCTCTTCCTCCAGCCTTAATGAGAGTATCTTTTCATATCTATTTATATTATGTATTATTAAATCATCATTATGAAATTGAAAATACCTCTGAGTATGTTTTGTGAAAGTTGAAAGCCCCTGAGTGATAATGGCAGGATATCACTGACCTTGGTGGTGTATTAGTGCTAGCGATAACTGTTGCAGGATGCAGAACATTTTGATAGTTATCTGTGACCTGGGCCTCTCCGACGGTCTTGTTCAAGTGTTCTCAGTGGTTAAATCTGCTTTCTTATGTTAGAGAACGGGAGTGCTTTCCTTGGAGTGGGAAAAATATCTGAAAATGTAAAACAGTTACAAGAAAGAACCACCCATTCTGGAAGTAATAGAGGCCAAGAAAATTTTTTGGCCAAAAGTAGTTGAAAGTGCTTGCAAATCTAGCTAAACAAACATTATAATGGAGCTTTCTGACCAGTTGTGGCTAAATATGTCCACCAGAAATTGCAAAAGTTGTATTTCTTACTCAGATTAGTGGGAGCTATTCTCAGGCTTTGGGAACTGGGATGATCCATGGGGAAGAAAGGGGTTATAGTTAAGACAGCATCCTTAGGAAAGTACTGCTAATGGCTTTGGAAATATTTTTTGTTCCCTTTTTCCCTTTCCTCCACGTGAAAGATCAGCATAGGATGGCTGCGGCACATTAGGTCTGTTGAGCTCCGTCCTGCCTGTGGCAGTAACGCACAGCAGGGAGCACAAGGAAGCTCTCAGCCCTGCTGCCCCAGGTGCTCTCGGACTGGGAGGCATCTCAGGTAGCTCGAGAAACAGCTTTCCCTCTCTAGCTGGTCCAGTCCCTTCCTAGACCTTACATTTAGTATTTATATATGCTTATTACAGTATGCTACAGTGTGTGTAGGTTTGAAGAAACTTGGGGAGGATAGACGTTGCATCCAGTAATGTGGGCTGGTTAGCGTAGGCTGGGGAAACCTTTATGTGTTACAGGGCAGAGGCTACAGTGAAAGCAGAGTAAACACAATCAAAAGAAAAATTTGGGTTATATTGTATCTTTCTAGTAGGTTTCTAAAAGAACCACTGTAAGTTTCTGTGGAAACTTCTGGCATCTGCCAGAGGGCTCTCCAGGGGCGAGGAAAAATTCAGAGGTTCAGGTGGATTTGTACCTGCTGTGGGCCAGACAGAAAATAGAGAGGCAGTACTTGGATCCACGGAAGGGGAGTTTTGATTCTGTTAGATTAGGAAGTGCAGTTCATTGGTTCATTCTACTCTGAAAAAATTTGCAGTTTTGTACCTTTGCTAGTCAATTTGGATTAAATGTAGCAAATATTTTCTATAAAAGGAAAAATGGAGAAAAATTTGAAAAGCTGAAACTTCATTTTAATATGTTTGCAATGAAATGATAATTTTGGTGCGTCTTGATGTTGAATTGGACACCTCCCCGCCCCCCCCCCCCCCCCCCAGTTACTTGAAATTTTTCCTTTCTTCCTACTTTTGGTCTCTGAACTAAAAAAAAAAATCCACTGTTGATACCAAAGCCAAAGTAGGTTCTTTTTTCAGTTGAGGATTTGAGGTTTATGAAACATGTCGATAAACATGCCCAAGGAAAAACTTGGCTGTTCCAAAAATATAAGGCAGACTTTTCTAGTTAAGAAAAGCCATCCCAGCATATGGTGTCTTTCTTTTAAGATGCAAAATATTCATATACTCAGATGAACCTTCTGGAGGAACTTTGAGGCAATAGCTTCTGCTCTTAAAGCTTCTGCCTTTGTTTCAGCAGAGGTTTACTTTCTGAAATTTGTTCTTCCCGTTCTCTAAAAGATGTTAATAGTGCCCTGCCGGACTGTTGGTGACAATCTATTTCTTGTAGGATGCTGTTGTATATAAATACCTTTATTTATATATTTAATTTTTCAAGGCAGAAGAAATGTTCAGATTTGCTTTCAGCATGAGTCTAGAATAACATTAATGTCTCTGGCATAGTAGTTGTTGTAGTCTTGTATGACAACTGTTGTACACATTATGTTACATGACTGTAGTTGTTGGATAGATTGGGTTTTATATGTGATTGACATGTTATTGCATACAGCGCTGCCTCCTCTTTTTTTCTTTTCAGTGCCTTGCTTGCTATACAGTAACCTGTGTTCGCTGCCACCAGGCTAGCGTGACCTTCATACAAACCAGCAAAAAACCCATGTTGTTTGCTCAGCATCCCAAAAGACAATTAGGAATGGTTGCCTGAGCAACATAACATCCTTGTTGAATACCACAGGGATTGCTGTGATGCCAGTTGGACCGTTCCGTCAGAAGTGGCATGCTTCCACACGCAAAACAGTGGAGTAGTGAAGGAATGTTTTTGCTTCCCATTTGCTTTTTATCTTTGCTTGGACTCTTTTCTGCTGAAGTGGTAGAAAATAAGCAAAGGCATGAAGTAAACAGATGAACAGAAAACAAAATTTAAAAAGCAACATGAACAAGGAATGGAATCCTGTGGGGAAGAGAGGTGGGGATGCTCTGCATTTTGGACACAATGGAGAAAACCAGAAAAGTGTGTCAGTGTGGAAGAAGCATTTAAATAGAATAAAGCCATTTAGAAAAGCAAATGAAGAAAATATGAGAAGTGCTGAAGGAGGTGGTATAAAGGGGTAAAAATGGGAAACATCTCTTTGTAAGCATCTAGTAACTTATTTTAAAACTATTTCCTCATGAGAGGTACAGTTTTTGTCTTTGTTGAAAAATCTGTATGTCAGGGTTTTGTTTTTTTTTTTTTTTTTAATTAAAAAGAAATCAACAGACTTATTAATGCTTTGATGCTTGGATTTGTTTCCCTAATGCAAAACCTGCCGAAGATCCCTTCTGGGTGCAGGTGGCTTATTGGTCTTGTGTAGTTAAGGCACACTTGTATTTTGCAGCCAACAGCACACAGGGGAGCAATATGGCTAGGATCACATCTGTCTGCCTTTTTTCTTCTCAGCTTGAATGAAGAGCTACCTATTTACAGCTAGGATAACTGCAGGAAGGCCTTGGCACCCACCCAGACAAACAGCTCACACATCTCTGCATCTATTGTGGGATGCTGTAGATACTTTCCTGCTGTTAACCCACCTATTTTTTCTTGTTTTATACACATATAGTCTGAATTCTTGGATAGCTCGTGTGCTGTATGAAGTATTTGTTCCATCTGTTCAGCACATTTGAGCTTTAAAATAAATTCAGAGCAATTCAGAGGTTTGGATCTTGACTGTTTTCTTTAGCCAGTAAAGAATTACAATGTATGGCAGTCTTCTGAAATAAAAGCTAATGTGTGAGAAGAGAACAAAACAAACTGAATAGGAAATAACAAATACCCTCTTTCAGTGTTTTTCCTGAGGTGTATATATTTGTTTGTTTGTTACCTGAGGTCTTATTAAGAGTCAGTTTATTCTGCCACTTAGGTGGTAGTTTCTTCAGTTCTTACAGAAAGACATTCCTTGTTATTCCAGAAGTGTTTGTATTGTCTTTTAATTTACATAGCTTTTCTGCTGTGTAATTTCATTATGGATGATGTAATCTTTAAGACTTCCCCCCCTCCCCAGTAGTGTGGTTTGATGGGATCAACAAAATCTGTTAAACTGAAATGTGTCCTAATGTATTAAAATCCAGTTTTGGCTGGTTATTGTAGTACTGTGCTCTGTCAGCTCTTTTAATGTAGCTGCTACTGCCAACAGTCACAGTTACTACAGAGGACTTGTGCACGTGGAATTTGGTTTAGAAAGCAGGGTGCACTGGTTTATAAGTTACAAAGCTCTAATGCTAGCTACAGCAAAACTTACCTGCCTTCTCTGGACTGCTCAGTAGTTGACAAGAATTTGTTTGATACTTTCATGGGGTCCACTTCTGTTCATGTCCTATTTATATTAGAATCTGACCAACATCTCCTCATGTTATTGCATGGTGTTTAGACAGCAAGGTGAAATTCTGATTGTCTAGTTAGCTTCTTATACAAACATCAATTACCAAAGTAGGAGAACATAATGAACCTGCTACATAAGAGTACCTGTCCTGTCCTGTCCCTCTAAATTCAGTCTTGGCAGCATCCCACTTCAAAGGACCTGTCGTTTTTCTTTTGGAGAGTCTGCACTCGATCAGAGTTCCCTTTTTGCTAAAATGTTTATAAATTGCAATAGATAGGTGTATAAAATAGTCACCCTGCTGTAGGAATTTGAGCAGATTACTTCTAAGAGCTTTGAGTCTGCAGTTGGGAATTTTTATTTTATTTACATTTCAAGTCTGAATACAGACTTAGGAGGTTAATTTTGGGATCCCCCTTGTTAAAAATAAATAATTTACTCTTAAATTGACTCTTATCTCTAAGATAAAACTAAAATGAAAAGTTGGTAAGTTTGGGTACACTGTCCTCAGCCTAAAGCGTGTCTGTTTATATACATAGAGCTTTTCTGTGTTTATTTTAGATGATAAATGATAGTAAATTTTTAAACTGTAGTTGCAGGTAAAATTCTTCCTATCATTGTATGAATGTTGTAAATAATAATCAGAGACCTAGCTTAATTTCCCTAATATTTAGAAAATAGAATAAATTTTACTGAGGGTTTTTTTTCCTTCTACCTTGGAGTCAAAAATCTCTTTTATGGTATGTGTATATAGAAATTGGTAGTTTTTGTATATTGACTAAAAATATTCATATATCTCTATAAAAGAAAAACATCTATTTACTCTTCAATAAAAAATGTTTACTTTGCAAAGTACACAGTTGTATATTTCATAGAATCATTTAGGTTGGAAAAGACCTTTGAGATTAGTCTGACTGTTAACCCAGGACTGTCAAGCCCATCCCTAAACTGTGCTGCTAAGCACCACATCTACACATTTTTTAAACACCTCCAGGGATGGTGACACTATCACCTCGCTGGGCAGCCTGTTTCAATGCTTGACCACCCTTTCAGTGGAGAAATTTTTCCTAATACCCAACCTACACCTCTTGTGGTGTAACTTGAGGCTGTTCCCTCTAGTCCTGTTGCTTGTTATTTGGGACAAGAGACCGACCCCCACCTGCCTACAACCTCCTTTCAGGTAGTTGCAGAGAGCAATAAGGTCTCCCCTGAGCCTCGTCTTCTCCAGACTGAACAACCCCAGTTCCCTCAGCCGTAGATTGTTCAGTAAATTCTATCTGATGCACCTAAAATTTCTTGTTTTTTAAAGAATACATTCATGATAATACTGAAAGTACTTCTAGTCATCATCATCTCCTTTAAAAAAGAAAATGACCATTCTATATCTGTAGATTTTTTTTCTCTTCCATTTATCTCCTTTACCTGCAGCCTGTGTAAACTTCTTAGTTTTTATTCTTCTGATCCCATATTTTCTGGGAGATCTCTATGTATTGTTATTTTTATTAGATTAAAATAGAACCTGAAATGTTTTCTGTATCTCTGCTATTAATATGATTGGGAAGGGACTCTGGGCTGTTTTATTTATTTATTTCCTTGTACTCATATGTTGGAGTGCCTTGTCATAAACACTTAGGCAAGTCAAGTGGATTGGTGAGTCACTATGATGTTACAATCCGGTTAACTGTCAACCCCCCCATCTTTCAGAGATTTATGGTCATTGGTAATGAGTCACCTCTCTTGACTTCACTGATATATTCCTACTATTTCTTAAAACTTTTTTACTGTGGCAGATGCAGTACAGATACAGAACAAAATAAGATGGAATATTTACTAGCATGCACGTCACAACCGAAAGGAACTGGCTCTATTCCAGTTACAGAGTTTTGTGTCAGTACAGTTCAAGATACACTTGCAGGACTGATAGTGCCAAAATATTTTTCTTTTAATAACCACATAACGAGTTTTTATATTTGAAACCAATCAAATAACATACCTTTTTTTAGAGGCAACATTCAGAACAGGTCTGCACTTGTGTATGCATTAGAGAAGTGTTGAGAGTATAGGAAGAGATGATGGTTGTCTTGCTTGACCTGCTACATAACACAAGAGAAAAACACTCACTTATTATTCCTGTAACAGTTCAATTGATCTGCAGTATATTTTTTTTTTGCAATGATTCTACTCTTTGCTTATACTAACTCCATTTAGAAACATAACAGTGTAGAAGAAACCATCTGAACTATTGAATCCAGCCTACAGCATCATATGCAATTCAGCAGTGGGAAGTAAGTCCAGAAGGTCTGTAAAAGCACCTGCTGGGGCCAGAAGTCAGACATATGCCCAGCATCGTAAGTTCTGTTGTATCAAAATCCCAGAGATAAAACCATGAGTTGCACTGCCAAGAGAACAAGACTTTTTTGATTGTCTTGAGGTACCCCAATGACTTGGAAGCATTGATGTGTCCCCAGCAAAGTGTTCATACTCACACGTCACATGCTGTGCTCCTTTCTTCCTGCTTCTCTGTAAGCCCTGGCAGTTTCAGTTAGAGGAAAAACTTGTTCTTGATCCTGGGTCTGGTAATCAGATTAATTCTGGAAATGTGCAAGTTCTTGAGAAGCTTCTCATTGCCATTAGGATCATCAGTGCTTCCTGCTTGGTACCAGACCTGTGCCTTCCATAAATCTCTCATGGTTCAGGATCTCTGGAAATGTGATGGTGGAGGAATAGGGCACTTCCAGGGATGGGCGGACTTCTGGCACCAACACTGGAATGTGATCCAACTCAATTAAGAAAAAAGAAACAGCAAAGCCAGTGTTGGTCAACAAACCTTCCAGCAATGTCTGTTGTCATCCCATTTCTGCAAAACCTGACAAACTGAGCACAAATCAAGTTGTTCCAATAGTCCTGCTTGAAAATGTGTACTTTATTTCTGTATAAATGTTAGCTTCAACTTGAGAGCAGTGCTTCATTTCTCTCTCCAAACCCCTGAATTTAGAGCAGGCTGAAACCCAAGACTTTGTGAATCACACTAGTATGAGCACTGGTGATGAGGGTAAAACTGTGCTGTGTGTTAAGTGCATGCAACGAGGAAGGAAACAACAGCACTTTTAAAAAGCTGTAATTGCAATAGTAGTCCTGTTGGCAGGGTCAATTCCAAGGCAAAAAAAAGGTCACAAATGATTTTCTGTATGAACTCTTACTCAATGTGATGTTATTTGTGACCTTTTTTTTTTTAATTTACATTGTCTCGTAAGTTCAGAAATATTTTTCTTCACATTTTTGAGGCTGGAGAAAGGCAAGATTGCAAAGCCCACTGACAAGATGGGTTTGGTGAGATGGTGGGGAGAGAGAGAAAAGGAAGGGTATACGGTGACTTCTGAATTTCTGTCAATAACACTTGCTAAACTGTGATGACCAGAATGGTGATGCAGAAGTCCAGTGTGCTGTGGCTAGTGGTGAATCTTGCACGTCATCTTCACTGGTCCAGGGCTGGGTTTCTTTGCTTAGACAGCAGATAGTTTTCCAAGATACACCATGCTGTTAATTGTTGTAGCATTAATTTGATACACTGGATTAAATAATAGATTTTGTCATAATTTCAGCTTATTGTATTTTACAGGATAATGGCAATTAATAAACAAGGTTATGTTCAAATAGGAAGAAAACAAAGAGAGGATTATATGCAATACAAAATCTAGTCAAAATAACTTAAAGACTGAACTGTGGTTTCTTACACTGCAGCTGATCTGACTGTTGAGAGAATTTGGAGTATTAGTTTTATTGATAGTCTAATAAGATATTTCTGCAGTATTAAAATCTTTGCATTTCAGTTGGTATACTGCAGGCAAACTTGGTGCTGAAGGATTTAACTTTTTTAGTTGAAAATGGAAATTCTGTTTCTTTCTGAATTCTGAATGACAAATGGCTGAATAATGCAACAAAGCTGATCAGATATGAGCAGGGTATGAACTGTTAAAGAAGAGTAATTTGATTGTTTATACGAAGAGAAAACCTTTTCTTACAAGACTGAGAATACTCTCTTTTCCATTCTGGTACATGAATAGTTGTTACTAAAATGCTTTCCTGAAGAAGTAACAATACAGCAATGGGCTCATAATTTTGACTTTTTTTTTTTTTTTTTTTTTAATAATTTTATTTGTGTGTCAAGTTTGAGGGTGCTCTTTAAGTAATTTGTATTTGGCCTTGGTCTGGAACTGCTGCACCATCATCTCTCAAGCGGCTTCAAAAACTTGGTTCATAGCTGTTATGGTTTAACTCTAGCCAGTAACTAAGCCCCACAGAGCTGCTTGCTCACTGTCCCCCCCCCCCCCCCCCCCCCCCCCCCCCCCCCCATGGTGGGATGGGGAGAGAATCAGAAAAGTAAAAGTGAGAAAACTTGCGGGCTGAGATAAAGACAGTTTAATAAGTAAAGCAAAAGCTGTGCACACAAGCAAAGTGAAACAAGGAATTCATTCACCACTTCCCATTGGCAGGCAGGCATTCATCCATCCCCAGGAAAGCCGAGCTCCATCATGTGTCACGGTTACTGGAGAACACAAAAGCTGTAACTACGAAAGTCCCCCCTTCCTCCTTTCCCCCCCAGCTTTATATGCTGAGCATGATGCCGTATGGTATGGAATATCCCTTTGGTCAGTTGGGCTCAGCTGTCCTGGCTGTGTTCCCTCCCAGCTTCTTGTGCCCCTCCAGTCTTCAGACTGGCAGGGCATGCTGAAACACTACCTTAGCAACAACTGAAAACATCACAGTGCTACCAACATTATTCTCGTACTAAATACAAACCACAACATGATGCCAGCTACTAGGAAGAAAATTAACTCTATCCCAGCTGAAACCAGGACAGTATCACTGCAGGTGTAAAGATGATGTACTCTGGCATTGTGTGCTCTGTTTGTCCTGGCTCTAATAGTGGCTCTTCTGGTTCAAGAAAGGCAATGCAAGCAGCATCTGCGGCTTTGCAGCACAGTCAGTCTTCATAAGTGTGTTAGCTTCTTCCAGTGAACAAGTACTTAAATGACACTATTTTCTCTTTGGTGGGTTTGCTTTGTTCCTGAGGAACATGTTCCTGAGGAACCAGTCTGTTTCTTTTGTGTGATAGATCGCAGTGAGGAAAGGATTTATGTCTTTTCCATGTATCACTTAGAGTAAGAAACGAGACCCATTAAATGACAGTGTTGATTTCAATGACCCTCTTTTGGTGACAAATACGTACATGTGTAATATCTCTGAACTGGCTATGTTACATAGGCTTTTTTTTTTTTTTCCAGTTTTCCAAGGTGATCTTGTACACCAAGATACACTAGAGTCTTTTGCTGAAGATTGCAACGCATCCAGAGTTCCTCTCAGCTGCTTTGTCTCAAGTGTGAAATATGCTACTTAGATTAATTAGTCTAAAGTTTGTGATGACAGTTGTCATGTGTAGAAATGCTATTATATAGTAATTGTCAGGTGATACTTGCAGGTTTTCAGGAAGTGCTGGCATTTTTGATGGTGCTTGTTTGTTCCTGGAGGGCAGCCCTGTTCCAGTAGCTTGCATGTGTGTGCTGGGCTTCCCCCCCCCCTCTTTTTTTTTTTTTTACAGTTTTGCCAGCATTTCTGTTTTAAAGCATTTGTTAAATAATCCCAATTGGGATGCTGGTTTTCATGTTACAGAATTAAAGTCTGAAGTATTTTGTTGTGGTATGTTAGAGTAAAAGTATTGCTGTAATGACTGGCTCTTGTGGCCTTTCAGCCCACCAGACAGGCAAATGGTGGAAGTCTAAAACAGTTTTATATCAGGATAAATAAAATATTTTAAATTAGTATAGTTAGTGTCACTGTGACTGAAAATTCTAATTTTTCTGGGTGACTATAGAGCTTAGGACACTGCAGAATATTCCCGGTATCTGCAGTGTAGAGTGTAGGCAGTGAGTCATAAATGTTCTTCTGTCTTAACTGGCTTCAGGAGGGAGGATAATGCAAACTCTGCATTCCTTAGCTCTGGCTTCTCTCCAGGGGCTTTCAGGCAAGACAGAGTGGCAGTAGTCATAGTGGCTGTTGTGATGGGAAAGATTTTATTGATTGCAGTAGTAACACCAGTGCCTTCTTGCATGCGGTAGACCACAAACTGGTGTTAGTGAAAAGTGGGATTTGGTTGCTCTCCGTCTGCTTTGAAAATGTGACCCAGTGGGCTCTGACTATTTCTGAGTTGTGAGTTGCAGCTCTGGTATTTGACTTGGGTGTGCGAGCTTAGCTGGATAGGAAATTACTGAGATTCCTTTTATAAATGAAATGATGAATCTTGTGTTTGTTCTGATATGGAAGCACACTACAACATATACATTTAGGAAATTTTATAAAAAATCTCAGTTTTCTATAATTTCTACCTTTTATTTCTCCTTTCTTTCCAAACATATAAAAAATATTGAAAAGGGATATTTTAATATTTTTTTTCCTGGGATGTTATTGTACCATTTTCTTCAAGTGCCAGTTAAGTGCTGTCTGGATATTTGCAGATCCACAAACCTTTATCCCTGTTACAGTGAAACAACAGTTCAAGGAGAGCTAGCTCAGCATTCTTCCACTATTAAAATACAATTAAATAGACACTGTGGGGAAAATACTGCAAGAGGTAGGTATTATTTATTTCTGTCCTGTTCGTCAGCTGTAGAATGTCACTTTGGTTTTACATGTTAATAAACTCAAATGTTTAATAATGCCATCAACAGAGAGAAATGTCTTGGAGTTAATACCTTGGGGTGTGGGTGGTTTGCTTTTTGTGGTTTTTTTGGTGGTTTTGGTTGGTTTTTTGGCTTTTTTTTTTTTTTTTTTTTTTAAAAAAAGGAACTACTGAGTTAATTACTGAATTGCAGTGAACCATATGAAAATGATGAGTCCTGGCCTGATGACTACCTTCCTCTGTTCTTTACTTTCTAGCATGCTGCTTTGAGCTCCCTATTTTCATGAAACCCATTCTGTCTTGAAGGGGTAGCTGCACATCACAGTTCCCAAGTGCTTGGCAGAAGGGGAGACTAGTCCCCCTGATGTTCAGTGACAGGCCTTTTAAATACCACTTCTCTTGTCATCTTGTCCAAGCAGGTCTATATTACGGCTAAATCTACTGTTAAGGATTATGAAGATGGTGCTGTACAACATACATAGCAGTTGGATCAAAAAGAGAGTTGAACTGATGAATAGGTGTGGACTATCCATTCCATTTATAATCAAGCTTCCTCATAGTGAAGAATAATGGATTTAGTTTAAAATTTGTGAATAGTTTTATCAGGGTGTATTGTGATCAGGACAACATAAGGAATTGGAGCTTTTATTGCAGTACTTCTTGTCTTGCATTATTTTCAGCTTCAAAATTGTAGAGATAGATATCCAGGTAACTGATCCTATATTGGAGCTTCTTTTTGTGGCAGACTTTTACATGACGTTAGTTGAGGTGATGTTTTCCTTTTGATTTCTAAATAAAAACTTTTTGTTGTGGAGCAAAATGTAAGAGTATTTTAGCTGAGACAGGGTGGGACTAGAACATTAAATGTAGGCAGGTTGGTTTTCACCTCCTTATTTTATGTAGTAGGGTCACGATCAGCAGTTTTAAAGGGAAGAGTAGTAACTTCAATTTATGCCTGTCTGGAGCAGATAATGTATTTGTAGTTGGAAGATGCTTCAAGAAAAGGGTACCTCAAGTCTTTGGCTCTGTTCCATTTGATTGAATGTACCATCATTGGAACATTTCATCATAACTTAGCTAATAAGTCTTTTCTGACTCAGGCAAAGAAATAAAATCAATTTATAAAGGAACCAAGTTTTGAAATTAGCGTGACAGCCAGGGCTGAATAAAAACATGGAATGTTGGACATCTGCATATGAAATTCTCTAGCATCTCCATGTTGTATGCTTTTATTTGTCTCGTGGATGAATTTATGAAGAAAAACATGCTTGAAATCTATCTACAATTAATGGAAGGTATTGTCAATTAGGTAATAGAATAAATGATTTAATTACATATTCTTGAAATAGTTTGTCTTGTATAACCAGCAGTAGTTGGATTAATGAAATGCAGTGTATGACAGGTTTCTCTTTCTCTTTTGCTAAGTTCCTTGAACTGCTGGTTTTCCATTTACTTCACTCAGGCTAGTGAGGTGATGGTTGCCATGCAAATATATAAAGGTGGTGGTAGGGGAAGAGAAAGGCAACAGAAATGTGACAACCCTTTTGCTCAGGACCATACAAAAGTGAAGTCCTTGTGGTCTTTTTGATATAGAAGTGGCAGAACAAAGCCAGTTCCTTGTCTTTTACCCTGTTCTGAGTGAGGCTGTACAGAAAAGTCCCAACATCAGTGCCGCTGTTGAGTCCTTTGTGTGCTAGGCAGTTACGTTCTACATTCACTGTTGACTTGGTCTTGCCAGTACTGACAAGCCATCCACCAGCTGGTGCTTTTTCCCTTTGAAAAGGGACCTTTGCAGTGCCAGCTCTAGTTTGCTGAAGGCCTCAGAGCAATAGGAGCAACAGGAGGCAGTGGAGGAGAGAGGAAGATAAGATACATATTTGTGGTAGACCAACTTACGTAGTGTCATAAAGGGTTTGAGAGAACATGCAAACATTTTAATAAAATTAAACAATATGAGACTTCTACATTGTATACTAGCCATCTGCTTTTGCTTCGTATTTTAAAGTCAAGGGAAATAGCTGAATATTTGCTAGGTATACACAGAAAAATGTAAACTCAGTATTTTGCTTAATGTTTCTCTTACTTGTGCTTTCTTAGACAGCTTCCACATTTAGAGGATAGGCTGGGTTAATCATAATATTTGGCTGAATTAAATTTCAAAGACAATTTAAAGGTAGTTTACAATGCATCCTTCTCTTAACTATCTTCTGTGCTGAATCATCCTGCAATTGTGAATATTGCAGTCTTAATCTTATGTTACAGTTGCTGGATGATCCTTTTATTACTGGGATTTTTGTCTCCTGTCAAGCTAAAGGCATCATTGCCTCATGTTAAAAGGACCAAAAAAAAAAAAAAATTTCATATTATAAGGAGCAGAACCCTATTAATTCTAGGACCTTTTCTTTCTACTTGCTGCTGCTTTATGTTTTAGTTGCTGCTCCCTCAATGTTGAAAGGAGCCAGCTGTGTTCAAAGTAGCATCTCAAGAACATGATTTGTCATGTCAGCACTTCACCATTCAGTTTTGCTATGCTGAGACGGTAAAGGAGGCATCAACACAGTGTTGATCCTATGGATGTTGCTGACTTTGATCATAAATTACCTTTCCTCAAGTGTTTACCATCCTTGATGGTGCTGGAATCAAATTTCTGTATATGTTGGAAAGCTCTCTGACCCAAAATATTTACGACCACTGAAAAACTTTCCTCAGATTCCTTTTCATACAGCAGTTCATTACCATACACATGCTCTTGCATAGTTGCTACAGCTTTCTAACTTGCTGTGCCAGTTCTTTGTACTTTAGGTTCTCTGTAATGGATGTGATTAAGAAGCTGACAGCATTAGCAGGTAAAATGAATATTGCCGTGTTCTCCGTGACATCCTTAGCCTTTGATTTTTTTGGCGTGTGGATTAATGCAGTGTGTGGCAAACACTGTGGTATTGGCAGTTGGCTACCACAGGTTCCTAAGGGTAATCGCTGCAGGCTTGTTTAAGCAAATAACCACAACATGTAATTACTTTGTTAATGAATATAAAAGCTCTTTAGTTTTCTATAGCTTCCTTTTTGGATTCATTAGGATGAGTTAGAAATAGTCATTATAAATAATGAAACGGGGTTTTTCTTTAAACCTCTGTGTGAAAAACATGGTCTGGGCAAGCAGGCTAGTCGTCTTTATAAAAATGGTTTTGGGAGCTAGCTCCTGCTGAGCCATTCTCTGGAGGCTGGGGGCAGAGCTTGGTTTAATACTTTGTGCCAAGATCAGCATTTCAAACATGGCAGCTTTTTGTTGTGTAGTGTGAGAAAAAACATTTTTTTTATAGATCGTGTTGACAAACACAATCTGTGAATGATTTGTTAGTGTAAAGAACAACACTTAAAAAGCAGGCAAAAATAGTTCCAGAAATACCTTCTTAGCCAATGGCAAAGTCTAATACCCAGCTATGATTTCCCAGACACTGACAAAATCTTTTTCATTTCAGTGTTGCCTTGTGGAGATAGCTGTGTTGTACATTCTGTTTTTACATTCCTGTGCTGTGGCAGGCTGACTATACTTAGGAACGGTCAATTAGTACCATCATCTCTAATCTATGATATATAGTATGTCAGGGAAATACTCATCTGAAATGTGACACAATTATGCAAAAAAAGTAATAGATTTAACGATCTATCTGCAGTTTACATTCTGCAAGTTTCTCCCTGCTCTTCTAAAGTAAAACATGTTGGGCCTGTTCTCAAGAAAATTTTTAGAATCCAGTTTTGAGGCAGAAGGTTCCTACAAAGGCCTTGTCAGTCAAGAATGAATAATCCCTGAGGTGTTTGGAGTCATCAGTTTTATTTTTGGAACATACTAGTTGCACAGATTCTTAACCTTTAATTGGTGCTACCTTAAAAGCCATTTTTTTTTTTGTTGAGGACTATAATATATATTAATATAATCATTGCAATACAAGTAGTAACTCCTGTAGCACAACAATATAAGTAATAACTCCTGTAGCACAACATTATATGTTATATATATATATATATTTGTTTGTTCAGTTGTTGTATGTGTAGCCTTTCAGTTGAGACTAGATAGGTAGTGGAGAGTAAATGAAACAACCGCAGACCAGGACATGCTCCAGTAAGCAAGGGATGGATGTGGAGTGCAATGCTCTTGAGCTGTCAGCTATGGAACTTTATGGGAGATAGAGCCAGAGGTACCAGAGGAAGAGCAAGCAGAGGAAACTGGACGGGGAATAAAAAAATATTTGTTGGGTTTTGTTGGTAACGAGGCATTGTATGAAGATGGAGGATTGTTACATTATAGATAGTGTGATGTAGAGGCGCTTTGTGTACTTGAAGCGGTAGGTAGTGGGATTTGATTCAGGCAGTGAAAGCATGAATACCAGTGTCGTAACTAGTTGCTTTCATTTTGAAACCAGATGTGTGTCAGCACTGGATTAACACATGGGAGGGCATTCTTTTCATGACATAATTTCAGAAGTTGCTGTAGGGTCATAGACTCCCCCCCTCCTCCCCTCCCCGCCCCCCCCCCCCCCCCCCCCCGATTTTCTGGCTGTCTTAACACAAATTGGAAATGTTTCACACTGTTGCTAGGAATTGGTGGACTTCAATGCAAAACCTTATATGGTCCCATTAACATTTTCTGATTGTAAAAGCTTGTGGTGGATTGCTGCAAACTTGGAAACTGTTATGACCATATTCTATTATGTTTTATTTAGGACAAAACCATGCAACCTGCTTGGCACTGTGCTGAGAGTGCATAGCACTTTTACAGCCACATCTTTAGCTACCATTGCACATGCTATCCTGTGTATACAGCGCAGCAAGTGTTTCACTCAGATGATTTGAGACAGTAGGTGCATGCTGATTAAATGATTGTCTTTGGTGCTTTTTCCAGTACTTAAAAATTTCATACTTTTGAAATACTGCTCATTGTATCTTTTCATTACAAGCCCATCACAAAGCAAACGACTATTCTTCCCTTGAGTAGACTGCCCCAAATCTCAGGAATTACTAAGGAAGGTTAAAATACTGCAGAGTCATACTAACTTCCTTGCATCTGCAGATAAAGCTTGGTTTGCAGTTGCTCACTGGTCTTAATGCAGAGGTCTTAATTTATGGTTATTTGTTGCTTACTAAATTTAGATTGGACAGTTTTGCTTGCCTGTTTTTGAAATAAAAGTGAGGTATTTTACAGTTTGCTTACTCAATTTTTGTGAATTACTAAGTTAAATTTTAAAATTAGGCTCCTCTGAATTATGTTTTGAAAGCACATTTCCTTTCATTTACGTGGCGTATTCGCAGGCCAAGTCCAGAAGGCTGCTCATATAAAAAAGTTGTGTTGGTAATCCAACTCCTTAGTATTGACAAAGTGTAACTAATAGGAGTAAAATTTTCCAGGTACTCCTTAGAATTACTGATTTGTTCAGACAGGTGAATACATCATATGAACTCTCATACTAACTTGTCCAATGCCATGCAGAAAACACAGGTGCAGCATGGCCATCAGGGATAACCTAACCAAATGAGGATGTGACCACCACTGCTAACATCTGGTGCTGGTACTTAATCCTCCTCCCGGGATTTGAAGGCTGTCTGGGTGGAGTGAACTGTAAGAGACTTTGAGCAGCTTCCTGTTTGGTTCTTCATCCTACTCATACCTAGATGGAAAACAGTCTATATTTTGGTTAGATTTCTTTGAGTTGATAGTACATGATAATCATATAAGTTAATAATTAAGCAACAACTGAAGAGCAGTAAATAAATATTTCATTTCAACTTTTAACTATAATAAAATGTTCCAAGATTTTAAAAATATTTTTAGTGTCTTTTTGTTTTCCCTTTTCTGTAAAGTGTGTGTGTGTATAAAAACTTTATTATGAAAATTTAGTTGTAATCCTAGTTCTGACAGTGAAAATTTCTACAATTTGTAATATAGATTTATAACTAACTTTCCACTGTCATTTCCATTTTTTTGATAAACTGATGATAGTGTGTCCATCACAAGAGTCCAAAGAAATCAGGCTTTCGCACAGCACAAAGCAGGAACAATTCCAACTTCTTTTTGTTTCCTTTTCAAGGTTGTTCCTGCACTGTTGACCTTTCCATGAGCTGAAATGGAGGCAGATTTAGGCCTGAACTGTACTCGTTATTCTTGATCAATCTTGTGTTACCTCGTGTGCATGAAAGATTTCATTTTCTGAGTTGGTAAAACCCCCATGTAGTTCAGTGGTATATTATGTAGCTGTTTAGACCTCCCTATGCGTATGATACAACATTAACTGTTGTCTTAAGTAGGAAACACAGAAGTTGAACAGTCAAGGCTTTCTGTTATTTCATTGATGTTCATAAGAATGAGAGGGCAAGATGTTATTTTAGATGATGTTGTTATTTATTTGAATTCAGACAGAATTCAAATCTAAATTCATCCTTAATTGATGTTACTTTTAACTGAATGTATTGGAGAAAGAAACGTTATGCATTAAGCAAGGTCAGTATTCATGAAAAGCCATCACTGTGTGACTGATGACTCATCCTGTCCAGCCAACCAATGTGGAAATGGTCAAGACTGCAGAACAGCTCTCTTTCAGCTGTATTTGTTATCTTCGTCGGCTTTCTGCACTAGAATAGGAATTCTATCGACTACTAGATTTTGCATCGTCTCTTACTATGTGCTGTCACTGTAGCTGAGTCACTCCCTTTGGCCAGCGCAGGCCAGATGCTGGGTTTGCCTTTTGGCTGTTCTTTTCAGTTGTGGCATTTGCTATTCGCTTTGACATTAATGCCTATCAGACAGCAGAATGCTTGAGTGTTGCTTTCACAATGGAACCTCACAGTTGACTGCTCATGTTTGGTTAGCAGCTGACCAACTCGGGGCCCTTGTTGTTGTTCAGGAAAAGAAGGAAACACCACCACCACCACCCCCCGGCTCCCCTAATGTCCATTTGCCTTCTCTCTCATGTTAGCTTAAAATAAACCTCAGTTTTTGACCTTCCGAGTTCTGTGATGTGTGTCAAAGCTTGCTGCAGGTTTTGTATTTGACCTAGCTCACTGTTACTCTGAGCAGCTCTCCAAAAGGCACCTCTCATGTCTGCTTCTACATATGTAAGATACGAAACTGTGACATTCACAGAAAAGCAATATATCATTTTATGTGTTGTCTGTTTTAAGAAAGTTTTTAATTCACCTTAAATAATCAGAGGGCTTTTAAAACTTTTTTGTCCTTATCAGTGTAGTTACAAAGTAAGATATATAAGCACCTTGTAAATATAGCATGATTTGGACAGTTAAAAAAATGAAATTAAAATAAAGAAATTTGTTTTCCTGTATAATCTATTGATTTTTTGAAATGATAACATTTCCTTTTAAAAAATGTATTTCATTTATTTCTTTTATTGGGTTAATAGACTGCTAAATCAAAGTTTCGAAAATTTGGTACTGAATATGAGATACTGGATTTGTGTGGTGTTTTTAGTTAGGAATGTGTACTAAATTTTGATAAATATACTAGGTTACTCACATTTGTTATTAACATTAGGTAATAGTTATTTGCTCTCAAGACTATCAAATTAGATGCAACCCTAAAGCATGATTTAATTTGTCAAAAATTGAATTTGTTTCTTACTAATGAAGCTGAAGAATTATTCTGGGTCTCTAAAGTTGTATTGAAATTAGGCAGTTTGGAATTTTCTCTTGAGATAAGTTTGGGAATTTTGCATTTGGGCACAAAAGAAAATGTATTAGTTCCTAGTAAATTTTCTGCTAAAGCACAATGACAAATGGTGTTGTGCGTAATTGGCAGCCACTTGCCATTTAGAGCTTGAATGGAACTCTTATTTCAGATCATTAATGAGAACTTTGTGAGAATTGATTGCAACCTGCAAACTGTATCTGCTGTGACTGACTTGACTCCATGCTAAAATTAAACTACTATTTCTTAAAATGCTTTTGAGAAGTACAGCTGAAAAACACCGTGTAAGTGCTGACACTTGAGTTGCTGGCATAACTTTAAGCCCCTCATTACAAATTGTTTTGCAAAGAAAATTCCGAACAGTTTGTGATAAAATGATAGCCTGCCACAGGTTTTGCAGTGTTGAAATAAGACACTTCACTTGTTGTTATGCCATTTAGTTTTTGTTCAGATCAAGCTGAAGAAAAACTTTCTCATACCTCAGCCATAGACAGAGGAAGGCCTGTGTATTGCAAAGTGGCAGGGTGCAGATGTTTAAGTCTTTTAATTCTAATTGTAGTTCTTCTAATTTGTTTTTTTCTTACAACTGGAATCTGCAGCTGTGGCCTCTCCCAGAAGGAACAGTTTTTTGCAAATACAGAGTATGTTTCAAATTGTTTCTAAAGTATTTGTTGCTGTGACCTGACCTTCTAGGCTGGGCTGTGTAACAAAGAGCATGGGGCACGTATAGAGCTTGGGTTAGAAAAGGAAAGATAAATTCAGAGGATTATGATTGTGTACAGTTATTGAGAGTAGCATGAATAAAGAAAGAGGAAAGGGGACCTGTCACAGTAATTGTGGGAATCTGGGATTTCCCACAGTAATTGTGGGAATCTGGGGTGACGCAAGATCACAAAGTGGGGGGGGAGGGATAAATTTGTAGTAAAAAGGTAAGATGTTATATGGTGGCGTGTTAGGGATCTGTGCTCTTTTATCCCTACAAGTCTTCTGTGCTGGCTATCACAGGTTGTTCATATGGCACTTGGGGGCTGGAGATGTTATTAAGCATCAGATAGCTTGCAAGCACCTAGCTAGGTTGGCAGGTGTGAATGTTGGTCGCCAGCACAGAATAGTCCTCCTCTCTGGTCTATGTAAAATTAACCTATTTTTCATTTGATTGACGGAGCTTGATATGCCTGATTTCCAGGTTGCATAGCTTCATCTGAGTATCTCAGTCTTATTCGTTGCTGCTGTTGTACATACTGTGGTTTATTTTGTGTCAAGTAGAGGAAAACTAATTTCACATCTTGCAGGCGGTGTTAATCGAGCAGGTCATACAATAATGATCATACTCATTGAAGTGTTAAAAGGCAAGTTGTTTTTAGAGAGATGAAACAGGATTCTCAGCTGGGCATTACTAACCTTGGTGCTTTCTATAAGACACCAAAAGGTACTAAATGTAAGTGTCCTGTCCCTAATTACGGGAAGTGTAAGTAGAATTTATGTATATTATATTCAAAGAGAATACTCACGTTTGATGTTAGGAGGGAATGATGGTTGTTTCTCAGCACACAAGGAAATAGTGGAGAGTACTACTTGCCAGCTGGCATGTTTATTGTATTGCTAAGTTATTGGATATACAAAAGTTAATTGTGACCAAAAACTTTTGTGATTTTTTTTTGACATGTTCTTATAATTTGATCCTTCCTTCATCACTCAGGCTTCTTGTTATAATTTGTAAAGCCTTAACAGCCTCACAAGAAGTGTCTCTTTGGTAACTAGTGCCTTGCATAGCTTATGTGAGTTTTGCATAAATCTGGTGGAAGAGTGTAGTGTGGGTTATTATGGGTATATAAGCAACTGGCTATTGTGAAATTCATCTGTGATTGGAATAATTGCTTGAGCATACACCTAACTGTTATTCTGTTGAAGCACGTCATGTCTGCTACTGTATGCAATGTGATTAAGTAGCATGCTGAAGTCTAGAAGTTTGTGAACAAGTGCATTGCTCTGAGAACTAAGGAAGTTACCTTATTATTGCTCAAGCAGCCTTTCAACCCTCCTCCTAATTAACTAAATACAGAGCTTTCTGTGCATCAGACTATGAAATGTTTGCCAGTTTTTTTAATTCTGCCAGTTCTTCTCTAAACTTTATCAAAGGTATTAAAAATCTTTCAGAAAGCTGTGAAAACTGACATTAGATGCCTAAAGTGTTGTATCAATAATAAAACTGGTATATTTGTGCACTAGCAAATTTTGCATTTGAAGAGAGCTCTTCCATGTAGTAGACAAAGGTTTAACAAGAGCCTTTAGCTAAGGTTTAAGGTTAGACATATTTAAAGAGAAATAGCATGCATATTTTGAATAATGCAGCAAAATTAATTTTTGCAAGAACTTAGTAGGTTTTGTCGTCACTTCACACCACTGGATGCTTTTGCATTGGTGTTGGATGATTTACAAAATTACATGGTTTATTTTAAACCCAAGCTAAATGGGAAAATTCCCTTGGTCCTTTTTATGTTAGATGACCACAGTCATCTTCTGGTTTTATAATCTTTTTATGTATAAAAATCAATACATATTAGGAGTAGTTTTCTGTCTATGTTTTGGAAATCAGTGACCAATGGAAAACGTACAGCTTTTCAGTGATAAGAATATTCTAGGATTACTTGGATATTTTTTTCTGTGCAGAGTGCCTGAGGTCATTTCTGTTCGTGTGTCAGATCATTCTTGGTGCACAGGAGGAGGCAATTTAGTGTAGTATCATTTCAGCTGAAATCAGTAGTAGTGTTTGAAGTTGAGAGTTCCTTCTGTGGAAAATGAATGTTACTTCTGAGTGTTTTTACACTCTGTTTTTTGTCAGTGCAGCTGAATGCTGATTAATTAGTATTTCAAAAGTTGGAAGAACTAAGCATATCTAGCTATTGATGTATGCAGGACTTGGTGTTTAGTGTGGTGATAGGAAATAGTATGTATTTCCCTCTTGGAAGAGAATCCAGAGGTAACCCGGCTGTGTATTAAAAGAAAAGGGATTTTTTTTTTTTTCCCCCACTGATTTGCTCTGTCAGGAAACTACTTTTGAGCAGCTTGGCTGTTCTTGTGCTCAGTTTAATTCCAGTCAACATATCTTAGATTTTGCAGGAACTTCAAAAGCGATTATTCCATCTCATGGTCTTTTCAGTCATGCCTGTGATTCTTCTGTGAAGTGCTTGAGACATTTTTGGTACTTCCTTGAAATGGACAATAATAATTTATTTTTGTTCTCTACCTTTCTAATGAAACCATCACTTAGTAAAGTGCAAAGAAATTCAGTTAGTAATGAGATTTAAAAATTACGTGCTCCTGCTCTTCCATGGAAACTTATGTTTTAAACATATATGTCAGTGAGACAGTTTTCTTTAAAGTGGTAAGAAAAAGAAATATTAGCAGTAATCAGAATATATATTGCTCTAGACTTGAAGAACACTTAACATAGTTCCATATAAAAGATCAGGTTTAATAAATGCCTAGCAACATATGAGGATACAATTGGAGAACTGCAAGTGGACAGATTGTTGGGGTGTGCCAGAATCAGGATTAAGGATTTTTTTTCTTAAAAATGAGAAAAATTAAAAATTTTAAAAAAGAAATTTATTCCTTTTTCTTTATCCCTCTTTTTCTGGGTTAATTTGCTGGGATTTTTTGTTCACGGATTGGTTTCAGTTGTGGGAAGGAAGTGGAAGAGGCTGCATCTAGCCTGAGCTCTTACCATGGAATAGGCCATTAGACTGCCTTGAATGAATTCCTCAGTGTGTTTTATCAGTGTTTAATTATCTTCACTGTTAAAAATCTGTGCCTTATTTCTAACCCGTGTATATTTATCTCTCTCTTTTTCTCCTCTTAGATTTTGTTATACCTTTGAGAAGAATTCTAATAATAAATTCCTTTCATCCTACCCTGCCCCTCACCATGTAGTGGGCTATAGATCGTCATCCAGTGACCCTTCAATCTTCTCTTTGACAAATTAAATAGACTGACCTCTATAAATCTTTTATTAGTAGTGATGTTTTTCAATCTTGTTGACATGCTCATGGTTCTCTCTTGAACCCATTTGTGACTGTCTTTGAAATGTTGGCAGCAGAACTGGACACAGTGATTTACTAGCAGTCACAAAGGTAATACAGCCTGCCTATTCCTTCTTGATATGTCCCAAATTATATATAAGCCATTAACTACATTATCCTGTGCAGCTGTGATCCGCCATGACACTTACACTTACAAACACTAATTTGTCAAGCTAATTGCTTCTAAGAATAAAATTGCATCCTGTTTTTTGTTCCTGGATGTGACCTTCTGTTTAGCATCCCCCCAAAAAAAGGTTCAGTGGAAGCTTTGACTAATCTTCCCTCTCTGTTCTCTTTGACCTGAGCAAACTCCATCAACTGCAGTCTTGTATTTGCTTCCATAAATGCATTGTATTTATATTCAGGCAGCACTGATTTTTTTTTTTTTTTTTTTGTGTGGCATCCTCCCTACGAGCATATGATGATAATGCCATTTAAAATTCAAGATCAATAAAATAGGCAGTTATTTACTCTGAATCAAAATTTTACGTGGTAGGTTTGAACCATATGGCAAAAATGCAATGTTTGTGTGGTAGTGGAAATAAAACATGCAGAGAAATAAGAGATAGTTTAAGAAAAGAAAGGCAGTAAAATGCAGCCAGACATGGATTTCAAGGGGCACAAGCACCTTTTAGACGCCAGTGCTCTGCAAGATTAGTACCATTTTTCTGAAAACATTTTCTAGCCCTTTAATAAGGGAAATTAGGTTCTTTGCTTTAGATCACTGTCCAGTTGAGACACTAATTAAAAACCAGTTTAAGAGTGTTTAGGCTTCAAATCTGTTTTTCCTTTGTCCAAGTTGCCCAGTAGTAAAGAAAAAAAATCATTACCAAAATAAGGAAAAAAGTCATGGGTTTGTTTTTCTTTTTTGGGGTGAGATGGGGGTGGTTGGTTTTTTTTTTTCTTTTTTAAGAGTTTATTGAAAATTGTGAGGGTGTTTCGCATGAAAAACATCAGGATACATGAAACTTTTTTTATTCTTTAAAGCATTTCCTGAGTTTTGATGAAAATTTTCAATCTCTATGGCTTTTTTTTCAAGAATTGAAAAATGTGATATTTGAAATAATTTTTATGGAAACAAAAATCCCCCAGCAATGTTTTCAGTTTATAAAAGGGGTGGAGGGATGGGTTAGTATGTGTTGTGGTATTTTTTTGTTTGTTTTTTTTTTTTTTTAAAAAGTCCTAGACTTAGGATAGTCTAGAAGGGTTGATAATATCTACCCGTTACTTTTTCCTGTTTAATGTTTAACTGGTATATATTGCATATTTGTGTTTATGAATTTGTAAGTTTGTATACATGCTTAACCCTTTGCTCACAGCAGTCTGTTACAAATACATACAACACAGTTTGATGTGCTGCGTCTGTAGTATGCAAAATCTTTACATGCCAAGCAGATCAATAGTATTCTGTTACTGTGATAGCCTGAGGAATGTGGAACAACAAAGACATCCTAATGAAAATTCTAGGGTTGCTTCAGCTATTGAGGCAATCCTCAGAGACTGCAAATGAGTTGAGGGCTTATTTTGAAATTATCATTTAAACTGGAGGGTTGGATATTGTGGAACTCCACTAATTACCATGTATGCTTCAGGGTTTCTGGAATAGCGGAAAACTCTGGCTTAATCATGTAGGCAAGCAGAAAATAGGGAAGGCAGATGTACTGACCTCTTCTTGCCTGAATCTGATTATCTGTTTTTTGACCTCATCCATTTATTTGATGAAGTCTGTTGTTAACTGTGTATTTTACAGGATATATATGCCCATACAAATATTTTTTTAAGTATTTTTTTTACTTTTTACATTATTGGGACATACTTGGACTAGCCACTAAGAAAAAAAAAAAAAAAGATACCTCAGTGTTAAAGAAATTATACCAGATGTAAAATGTTTGGGGGCAATACATTCTGTTAAGGATGACATGATAATAAGAGTGTCCAGTGATGTTTGCTGATACTGCAGTCTCCTGTGGAATATGCTGTTTAAGATGTAGAGACTGTGTACAGAAGTAGACCTTAAAAGCAAATAACCCACAAAATTCCTCCCCTACCACCACCCGCAATCAACCCCCTCAAACCCCCTACCCATTAATCAACCCCCTCAAACCCCCTACCCATTTACCCAACCACCAGAGCAAAGCCTAAGGACTTCAAAACCCACTGCATTTAATAAACGTAGTCACTGTTCACTGTTTTGGGAAATACCATGTTAATTCATTTTAATTGCTTTGACAATTCTTCCAGCAAATGCTTGTTATGGGAGGTTGTCAAATGTAGGGCTGTAAAACATGACATCTATGAAATATGTATTGTTTTCCATTACTTTTCCTGCATGATTGGCTATCAGTCCAGGAGAAGTGGTAGCCTAATTAAGAATAGTGAAACAGGTTTAGACTTTGCTCTCATTGACATAAACAATGTGCTTTAGCCAATTAATTATCTGATCTTGAAAGAGTTTACAGGAAATTGCATGTTTAAAACAGGTAAATACTGCTTTTGTCTATCGTCATGTGAAATAAGACATAAAATAGCAAGGCTTTTTTTTTTTGCTTTTTTTTTTTTTAAATCAGAGTTTAGTGGTTGCATTGCTACAATGTACATCTAGTTACATGTTTAGCTAAATCAGCAAGTAATCCGTGAGGTGAAGGAGTGCCAACATCTGACCACATAGTAAACCCTATAAGCGACCACAAGATCTCAGAGTTTTGCTGAAGCCCAGCAGTGTGCTGGCTGTAGAAGGGAGGCTGAGGGTGTGCCCTGATCACCCCACAGCAGAGAGGCAGCTGGTTGACTCCATGCTCTTGGGAAGATCATCATCACTGCTGTGCTTGGTTCAGCACATAGAATCATTTAGGTTGGAAAAGACCTTGAGTTCAACCATAAACCTAACAATGCCAAGTTCACCACTAAACCATGTCCCTAAGCGCCACATCTACATGTCTTTTAAATACCTCCAGGGATGGTGACTCAACCACTTCCCTGGGCAGCCTGTTCCAATGCTTGACAACCATTTTGGAGAAGAAATTTTTGCTAATATATGATCTAAACCTCCCCTGGTGCAACTTTAGGTGATTTTTCTCTTGTGCTGTCACTTGTTATCTGGTAGAAGAGACCAACACCCACGTGCCTACAACCTCCTTTCAGGTTGTTGTAGAGAGTGAAGAGGTCTCCCCTGAGCCTCCTTTTCTCCAGACTAAACCACCCCAGTTCCCTCAGCCGCTCCTCATAAGACTTTTGTTCCAGTCCCTTCCCCAGCTTTGTTGCCCTTCTTTGGACATGCTCTAGCACCTCAATGTCTTTCTCATAGTGAAGCACCCAAAACTCAGCACAGTATTCAAGGTGCAGCCTCAGCAGTGCTGAATGCAGAAGGAAAATCACTTCCATTGTCCTGCTGGCCATGCTGTTTTGGATACAAGCCAGGATGCTGTTGGCCTTCTTGGCCACCTGGGCACACTGCTGGCTCATTCAGCTGGCTATCAACCAACACCTCCAGGTCCTTTTCTGTCAGGCAGCTTTCCAGCCGCTCTTCCCCAAGCCTGTAGGGCTGTGTGGAGTTAAAGGTCTTAGACAAGATCTTGAAGGTCTTTTCCAGACTAAATGATTCTGTGATCATGGAAATTGCAAACTGCATTGACCAAGTACAGCACTTAGGTCTGTACCAGAGCTCCTCCTCTCCAGGGGTATTGCTGGGCTTGACTCATTTCCTACCTACAGCCAGGTTCTAGATCCTCCTGAATATGGGCTAAAGAGCTATTTATAGCAGTATTTAGGCACAGTATGTATTGCCATTTATAGTATCAGTTTGAGAGTTTTTATATGCCAGTGTTGTTACAAATGCCTGCAGTTAGATGTGTACATTTGTTATCCAAGTCTTGAATACGCAGCTTTTAAAATACTTGAAAGGAGCAGTGGTAACACAGTCGTACGAATTCTAATATCTTCTACCTTAAAAACCCTTTAGTGCTAATAAGATTTCTGAGATTTCCTACAGCACCTCATTTATTCCTACTTATAAATATTGGACCTGAAAATAATCAGTGGTCCCCTTAGATCAACAGTGTTGTTTTGGTATCTGTCTAGGGTTTAAAATTCAGTGGTCAGAGGTGAACATGTGATTTTTGATGACTTCTCTAAATTTTCACCTTGAAAGTTATTGCTGGAGCAATTACGCTATTAAAACTGCCAGGAAAATGAGGGAAATGGATTTTCTTGATGAAAATTACTGATTATGAGTTAAAAGAGAAAAGTTTGCTCTATTTTTTTCCCCTATTGTAAACATGTCAATAACTTTCCTGAATCTGGAGTTGGCCCTTTATTATTTCTGACAGGATTTGCAAATAAAACAAATCTCAAAATGAACTGATTAAAGCCTTTCCTTAAAAAGTGGATGCTTTGCTGAAATAATGTGGCTGATTCTCATATAGTGGCTTTAAAGGGATTGGGTTATTACAAAAAAAAAAAAAGACAGATTGCTTACTTCCTATAAGTGGTCTATTAAATTACCACAGCTTTGCTACCGCACTGAGATGTTTTATTTCCATTATATTCTTGGGTTAGCAACATTCATGTACTGTAACAAAAGTCTGGTTATGACTTTCCTACATGAAAGGTCAGTAGTAAAGGGGGGAACAGACTGTTACATATTCCTCATAATGTAAGAACAAAGGTTGGCCTCCACTGAGTGCTCAAATATTGAATGATTGTGTTATACAGCTACAGAGCACCACAGAAAACCTCTTCCCTCCCAAATGAGAAACAGCCCCATATTGATAGATCAGTGTGAAAATGTTTTGCTTGAAATGCCAGTGACAGTCACGTATTTTTGGTTTGTTTGTGTCTAGAGACTCAGTTTTGCACCCTAAATTGTCTTCTCAAATTACTCCCAATACTGCACAAGATATTAAGTAGTCTATAAAGCATTCTGGGCATTCTTGCAGAAAAGACTTAATCAGAGTAAGGAACAACACAACAGATTTTATTTGGAGTTACTCATTGAGAACTTCCATTTATCTGTTATATGACATGCAGGTTTATTTATCACTGGGTTTATGCAAGTCATGTATTTGTATGTTTTCGTTATTTCTACTAACAGCTTTTTCACAAACTGGACTGCAGTTGGTGCAGTTTCCCAGGCTCGGTCGAACATCTTCAGATTTTGGGAGAGGACAGAGATTCCCTAATCAGTGTCAATGGACTTACCATATGGTGGAGGCTCGTGAAGCAAGATAGCTGCAAAATCCATACCTCTGATATTGCTAATATTTATTTTGACAGGCTGCTTCTCTCTTCTGTGTCAACCATTTATTTTGTGATTGGATTGTGATTGGAGAAGTCAGAGCTCTGTCTTCAATATGTCATAATTTCTTGAGGTTGCAGTCATATCTGAGCTTTAGTTAATGTGTTTTTGTCCTGGTCTCATTTAACATGGTTCAGGACAGCACCTTTCTCCACACCCACCTAAAGCTAGCTGTGCTGTGCTGACCCTTGGTGTGCTGTTATCACAGTGTATGTGGGAAGGGCACTATTTATATATATATATAAAAAACCCCATAAAATTAGAGGGTGGTGGAGTAGATAGATGAGAGTTTCAAACAGGTGACATCATTCAGGGAACGATTTTATCCTAGGGTAATGGAAGATCAGACATAGTATCTATCAACTGAAGCAAGATCAAAGTAATTTGTTAAACTTTGAGAACTATAACTCCATTGCTGAACTGTCGTGATAAACTGGTGATGTACTTGCAATATTTTGACAGTGTTTGATAGGTAGCATTTGGCTGTTGACACAAATATCCTCTGTGCAGTTCTGAGTATCTATTTTTCTGTTCTCGGATGGAAATTAAATGCTTGGGTGGAGAGAAGTAAGAGAAAGCATCTAATACTCACAAAGAGGTATATATACATCACAGCGGCCGAGTAAACAGTAAAGAGAATGGCCCCTGTAGCTGTGGTCTGTGGTGGGTTAGCCCTGGCCAACAGCCATATGCCCACCCAGCTGCTCACTCTCCCCTGCCTCAGTGGCATGGGGGGGACAAAATGGGATGAGAAAGCTTGTGGGTTGAGATAAAGGCAGGGAGACTACTCATCAACTACTGTATGGACAAAACTCAGCTTAGGGAAAATTAATTTATTGCCAATTAAAATAGATTTGGGTAGTGAGAAATGAAGGACGTTAAAACACCACCTTTCCCCCTGTTTTTTCCATGTTCAGCATCACTCCTTTGTTCCTGACACCTCTAGTCTCCCCCTGCCCTGAGTGGCATGGAGGTGGTGGTGGTTGTGGTTGGCACATAGTAGTTTCTCCTTTTCACTCCTGCCTCCTCACACTTTTTCCCCTGTTCTGACATGAGTTCCCCACAGGCTCCAGTCCTTCATGGAAAAATCTGCTCAGCATGCGTGCTCCACGGGCTGCAGCTCCTTCAGGATTATCCATCTCCTCCAACGGCTGCAGGGAGTCTCTGCCTTGGTGCTTGGGGCACCTCCTCTTCCCCACCTTCTCTGACCCTGGTGTTCCCAGGGTTGTTTGTCACTTGTTTTATTCCTCCTTCCTCCTCCTCTGCCTTTATGGTGTTTTGTGCCTTTTCTTAAATATCTTTTTACTGAGGGGCTCAGCTGCGCCCTGCGGCAGGGCCACTGCAGAGCTGGCTGGAACTGGCTGTGTCTGGCCCTGGGCTGCCCGTGCCTCAGGGGGGCCGCCCGCCCCCACAGCCCCCGCGGCTGTGCCTGCGTGCCTAGAACACCCAACACGGCAGCCACAGTGTCAGCTTGGCCCTGGGTAGCTCCTGCCTTCATCAGTAGTTGGTTGGGTTTTTTTTTTAACCTGGGATTCAACAAATACATGATGAAAAGATTAATAACCCCAGGCCACAGTCTTGTGGCTGAAAGTGTTTTCTGGTCGAAGCGTTTTGTATTATCTTTCAGTCATCTTTGAGAGAGAGACGTGAGCGTGTGGTGAGCTCTGCACAATCTGAAAGGTGGTGATCTGTGAAACTTGATTGTCCAGCCCTTCAGCAAGGCCACCATCTTTGAAAGAGGGGCCTGCTTTTAAAAAACAACTTGCAGAGTCCTCAGTCTAATTGGCAGGATTTTTAAGAAGTGCTGAATATAATGGGGTGTTCAGTGGTTTGTGTGTTGTACAGGAACTCCGAAGGAATTACTTGATGTTTTGATATTATGCAAGATGGGATAACGACCCCTTGTCAAGGATTTGTAAACTTTGCCTGAGAAGTGGTGTAAATTCCTTAAGCTTTTCTGTAGGAGTTTTTGAAATAATGTGATATCACTTTCATCTTTTGTGAGAATGCAGAACAATATATATACGTGTTTGTACTAGGTAGTTGTTAGGAAAGGAAGTAAAAAAGTGGGAGATCTGTTGGATTAAATAGTGACTGTCAACATATTTCTTTGCTGCAGAGCTAATTTGGAGCGAAGGTGTATTCATTCACTCTTTCTCTCACATTCTTCTTTATTAAGGTGCAGTTCAGCTGAAACTGAATTCCTCTTTGACTGTCAATAAACTGTGAAACATGAGGATGCAGAAGACTATCCTTTGCCTTTTTGTACATGAGTGATAAGAGCACAAGATCATTACTACAAGTTTGCTGCAAAGATGAGTTCAGAGGAGAAGAGTGTATCTCCAGCTCACAAAACATCCACTCCATCACATAGAAGTGCCTCCTCTTCATCATCGTCTCAGAGGGACAGGAGGCAGGTAAGGAAAAGATCTAGATGTTTGTAACATCTGGTGAAATTATTCATTTATTCTTATAATATGGCTGTTAGTTCTCACTAGCTCTAAATTCACTTGCTTATAGCACTGGATAACATTACTATAGCCAAGAACTGCTGATTTTTTTTTAAATCACTCCCACTTTCTAAAGTGGTTTACAAAAGATTCAGAAGCAACATGGGCACTACGTGTAGCACTGGAGCAGGAAGGTTATAATCATGTGGGTAACTAGGAAACATGCTTTGAAGTTTTCTGGGAAGTGGTTTCTTGGGCAGCATGAACCTACCTGCTTCCAATTGTTTTGTCCTCTATGAATATCTCTTTTTGTAAATGTAACTACAGAGATATATTATCTTTTTACAAGGTGATATTTCAATTAAATTTAAGTAACACATTGTTCATCCTTTATAGAAGCACCTGATATTTTAAATATTATTTGATTTACTAAAAATTTACACTGATTGTCCCAGATCATATAGTACTAGTTCAGTTACGTCAGACTTCCATTTTCACGACACCCTTGTCTATATGGGTGTAATTTGTCTTTTCTGAAGGATCCATTTGAGATGAGGGCTGTAATATTTCCCCTCAAAACAGCCGGAGCATTCCTGTGGTTTTTTTAGGACTCGGAGTATAGTCTGGATCCAGTATCAGTGGGATCACTTCAGAAAGTATCAGAGCTACCCACTAAATTTCAGATAGTTGTTATCTGTATATTTACAAATGCAAAGGTTGATACTAAAAATTAGAACAGAAACATAATACTTTAAAACTTTGATCCATGGAAATCTTGAACACTAAATCATCGTCTGAGTTAGTTTAACATAATTATGTTTAAAAAAGAAATGTACAAAATGTAAGAATATAATGACTTCATAATCTAAAATATTGTGAAATTTTTTAAATTAATGCAATATTGGCTTCTTTTCAGCTTGACAAGGAAAAGAGGCAGGAGAAAGAACTTAAATAATTGTTTGCTGTGTTATGCATTTACTTGAATGGCTGTAGCTTAAGAACATTTTCACAGCTACTTGTATGGCAGCTGTGACACTTTTCTCAACTGCTGCTGATACAGTTTTTTTCCCTTACCTGAGTTATAAAAATTTTGAAAACTGAGAATTTTGATGAAAACTGTAACATTTACAGTTTTGAATGTAAATATTCTTACCATAAGGTATGTTCAAAATGTTAAACCAGGAGAAGAATTCTGATGTGTATTCAATAACATGTGAGAAATCACTCCGGAATTTTAAAAATAATTTCCATTGCTTTTCAGTGAAGCCAAAAATTGTATTCTTACAGGTGGTAAATATTTTCCCTTTCATGCTGTACAGGATTTGGGATACTTTACTCAGTTAAGTCCTGGTTAGCATATGATTTCCTCTTAATTTTTAGTAGTTCCATTTGGAGCAAGAATTTTGACATCTTTTATTTAAAGCATCAGTATATTTTATCTTCCACATTTATAGCCAAGTAAGGTGAATGCAAGACTTGTAGGAGCTGCTGAGCTCAGCTAAGAGCATAGTCTTTGAGTTCTTTATGTAATTAAGTAGTTTGGTATGATCATACAAGTGAGAATAAAAACAAAATTACCTTTTGGGAATACATTTTGCCGTAAAACTAATGGCTACCATATCTGTTACCATAGCAACGGGGTAGAGCAAAGTATACCTGTCATCATAATGAAATGGATGCTTAAGTTCATATTTGGTCACTGAAACGTGAAGCATGATTTTAAAATAATGCTGAAGAGGTCGACGGTGTAATGCATCTAGAGCTCTCTTGGATCCAATAATGTCTGATAGTGCTTAACAAGCATATTTAGGAATGTAAATGTGGACTGGAAAGGCTACTGCTAGGCGTTAATTTTTTTGCTTTAGAGTGCTTTTCAGTGTTAAAGGCAGAGAAATATGCAGGAGAACGAATGGGTGGGCAATTTTTTCTGCAATGAAACTGAGGTACAGCATACAACACAGTGTGAGGTGCAATGATACTATATTCAGGGAAATAAACATACAAATGTTTCCCTTGTGCATGTAGACACAGTAAATCAACCAGCTTCATCATACCAGCTACTGTAACAACTGTATTTCTAATTTCTTTCTTTTCTTCTGGCATTATTTGTGTTTATCTTGATTTTCATAGGCTTTCCCTCACATTCAATGATAGGTAGGGGATTTTGGTTCAGGGGCTGTTGGGCTTTACTTTGAAAAGGCTTGAAAATTGTGCCTTGCTGTCTCCTTGGACTTTTCATAGCAGCTAGGAGAAAAGCACCCTTCCTGAAGGGCTAATATGTATGGGTGTGGAAAGTGATGTGACTGGATGAAGTGTCAATGTAGCTTTCATTGTCATATGTGAGGATAGCACTTGATATTTCTAGATAGTTAATGACTGAAGTCTTCTCATCATATAATTCTTGTCAAAGTCATACTGGCAATTATGGAACAGTTTCCCAATAAATTATGGCACAGGAGGCTCAATGAATGTGAACATGACTGATAAATCATTTCAGTGAGAGTGGAAAATGTCATGCTGCATTATGCTGGCATTTTAAGGCAGCTTTCTTATTTGCACAATATACATCACCTAAGAGAATTAGCAGTCAGCAAAAGCTTTGACATTGCCAATTTGCAGGCTCCATGACTAAGTAATTGGTAAATGAACAGACTACTGAAGCCAGCAATAACCAAAAAACTGGGTTCAGATTTTTGTCGTCGTAGGAATTTCAGTGTCATTAATTTTCATCAAAATCATGGTTAATTTGGACTATTAGATAGAATGTGGCCTAGGACCAACTTGGTTTGTTTAACCCCTGAGCTGAGCAGAGTGGGAGTGGCAGGGCAGTTGTAGTGTCCTTCATAGGAATACTTTAGAATGGAGCAACAGCAGTTTTTCCTACTGTGGAGCTGTTGCAGAGCATAGAACCCCTGTCATTTCCACTGTTAGGGGATCTCCCTAAGAAAACTAAGAGTCCCCACACAAAGTTGTGCATAAAAACTGCAGTTCTGACAGCCTTTTATGTGGGCTGTGCTGGAAAGGGAGATTTTTTTTTTTCATCCCTCGTGAAACTCTGAAAAGGCTAGTTGTATTCTGTTGCACAACAAAAAGGAGGAAAACTAATACCGTTTTTAGAAAGTACAGCTGAATATGATAAAATCGTGTTGTGTATTCAGTTTGATGGGTGTGAGTTATGTATAAATATTCCATATTTTATTTATTGACTAAGTATGCAAGTCACACTGCATGCTGTAATATGTTATATATTCTCTGCAATGCATGTGTAGTAATACTGTACTGAGAAGGAAGTAAATACATTATAGAGTTAGCAGCGTGCAGTTTGGTAAACTGGGGCCTGATCTCAAGCTATTTAAACAGAGGGAGTGATATAGGAGAGTAATAATGAAACTGAACAAAGGAAAGATTTTGACTTTTCTGACCAACATCTAAAGGCTAGCTAATACATGATGTGAAGTGGATTTAGCTATGCCTGTTATTTAAATGCAAGGATTTATCTTCCAATGTCTCAATTTTCTTTTTCGGGGCAGGGATGACCAGCTGTTATCTCCTTCTCTCTCTGTTTCTCTTTGTCAGACTGCTGTTTCAACAAATCCGTGGTTGTTTTCCCACACAGCAAACACAAAGGAGAAAAGCTTTTAGTCTTATTGCGCTGAGCTTTGAGTCCAAAATTTTTTTTCTTTCTTTTAAGAGCAATATTGACTAACAGGAGAAAGGATGTACTCAAGGGAGACAGAAAGGACTGAGTTTGGGCAGGTGATGTTTACTTGGTCTTGAAATTTAGGAGCGGAGCATGATTGCAAAGTCAAGTCTCTGGTCTTGCCTAGATGTCTATGCTGGAAAATGCCTGGTTAGCTTTTTATAACCACTGTGTTTTAGTTGCCTAAGTAATCACCTGAAAGCATTATTTCCTAAGGCAGGTATCAGCATTTTGTAGATAAACAGGCTGTAATGATGATGGAAGGGTCAAGTCATTTGTCAGCAGCAACCTTAACTAAACCTTAGTTTACAGAGTATCTGGAGAACTATAACAAAGTTATTGCAGTAGGTGTATCTGGGAGTAAAATGCATAGTACCTGAAAAAAAGGACAAAAAGGACTATTAATCATTATTTAGATATAGAGATACAGTAGTAATCTAGGCCTCACAGTCCTATGCACTGTATTAAGCATGTAATAAAAGGTAGTCACTAGCATAAAGTGCTGATTAGATGAGATGGACATAGATTGGGAGCAGAAAAAGAGAGGTGACTTGTCTGTTGTCTCTTTCATTAACTAATGATAAAGCATAATGAGAAAAGATGTGCATAATAGGAAAATGTCATGGCTTCTATGTCATTTCTAGAGTTTCATGCTTCCAGCTAAGATTAAGAAAAGTAGAATCATGAAGGGAAGTCTCTTGGCTAAGAAAACTGCCATCAAGTTTTTTCCCAGAAATGAGCTGCAAATTTTTCATAAATGGTACTGCAGGACCATCAGGTTCTGTGAAGCTGAGTTCATGTAGGCCGTCTGCATGCCAGAGCAAGTGCATGGTGCTGGGGGAGAAGTGAGAAGTGCCAGAAGTAGAGTGCTGAGCTGTGCAGTGCAGAGGGGAAAAGGTACTTGATTTAGAGAGTGAGACTCTTGGTTAGGAAATGAATAGGTGAAAGAAATGAGTAGGACAGAGAGAACTGGGTGGGCCAAATGTTTCATGTCCTACAACCTCATGAAGCTAAGAAGCAAGGCCTGGTTTGTAGGGAGAAAAACAACTGGCTGAAAAAGTAAGGGCAGAGTAGAGAGAAGGAAAGCAAGGAGAGAGGTGGTGGGGTTTTTTTTGTGACCAGGAGTATCTGGGAGAGCTGATTGGTGTGTAGAAGAAAAAAAAAACCCAAATAGGTACAAACAGTCTTTTATTCTAACTGCTTTATGTTTAAGAAGCTCTTTTTATGGGGTTATTCTAAGCAATAGCAGATTCACTTTTAATCTGTCCCACAGAAAAAGTGGTCTAGTATTTGAGACTGGAGGTACTTAAGGTAAAATGCTGGGGGTTAAAATGAGAGACCTGCTGTTGCTATTGCTTTGGCTCCTGTTGCTGCTACACCTTTCTGGGCAGCTCAATGGGAAGTAGCAAAGCAGTGGCAATGGGAAGGGTCATGGCAGGAGCAGCTGCAGTGGCATTTCAGCCACTAGTGCTTTTCCCTTGGTAGGCTAGGTTGGCAGGGTGAGGTCCATCACGTACACAGATTCATCTTTCCTGGTGGAAGTTAAAGTGCTTTGAAAGAATCTCTCTCTTTTCATTGTCCTATTTTTCCTGGCAGACTGGGAACAATTGGGTGTCTGAGAGTTTGTGAAGGGATAGGAAGGAGTGTTTGTGCTCATGTAGTTTAATTTTTTGGTTGTAATATATTGAGATGCCTCAAATTCAACTTTTTTTTTGTTTGTTTGTTTGGTTGGTTTGGTTTTATGACCAGTTAGGATCAGTGACATAATATCAAGGACAATTTTGTGGCTTCATTATAGATTTCTGCCTCATAAACAATGACAATATAATCAATTGGCATTTTTACCATGCCTGCCTATCTGTCCAGTGTGCCTTAGACAGTGTTGCTCATACAAGATTGGAATATAATATAATGTAGTATATTCTATGTGGAAGAGAAGTCTTAGCACATTTATATCCCTTCTTTATTTTTAAACTGAGTAGCAACCTACGTGCTCGCTCACTGTTGTCAGCCTGATGTGACATCTAGGAAAAAAATCTTGGTGATTACCTGTAAATTTCACTTGTTCCTGTCTCTCTGTGACTTTAAAAGAAAGGAAGGCAGGGATGAACAGTCGTCTAGTAGATATGGTACACATCTGAGAACATGGAGCCTTATTTCCTAGCTTTGCTCTGTAGCAAAGTTTAGACTTCTAAGAGCATTTTTACTTCTCAGTAGTTTATGAGATTTATTTCAATAATAATTATTAATATCTTTTAAGAATTTCAAACTGAAGATGCTACTAAATGCCAAATACTGTTATTACAGTGATTTAATTATCTTTTACTTTTTTCCTAATTAACTCTCTTCACATAATACAGTTGAAACAGCATTAGAGCAGAAAGTGTTAAGTGAATACCTTAAAAGCAACAACTCACTGGAGCAAGCAAATGTTCTGAGGAAGCCAAATAATAAAGTGCCAAAATTGTTAAGAAAAACATGCAACTATTCTTTAAATTGGTTAGTTGCTGCTACTCCACAACATATTTTTTTTCCCTGTGCCTATAGTAGAGTCTAGACATGTTCCTTAAGTTCAGGAGGTAGGGGGTCTTACTTCAGTATCTGAAAAAAAAGTCTGAAACAATGTAATTTATGAAGCTGTAGAACACCCGTGTGAGTTACATTAAGTTCAATGTCATAGCACTTGTCTTGAATGAAATCATAAATCTCAGGCCTGTTTAAGATTCCTTTTTCATCACTCAAATGGGTAACAGTGAACTACTTGGTGAGCTAACATTTATAGGTGGCACAATCAGACCTTCAGTAGAACGTAAAGACTTTCAAGTGAAGTGCTCTGGACTACAGATTTGTCTGGTGATGGGATAGGAACCTGTGTAAGTGAGACTCGGAGGGGACTGGTGCAGATTGACACTAGGGGTGAGGCAGGCCCCCCGAGCACGAATGCTGATGGGTGCACTGAAAGTATGAGACATTCCTGCTCTGGCACTGGGAATCCTTGGGGGCAGGGCTGCTGGCATGTATTGGCAGCAAAACATGCCCAGGAGCCCAGTTAAGACTGAATGCAGCCGGCTCGCTGTCTGTATGTTGTGAAGCCAGCCTGCAGGCATGCAGCAGATGTCCCTCATCCTGTGCCTATATTTCTGCCTAGAATTTACTCAGTTAATACATGGCAACCAGAAGAAGTACATCTGTGTGCATGTGCACTGGATAGACCCTTTCCAATCTGATATTTGGATCACAAGTGCCCCTGCCCTTGGTAATATCTGTAGTGGTTTGAACACAAGATCTCCCAGAGTACAGTCCTGGAGATTAATAGAGGGAGATGCTGCCTCTTTCTAAGAAAAAATTGGTCTTAAAGCTGTTAAAGACATAAAATGGTTGGAGAAGTCAAGGAGAGACAGCCTAGTGTACAAGTGTCCTCGTTTTCGTTAAACCACGACAACAAGGCAAACCAGCACAATAAAATGTCTGAAAGACCTGTGAGGGGAAAAAAGGCTGTGTGGGAGACTTGGTCCCGTTCTTGACAGTGATAGTGTGCATGCCACGCTGCCCCACGGGGCCACACGTACGTGTTCTCTGAGCTGCATAAACATTGCGATCTGAGTTATCTTACCTCTAGGAGTGCTTTATAGACTGCATGGAGAATGCTAAAGTTCAGATATGTGCTATGAAGAAAGATTTAATTTTTTAAACTGTGTCAGTTTGATTAGAAATGGCATATGTAGTTATCTTCTATTACAAAAGCTGTGAAATTGCTCACATAAAAGCTTAATTACCCATGACAGATAAAGTGGTGTTTTCAGAACATGGTCACTCTTAACATTCTTCCTGTATCATTCTTATTTTTTCCCCTCTACCATATATGCACATCCATAGCTATGTGTGCATGTCTCACTTTCCTTGAAAATATAAACTAAAATATCAGGTTGTATGTTTTAAAAAAATGAATATTCATACAATTAAAGTGTCCTCAAACACTGAGTGATATTATCATAACATGCACTCATTTTTTAACTGCAACTTGATCCAAAATGGGCTGTCTGGGATCAATGAGGAATGTGTATGTACACACACACATGAATTCAGAGGGAAAAAGTGCAACTCTTCTGAAGTGCTATTTAGGATTTCTGGGAAATGGGGGGAAAACAAAGAGAGGCATGATTTTATTTTCATTTCCTCAGTGGAGAGGAAAGACACAAAAGTGAAAAGGGGAGGGAGGTTAATGGCAGCTTTCAAACGAAGGCTTCTGTTTTCAAGACAACATGCATGATTGGGTTTATCCACATTCAAGACATGCAAATGTATTAGGCAGAATAAATATATGCCTTAGTAAAGTATTTGCTGTTCTGACATCCTTCTATTTTATACTGGGATTGAAAATGAAGCTGTCATACCCAAACTTCCCAGCCCCCCCCCCCCCCCCCCAGTACAATATCCCCCACCCCCCCCAGTACAATAAGACTTCCTGTAAAAAAAAACAAAAAGTGATGAAGTTTTTCACCCCCCCCTTTTTGCTAGCTCCTGTATTTTTGTACTGCATATATTAAAGTTTAAAGAATATTGAGAAAGTCTAAGTGGGTAGCTTACACAAGGATGTGAAAGAGAGTCCCAGGAAGAAAGGACTTTCTTTTGAATCTACACACTTTTTAAAGTGAGTTTCCAGCTTTTTTGCCTATTATTTCTGTTAATTTAGACTCCTTTGCAAGCATTCATTAAAGTGAAAATTGCATATATTTTCTGAAGGCCATTCAGTTTGTCTAAAGTGGTTTCGTTAATTAACCAAATAACATATCAAGGAATGGTTTTCTTTTCTGTATGTAATTTTATTTTTCCTCCTTTTTTTATTAACTATATCAGCAATTATAAAATTAATTGCTAGCCTGAGACTAGTGAAATATCCATCCTTTTAATTGTCATTATTCTATAGTCATAGAAAAGCTTTGCATCACTACCAAACATTTAAATTCTCTCTCTCAGATGTGTCAATTAATTTATCTGTTTGGTCTCTTTTGAGATAAGTGTGTCAACATCTAAAGTGTGAAAGGAGAAGATTGTCATTAAAGAATCAGGCTGCAACCTGGTAGGCGTTCCAAACCATAGAGAGAAGATTGCTGTTACAATAGCAAAGAGAAGATCGCTGGTGCAATGATAGCTCTTTCTGCTTTATCTAGTTGTGCTAGTACTTCCCTTCGAGAAGCTCTTCAGAGGAGTAAGAACTTAATTCTCTTCAGAGTTTGTCAAAAAGTACCCTGAAAAGCAAAAGCTTCTTTGCTTCCAGAGCCTAAAAGCATTGTTCTGAGGTACCACGTACAATACAGAGCTGGAATTCCGAAAAGGGCTGACAGAGAGCTCATGAGTTAACAAATCCTTGACATTTCTGTAATGCAAGAAGTGTTTTATTTTGCATGTTCCAGAAAAGAAGTAGACACGTACATGCAAGCTGCTGCTTAGATATACTTGTCTTTCAGTAAAAAGGTTACAAAGAGAAAATGTTGCACTTAAGCACATTTCTGTATAAGATGAGCATGTGCTACAAGAAGAAAAAAAAGAAAGATTAACTACATGTGCTATTCATAAAGTATTGTTTAGTTCCTTTGTCTGTTGGTTGATAGCTGAGATTGTTGAAAGCAGCTATGGAGCAGTGTCAATAGAAGAGACTGAGGATGAGAATAGGACCACGGTTGCTTTATACAAATTAAAAAAAAAATGTGCTGGAAGAAACAAAGGAGAAATACATTGATAGAGAGATGTGGTTGTTTTGCTTTATACTCACGCTTCTCTCACAATGATATTCAAGAATTTCTTTATTCCACTATCAACAAAATGAAAGCCAAAACTGACTGAGATAAAAGCAAGCATCAAGGTTGTTCCCTTTGCAAATAATATTGCAGATTAATTCAGCATATGTCACAGCTTTGTTTAAAAGGTAGTAAAACCTGGTACGTCTGCAGTCAATTCTGTGTCTACCTTATTACTGCTGCTGTATTTCAGATAACTGGAGAATACTGTTGTTCTTAGTTTGAGAGAAAGTGATTAAAGATTGTACTTCATACTAAATGGTATTCAAATAAGCATAGGTTTGTGCAGGGGCAGCTGTGTTGCAAAAAGAATGCCAGTGAATAGTGGATAATAAAAGATACAGTAGTGAGCCCTTTGGGTTGAAAAAAAACAACACAAAAAACCCAGACAGAAAAACTCTATTTTGAATTACTGTATAGAACAGTGTATGTCTAGGCCCTGTGGTTATGGGTGTTGAAGACTCCTGAATGCTGTGAGCAAACAAAATGACCCACCAAATCTTTTTCATTAGTTAACTGTTAGCCACGTTGGACACATTTCTGAACTAAAGAGAGTATGTGTCCAATGTGAGTGATAAATTCCTCACCAACTTGTCTTTTTCTTGGAAATGAATAAATTACAATTTAGAGAGAACTCACTGTGTTAAATATTACTCATTCCATTAAGTAATTAAGCAGCGAAGCAGAAAGGAGAGGCACGAGTGCCAGACTTGTCCTTCACTGGATTTCCTATTTCTGCTTACCCAGTATCTTTTTTCTTTCCTTACCTTCCCTTTGAAAACAGTTGAATGTCTTTTCTGTTAATGGGAAGTCAGAGTCAGTTAAGAAATGTTAGGGTCTTCAGCCTCTGGCCTGATGGAGATCAGACACTCCATGTGCTGGTATTTGTTATGGAGGACGAGGTGAATGGGTCACTGAACTCTTCAACTGAGAAATGAAGTTGTCAAGATATATAGAAAGATATGTAAAACACATTTTCCATTCTTCGCCTCTAGAGAAGATCCTCACATGTCTTTGGGGAAAAAAAAAGGAAAAAAATGCAGGGCAGAAATCAACATTTGTTTTCCCCATGTGTAGGCTTGTTAGCAGCATTTTGGGCAAATATGTGCTTTACATACATAATGTATGTTGTGAATAATCTCAGCTGAAGGAAGGACTGTAGTGAGGACTAAGATTTAACAATGGAATTACAAAGCAATTTCAGTTAAATTTGTAATCTTGCTGAATTCATTTCCAAGAGCACACAGAATTTCATGGTGCTGATGTTTTTATCCAGGGCAAGCCAGCTATAGTGCCCAAGTAATCCTGAAACATGAGGGATGTGTGGAGTGGAGCAGTGCAGAGGTTGATTTTGTCTGCCTCTATTGTTGGATTGAAAGGAATGAGTACTAGGTTGATTGATATGCCTGGATGAATGGATTATTCATTTTTCTATGTGATTATAAACAAAACCCAGAAGCTGTATTGATCTGCCTCTTTTTTTTCTTTTTCTTACTAGCTTTTTTTAACTGCTTCCTTTACTAACTATTTTTCTCGTTAAAACAAAAAAATCTTGATGATAACTTAAAGATGGGGAATAAACAAGAGGAGTTAGAGGTGTGAGCAGGCCTGCAGGGCTGTGATCTTGTTGGCATCATGGAGTCATGGTGGGATGGCTTTTATGACTGGAGTGTTGGAATGGAAGGAGACAGGCTCTTTAGGAAGGACAGGCAGGGGAGACAAGGAGAGGATGTTGCCTTGTGTGTCAATGACTAGCTGGAGTGCATGGAGCTCCACCTGGGGCTGGAAGAGGAGCCAACCAAGAACTTATGGGTCAGAATTAAAGGGAGGGCAGGGACAGGTGACATTTACAGTGAGTGCCTGCCACAGGCAACCTGACCAGGAAGACCTGAGCAGGTAAGGCCTTCTATAGACAGCAGTAGCCTCACATTCACAAGCCCTGGTCCTCATGCGGGACTTCAGCCACCTTGATACCTGTTGGAGGGACAACACGGCAGGGCATAAGCAATCCAGGAGGTTCCTTAATGAATATATTGTCGGTAAATTCCTTCTCCAAGTGATAGAGGAGCCAATGAGGAGAGGTGCTATGCTGGACCTTGTTCTCCTCAACAAGGAAGGGCAGGTGGGGAATGCAAAGCTTAAGGGCAGCCTTGCCTGCATTGACCATGAAATGGTGGATTTCAACATCCTTAGGGCATCAAGGAGGGTGCACAGCAAGCTTGCTACCCTAGACTTCAGGAGAGCAGATTTTGGTCTCATTGGGGATCTGCTTGGTAGAGTACCATGAGGTAAAGCCCTGGAGGGAAGAAGGGCCCAAGAAAGCTGGTTAATATTCAAGGATCACCTCCTCCAAGCTCAGGAGCGATGCCTCCCAACAAAGAGGAAGTCTGGAAAAAAACACCAGGAAGCCTGCATGGATGAACAAGGAGCTCCTGGGCAAACTCAAACACAAAAAGCAAGCCTATAGAGGGTGGAAGCAAGGACAAGTAACCTGTGAAGAATGCAGAGAAACTGTCTGAGCAGCCAGGGCCCAGGTTAGAAAAACTAAAGCCCTGACAGAATTAAATCTGGTCAGGGATGTCAAGGGCAACAAAAAAAGCATCTGTAAGTATGTCAGTGATAAAAGGAAGACTAGGGAAAATGGGGAAAATGTGGGCCCTCTCCGGAAGGAGACAGGAGACCTGATTACCCAGGACATGGAGAAGGCTGAGGTAATCAAAACTCTTTTGCCTTGGTCTTCCCTGGTGAGTGCTCTAGCCACATCACCCAAGTCACAAAAGGCAAAGGCGGGGACTGGTAGCATGAAGAATAACCCACTATAGGTGCAGGTGAGGTTCAAGACCACCTAAGGAACCTGAAGGTGCATAAGTCTGTGGGATTTGCTGAGATGCATCCATGGGTCCCATCCAGGGAACTGGCAGATGAAGTGGCTAAGCTGCTATCCATCATATTTGAGAAGTCATGCCAGTCCAGTGAAGTTCCCACTGACTGGAAAAGGGGAAATGTAACACCCATTTTTAAAAAGGGAAAAAAGGAAGACCTGGGGAACCTCAGGCCGGTCAGTCTCACCTCTGTGCCCAGCAAGATCATGGACAGATACTCCTGGAAACTGTGCTAAGGCACACAGGAAATAAGGAGGTGATTGGTGACAGCCAACATGGCTTCACTAAGGGAAAATTGTGCCTGACTAAGCTGGTGGCTTTCTACAACAGGATTACAGTGTTGGTGGATAAGGGAAGAGCAACCGAAATGATCTACCTGGAACTTGTGCAAAGCATTTGATGCTGTCCCTCATGACATCCTTGCCTCTAAACTGGAGAGACCATGGATTTGATGGATGGATCACTCAGTGGATAAGGAATGGGCTGGATGGTTGCACTCAAAGACTTCTGGTCAATGGCTCCATGTCCAAGTGGAGACCAGTGACAAGTGGTGTTCCTGAGGGGTCAGTATTGGGACCAGCACTGTTTAATCCTTTGTTGGCAACATGGACGCTGGGATTGAGTGCACCCTCAGCAATTTTGCCAATGACACCAAGCTGTGTGCTGTGGCAATCACACTGAAGGGAAGGGGTGCCATCCAGAGGGACCTTGACAGGCTTGAGAGGTGGGCCTGTGCAAACCCCATGAAGTTCAACAAGGCCAAATACAAGATGCTGCACATGGGTAGGGCCAATCCCAAGCACAAATACAGGCTGGGCAGAGAATGGAGTGAGAGCAGCCCTGAGGAGAAGGACTTGGGGGTGTTGGTGGATAAGCTCAACATGACTGGGCAACGTGCACTTGCAGCCCAGAAAGCCAGCTGAATCCTGAGCTGCATCAAAAGAAGCATGGCCAGCAGGTTGAGGGAGGTGATTCTCCCCCTCTACTCTGCTCTGATTACACCCCACCTGGAGTACTGCATTCAGCTCTGGGCCCCCCAACATAAGAAGGATGAGAATAAATCCAGAGTACAGCCATGAAGATGATCAGAGGGCTGGAGCCCTTCTCCTGTGAAGACAGGCTGAGTGTTGGGTTTGCTCAGCCTGGAGAAGAGAAGACTCTGGGGAGACCTTATTGCAGCCTTTCAGTACCTCAAGGGGAACTAGAAGAAAGCTGGAGAGGGACTTTTTACAATGGCATGTTGTGATAGGACAAGGGGTAATGGCGTTAAACTGAAAGAGGGTAGATTTAGATTAGGTATTAGGAAGAAATTCTTTACTGTGAGGGTGGCAAGACAGTTGCCCAGGAAAGTTGTGGATGCCCCATCACTGGAAGTGTTCAAGGCCAAGTTAGAAGTGGCTTTGAGCATCCTGGTCAAAAGTGGAAGGTGTCCCTGCCCTGAGTCCTTTCAACTCAGACCATTCTTTGGTTCCAAGATCTAAATAATTTTTATTTCTGTGACGCTAAATAACTAAATTCCTGCATTACAAAAATATCTGCTTACCAAAGTATCAAACAAATGTGTATTTTCTAGCTGTACATTTGCAGAAAAACAAAATGCATTAATGGAAAACATTTTGCACCAAGTAATGTCTCAATATTATGCTAGAGACATGTAAAAAATTTAAAGAAATTATTTTGTGTCAGTATAATGGTGGTCATGACAGAAAAAATTGGAAAGCAGACATTTACAGAAAACAAGACAAGATGTCTTGAAGTAAAGACTGTAAAGAAGGCAATTTTATTTCAAAAGTGTTCATTTTCTTATTTCCAAACAAAGAGCTGAATAAGTCAGCATTCATTAAAGTGCTGTTAGCTAATAATGTATTTTGTAACTGAAGTGGAACTGTAATGACTGAGGGCTGATTTAAAATAAAAAATAAAGGCACAAAACCCCCTTGCCTTAAAGTCATGCAATTGAAAATGTCACTGGTAATCTGGCAAGCCAAGGGCTATTGGGTTACTCCACTCTAAATATTGTACAAAATGATATTGCAGTTATGTAACAACAAACTGCATGGGCTGCTACATATGAGACCTTCAGAACATCTGTGTTGGGCATTGCTCCATCTCAAGATGGAGCGATTCCTGCCTGCCAAACAAAACTGGCAAGAAAGTTGGGAGTCGTCCTGATTATGCTAATGAAGTGACATTTTAATCTTTCTTGGAGGAACAGATTCAGGTTCTCTTGTATATTGTTTCAATGTGATACTGTGTGCATAAGTAGCATTTCGTATATTCAATGAGAAAACTTTATCGTAGTTTATCATTAATAACTTTGTGGCAAGTAGCTCAAACAAGCATATTAAATTATTTGACATGTAATGTAGGAACTTGTGCTACATAAATACAAATGTTTTCCTCATTTGACTAGCAATAGACATACTAATAAGATTGGCCTGCCTTTGATAAAGCAGAAGATTTCCAAGCATAGATGACAAAGCTCTTGCTTGTTGGCCCTGTGGAATGTGGCAGGTAATATAATACTGCTGCTTTTCCACATTCTTCACTGTAAAAGTATATTTTAAATAACTGAAAATAAATGCTGATTATTGTTGCATAGTGGCAGGGATGCTTATTAATCTCCACCGACAACAGAGACAATCCCCATATTTTCATAATGTCATTCACAATTGCACATTGAAAGAGAACAATGAAGGTCTGTGTTGCTCTGCAGCAAGATGGGGTCTGTGTTATATATGCATTTATATGAATAGCTGTGTTTATTTTCATTTAGTTTGTTTATAGTCCTCATGCACTTAGTTATCTGTATAAACAATAATATTTACTCTGCTGTTTCTATGTATTTTTATATTCCCTGATTGTTTCTGTTGTCACTTGTACCTGTGTAATCTTTTTCAGTGAAGGTAAATACGCTTAATTGTGAACAAAATATAATTGCCATTTTCAGTTGAGAAAAACTTACCCTTTTCAGAGGGTAATTGCAATTGCAAGTTTGTCATTGTGCTACATGTCCTGGAAATTAAATAGTTTTATGTTATGCCAAAGAGATACTACTGCCATGTTGTGCTGGAATTCATAAGAAATAATAATATGAAATATAGCAAAATTTCACCAGAGAATGAAATGCAAATTCAAACAGGCAGAATGTGGTTATTTTCTCCTGTAGCAAAAATGCTTTTTCTTTTACAAAATACAAGTGAAACAATTCTGGAAAATGGGAAGACATTTTTAGATGTCAAGAATAGAAGTTTTTTCAGGACTAGTTGTGACATTATATATTTTATTTTTGTACCATGCTTTGAAGATACAAATTTTTATAGTATTGTCATACATAAAACCAGCTGTAATTGTTTAAGATCATTGCTTTCCCTAAATGTTCACCAGTGAGCCCATCAGCTGAGATCCAGTAACTGATCTTGTGATCTCATGTACTGAGTTACTTCACCTCAATTGAGTAGCCAATAACACAATGCTAAGGTGTGATAATGAATATGTTAGAGGCACTTAATATCTTACGAGAAATGGCTTGCTTCAGAAATGAATGTAGGACAGTGCCAACTAAATGATATGTATACTTAAAGGGTCTTGTATCTTAGCAGAAAACATAGTATGTCTGGCTAGGAGCACTTTGCATCTTGGTGGGTAAGAACTGTATTACTTGTCTTTCCTGTTTTTTTTTTTAGTTTGCAGTTATTTCTAGACAGAGTAATTAGTTTAAAAACCAATAATAAAAAAAGAAAGAGTGGAAGGAGAGAGAGAGATGTATGGCCTCAGAAGACAAACTATTTCTGCAGTTATGTCATGTGTGGGAAGTACTTGGTACATTTTGAGCCATGATGCTGATATTTTATACAAGGAGTGTAATTTTTAGTCATTGATTACCTAACATGTATTTTAAACAGTAACACTGAATTATAAGTTGTTATCTTTAAATATTTTTTTTGTTTGTTTTTGGTGGTTTTTTTAGAGTGTTCATATTCTGGAGCGGAAGGCTTCTTCAGGAAGCACAGACCCTTCTTTAAGCAAGCAGTTCCTTGAAAGCGACCCTATTTCTCTATCCAAGGTAGGCAAAAACGTGGGATGTAATCTGGGTGAGGAGTTGCCCTCTGTAGTTACAAAGTAGTTTGGCTGACAGCTTTGGGTTATTGTTTTATATGATTCTACTGTTGAGTATATTGTGAACGTGCCCTGGAGGCTCCTATTCCCCAGCTGAGGTGTTAGAGGGGCCAGTAACCTTTAGTAAATATTATATTAACAAAATCAAGGATTTGGATGGGGCTGGTGGTCTGGTTTCTTTTCTGTTTTTGTTGTTGCTCATGGATGGCCCCCAGGAACAAGTTTTACAATCTCAGAGTATGGGGCTAGAAGGGACTTTGATAAAACGAACCAGTTCAGTCCTCATATTAAGATAGAGGAAATCATATCCAGGTCCAAAAGTGCTTCTAATTAATAATTATATAAATTTTAAAAATATGTCCTAATGATATTCTTTTTAGGTAGTTTCTTAAAGTTTGAAATTTAAAATCTCTCGCTGATACATTTCCTGGGGCAGAGAAGTGGATAGAACTGTAGGGGTAACATCACCAGTTGCTGAAAGGTGCAGCCTTGTGAGTGGTGCTTTGCAGTCAACTTCTTCCTGGCTGAGTTCTTAAGTTTTGGAATAACTGATTCCAAATAAGTTTAATTCCATATAAAGGAGGCTTCATTTTACAATACTTCATATGAAAAAGACTATTACTGAAAAGAAATGCTTTGCAGTCAAAATTCTGGGTTCAGAAGGTTGTTGGTAGTGGCTCCCTTACTCCCAATACCTGGGGCATATGCAGACCCTGGGACTGTGAATTGTGCTTGTGTTCCCCTGGTCCTGCTGCTTCATGCAGAGCTTTTCCTCACATAATATGTAGAGAATCACGGAAGTTCTAATGTACTAATGCCATACTTGAGAATTGGCATCAGATGAAGACCCTTCAAGCATATCACTTTCACGCTAGTTTTCCTGTTTCTGGCTGCTCTTGCATAATGTCCCTTGTGTTAAGCATACCTCATCACACCAAACCTGTGGGATGAGGCACAGTTAGGATTGCTAGGATGGTTTTAAGAACAGCTTGTAGCACTGATGCAGCAGAAGACGGGTATTCACATTGCGCTGAATAATCGCTCATTTTGTCCCTCTCTATCTGGCCTTTTGTTTAAATGACTAGCTATATGAAATTGTGTGATTTCTAGTTGAGAAGTAGTCAATACTGATGTTATCTAGTAGAGAAAAGGCTTATGCCTGCAGCTGATCTTCTAAAGGAAAAATCAATATGGTGAAGAATCAGTTGGCGGAGCTGTGGAGAGTTTCTCTGCTCGCCCCAGGGGACTCATAGTTTAATTTGCTCGCCTTAAGTGCCAAGTGTTTTTTTGTAGGAAAAATGAATGCATATATGTTTCCCTCTACAGTAGTGGAAGTAGAATGTTCAAGCAAAACACAGGGAATTGAAAAAGGTGGTTTTTGAGCATGGCATTTATAGGCACCAAGATAGTTCTGGTTTTATAGTTATGCAGGGAAAACTAAACTACGTAAACGTTTCGATTAACATTTACTGCAGTATGTAGTATTTGGGATAGAGCTTTTCACCCTTCTCAAAATAACAAGACCTTACTGAAAATTGTAGATTTGTAATTTGCTGTTACTTTTGAAATCATATTATCATAATCATACTATTAACGTTATCAGGGCTGCGTAACTTACTTGGAGATGTTACAAAAGGCTGACAGTGCTTGGATTTGAACGGTTTTGTGTGAAATGGAGGCAAACTTTTTTTCCCTTTAAATGTTTGTTACTATATGACCTCCTTCCTCTCTCAATAACTTTTCATAAAATTGTTGGGAGCTGTGAAAGATCAGCTGATAAAATTCAATTTTACAACTTTGTAGGATACAATTAGTCTTAATGAGCAGGCAATATGAAACTTTTAAATTGGTACAGAATTTTGTTGATTATAGCAGCAGAAAGAGAATAGAAATGAAGGCATGACTGTTTTTCCTCCTTAAAAATGTTGTTCTTTAGTTGTTCACTATGATATATTGTAAGTCTGGCTTGAATTGTACAGTCAACATGCCTAAAGTGCTAGGTACAAGAAATATGCTTTAATTGGCTCCCCTCCCTGAAAGGCATACAGCTGGTTATATACGGTCTGAAATAATGCAGTTCCTATTCTTTTCTCCACAGATAAAATTAGTTAGCTTTCCTATAAATTTCTCTTAATGCAGTGAAAGTGAATGCAAGAAGATTTTAAAAAAATAAAAATCCCTTTTGCAGATTTCTAAATGCGCAATTAGCCTGTGAAACTGTCATAAAGTGCCTTTGAAGACAAGAGCTGGCTACATTCAAAACCAACAACAAACCAACCTCTTCTGCTTGTTTTTCTGATTTTAAGGAAAAATTAGAATATCCAGAATCAATGTATCTTAAATATAGAAATATTTTATTTATTTATATAAATATAAATATATAAAGAATTAAAATTATAAAAATATAACACAAACCAAATATTGTA